>NW_026607037.1:1442500-2042500 GCF_029890125.1 Rhinichthys klamathensis goyatoka | reverse complement strand
CCTCCTCACTAAGATGAAAGTTTTTGTCTTTTCCTTACTCAGAGTTGCTCTCAGATCGGTCCCGAATCGCTCTTAAGCTAAGACTCGTACGTAAAAGTTTTTAAACTAAATTAAGAGTTTTCTGAGAGGATTCTTAGAATCTTTATGAATACGGGCCCAGGAATTTAGCTTGTATAGAGCTGTCACCATAATACTTATGAGTTCTAACACCTCGCTGTCCATGTACTGACTACCTTCGCAGCTATCTCCCACCAAAGAACTACCAGTTTGTAAAATCTTTGCAGTCAACACAGGATTGTAATGAATGTCGAGTGTCGAATTCTGATATAACTTTTCAGACTGAGGTTGCATTGCAAACGATTGGATCTGTATCTGGTTTAGTACCACAAATCAGAATCAAAAATATCAGATTCCATGTGCTGTTCACACTGTCATGAAAATTAAAAAAACACTTTTGCCTGCAGTCTGAACGAAGCCTTAAGTGCCTTACTCGAGGGCATGTGTTAATAGGCTTGGGGATAGAAATGTGAACTTGGTGTTAACAGCTAAAATCCATAACCATCAAACTTCCCATTATTTCAAAAGCAGATTCAAAGCAGTTTCATGAGCACAGATGTTCATGTAGTCCACCCCAGCATGGCAGAAATTCACTACTCAGATCTTGAGGGCACTTGGTTTCACAGAAATGCATTTATATAAATGCAGTCCATTTACCATTTACCATTTAAGAACTCGCCATCTAAGCCCTGCTCTGGTTTATTTAGAAGTCGTGAGCAAAAATCTATGCTTGAAGCCAAAAGCAGTGCTTGGCCGATTTCCTCTTCCCTGCAGGCTTACTCAGTTTTATTCGATGTAAATTGAAACCACTGGCAAGCCTTTGTGTCTTCCTTTCTAAATTAAAGACCTTCTTCCAGAGACCTCTTAACAGCTTTGTTTGTTGTTGTTTGTTTTGACAGACTGTCAGATACGCATTTGATCTGTAATACCTCCAGAGACTGAGATGAATTGACCTGGCTTGTCAAAACTGTTTCTGAGCTGCCGGACCTGAGTGCCACAGCACACATTCAATTTCGACCTGCTCTTCTCACCCTCAACGTGAGCCGAGCTGGAAAACAGGGCAGCAGCTAAGGTTTGTCAGCTTCACTAAGCGCTTTGCTTAAAGCACCACTGAGAACCGCAAATAAAGCAGCTTCAGACCACAAAATATTAGTTTTAAGAGTTACTGTGCTAGAATGAGGAGAGGATGGGAAATAGGTTTAGAGAAAGAGAGAAAGTGAGTGTGTAATATAATTTGATAAGAAGTGAAATGCACTTTTGACTTTATTCGTGGTTCTAGCCACAACGTCTTGTTTCTATGGGTACACTTGATATGCAAAAGCTCCCCTGAGAATGTTTCAGGGCGTTTGCAGCTAATCCCAGCAGAAATAATTAAGAATTTCAATCAGGAAGTTAATTTTAAAGAGCACATGTACTTTGGTGGTACTATGGAACAGTCAGCATCATTGTTAAGTTGGGACAACCTTGAAATACAAAAGGAGCTATATATTATTATGTATAACACTTTTTTTGTTGCACTTTATTTTACTGTACGTGCACTTGCGTGTAATTACCTAAGAAAGTGAATATACACTGTGAATATAAGGTAACTGCATGGGTTAAGGTTATGGTTCAGGGTAAAGTTATTACCCAGTTATTTTAATTACTATAATAAGTACATAGTATGTACATGGGGAACAGGACTGTAAAATAAAGCGTTACCTTTTTTATAATAAAATATGGAAATATTAATTTTACATTAATATTTTAACCATCATATTTTTGTTTTATCATTTATTTATTATACACTACTGTTCAAAAGTTTGGGGGTCAATAATACATTTTTATTTTTATTCAGCAAGGATACATAAGTGATAAGGATCAAAAGTTATAGTTAAAACATTTATAATATATAATAGATTTCTATTTCAAATAAATGCTATTCTTTTTAACTATGTATATCTAAAATAATCCTGAAAAAATCTATCATGGTTTCCATAAAAATATTAAGCAGTACAACTGCTTAATAATGATGCTTAAAATAATAATGCTTAACATTGAGCTTTGCCATCACACAAATAAATTACATGTTTAAATATATATTTAAAAAAAATGTTATTTTAAAATTGTAATAATATTTCACAATATTTTAGTTTTTACTGTATTTTTAATCAAATAAATGCAGCCTTGGTGAGCAGAAGAAACTTCTTTCAAAAACATTAGAAAATCTTGTCAAGGGAGACACTCGTAGCCGTAGTTTCAAGAGAAGGAAGAATTCAGGAATAGGACACATACTCATACATATAGTAGCTGACCTTTAGGGTAATTTTGGGCCATTTGGCCAAAAGCACATCATTACATGCCATTGCAGCGATTTTTACTTGTCAATCCATCAGGGCGTCCACTGTTTTGACAGGCACCATGGCTGTCTCCACGGTGGTGGCAGGTAAGTTGTCATAATGGCATTGGTGAAGCACAGCTAATGAGATCATGACACATGGACGCTAACAAGATTAGCGATTAGCACAGTACCTCACGCTTAGCAGAATTTTTTTTTCTCAGACTTCAAATCAAATCTCTTCCCACCACCTGCTGTACATAATAATACGTCTCTGTGATGGTTTATGAAACCTGTTTATTTCATTATTAATTTAAACATTTTCAATGATTTGCAATTCACTGGCGTGGGCCGGAATCTAAGGATTATTTTTCAACCCTCAGACTGAGGGAAATGTCAATTTGCATCTAAAGTCATTATATGACCAAATGAGATTTTGGAAATGATACTTGCACTCTAGAACAAATCTGAATAATAATATAATTTTTATGAACTAAATGTGATTGTATCCTATATATTTTTTCATCTTCTGAGACGATTTCTTCAGAGGTAACTATGTGGGCTCATTTCTATTCAAAAGTGATTTTATGTCTTTCAGAAACTACCAAGCCAGCAGCAGATTCGAATGTAATCTAATTTGCATAGATTTGATGTGTGCTTCTTCTGGTGGGCAACTGTAGACCTCATTCATAGTGCAATCTTTTAGGAAATCTATTATTTAACAACCCAAATGGCTAGTGCAATGCTAGTTAAGTCAATCTAGAATTAAGTAAACTGTCATGTTGGCACTGTTGTTTTTATGTCATCGATAAAAAAGAAAAACAAACTTGCAGTAACTTACACGCTCTGCAATGTGTCGTGGCAGTGTGCACAGTGAAATAAATCCGTAAAATAGCAGAAAAAGTACTGGCAGCACATTACCAGGAAATTATCCTTTTTTTTTTTTTTACATACATTTACGTTAACTCTAAAACACAACGTAATGTAGTGTAAATTTCAAAATACAGGTAAAAAAACAAATATGGACAATTCCTTTAGATCAATACAGTACATTGTGCCCTGTTTTGACGGATATTTTTTTAGAGTGCAGATTCTCTCGCCTACTGCTTTGCAAAGTGAACTGTGCGCATTGCGCAATAACCCGCTAACTCTGTGAGTGCAGTCACAAAATGAATGAATGTCAGTGCTTGAGATTGGATCACAGCAAGACATGAAGAGGCTGTTGAGAAGACGCCTCGGACTGGGGGGTGGGATGTGAGAGTGTGAGGAAGTAATGAAGAGAGATATTCCAGTACTGTATATTACTGACATGTTTGGCAGTGGGTTGTCACAGTACATAATGGCACTGTTGGCATTTGAAGCCAAACACAATGGCTTGATGTGATTTGGACTGCTGTCAACATACTCTCTAGCTAATCAAATTAACTAGCTGACTAAGCTGCACAATACTTTAATTGTGGAACTGACACATGTATCTGGTTATGCAGACCCTTTTCACTTTTTCACCATCTCTGTCATTTGTCTGTCAATTAATGTTCAGTTCTCCACTGCTTCTGCCTGGAGTCTAAGTCTACACATGCTGATCGGCCACATATCTATCTATCTATCTATCTATCTATCTATCTATCTATCTATCTATCTATCTATCTATCTATCTATCTATCTATCTATCTATCTATCTATCTATCTATCTATCTATCTATCTATCTATCTATCTATCTATCTATCTATCTATCTATCTATCTATCTATCTATCTATCTATCTATCTATCTATCTATCTATCTATCTCTCTCATGCGTCTCATCAGTGGTATCATGTTCTCTTTTATTCACACAAGATCAGTGGTCCTGATGAGAAGCACATCACTGTTTCACAGTCAGTCACTGTCACTCAGACACTGATGGATTACCAGAGTGAGATAGAGAGAAGTCTGCATTGCACGCTTTCCAAAGGAGATTTATAAAAAAAACATCGCATGCACAATATCTCATATCACAGTTTCACCATTTGTCAGATTATTCACATATATTTCTGCTCTATGCCAGAACGAAGTATATTCTCTCCATCTAAAGTTAAGATTATGCAAAAACAAAACGGCAAATGAGAGTTGATGGGTGGAGGGAAGGTGAGAGAGAAACAGGAAGAGAGTGAAAAGGTTAACGTGCATGCATACATGAGCACATTAATACTTAACACAAAATGAGTACAGGTTGTGGGGGCGCACGGACAAGGACAGAAAGAGAGGTTAAGGGGACCGGCGGTAAATAGAAAGAGTGGACTTTATGATAATTTCATTTCCAGAAATATAAACACATTAACACTGCAAGAAAGGGTTAACAATGAATTGACTAATTACCAGAAAGACAGAAAGAGAGCGAGGGGTTTTCAAAGAGAGGGACAAACAAATAAATGAATAAACAAGAAAATGCTGGGAGATTAAATTACATAACAGATACTAGGAAGTTCCAGGCAAAGATAAATAAGAAGGATTTTCTCTTACCTTTGATTGTGTGAGTGTGAAAGACTCCCTCATAAACAAGTGAATTCCAAAGCACAGGGGTCTGCACTAACAGGTGGTGCACGAGAAAGAGATAGAGAAAGGGAGAGAGAGAGAGAGAGAGAGAAAGAAAGAAGAGGAGGGGTAGGGAGAGACAGAGAGGGAGAGAGGAGGAGGAGGAGAAGCAGAGATAGTGAGGAGTGTGTAGCATAACATCAAAGAATCTATAGGATTACACATGTAGAAATGTGAAGTAGAGGAGGAGGAAGAGAGGGAGGGAAAGATGGGAGGAGAAATTTGTTAGAATGCGCAGTGGCTGGAGAAACAGTGGGATAGATGGATATGGAAAGACAAACTGTTTGGACTGAGCCACATGTGCTACAATTTTACTTGCACAATGGCTAATTCCATTTCCTGTGGGCATGTTTTCTGCTTGTTGTTGTAGTCTCTCGCTCTCTTTCCCTGTCATACTGTGCAATATTATTTTAGTCTGTATTAATTTGCACTGTCAACATTAATGAGCAGGGCTCTGTTATCAGTGACTGAAGGATTTAGATTCCTCTTAAAGGGATAGTTCACCTAAAAATTAAAATCATGTCACAATTTTCTCACTCTCATGTTATTCCAATGTCATGAAAAACAATAGTGGACCCCACTGAAACTGGAATATCTTCTTTTGTGTTCCACAGAAGTAGGATTGTTGTACAGGTTTTGAACGACATGAGAGTAAAAAAGTAAACGATGACAACATTTTCATTTTTAGGTGAACTATCCCTGATCCCTTTTAGGTGAGGAATCTTAATCCTTCATATAGTCACTGATAAAGAAGCCCTGCTTATTAATGTTGACAGTGCAAATTAGTTTATGTAGACTAAAATAATATTGTAAACACATAACACAGTATGACGTAGAGAGAAAAAGAGTGAGAACTATTTCTTTATCCCTGTTGGTAAGTATTGCACATACTGTTTTTAAGGCAGTATAAATGTTTGGCATGTATTTATGCATGCTTGTTTATGCATATTATGTTTCTGTTGTCTTAGTTGCTGGCCTTGCAGTGTGTTGCAGTGGTGTAAGGGTTCTCACTATGTGCCAAAGGAAGCATCTGTCTCTCTCCCTCCATATAATTTGCTCTAATGATGCCTAATGATACATGCGTGAGAACACACACTCCTACACACACACACACACACACACACACACACACACTTGCACAATACAATATCAGAACACACATGGTAAAATCAGAACACACTCTTCCACAAAGATTTTTTTTTTTTTTACAAGGACTCACTGATCTTATTCCACCTCAACTCTCTTTCTAACTCTCTCGCTCAAGACAGGGGGGGATTAAAGATGGTCTGTAGCATGAGCAGTCGCTCATTTCTTTGTTTTCCCTCATTAAAAATCTCCCCTGGCTTCATCCCTTTCTTTTTTCTATCCATTTCACCCTTACTCTTCCCACTCACTCCCACTCCTGTCTCTCCCCCCTATTCTTTCCATCTTCACCCAGAGGATTTTTTGTCTCTTCCTCAGGCATGCTTAAATATACACATGTGTGATTGAGATGGAACGAATGAGAATATTTTTGTGCGTCTCTTTCTTTTGTGTATCCCTTTAAATGCACTCCTCATCGGGATCTCTGGCAAAAGCATCCAGAGACTACAATACATCCAGAACAGTGCTGCCAGGATCCTGATGAGGGTGCGCAAGCATGATCACATCACGCCCATCCTAAAATCTCTTCACTGGCTCCCTGTCCCACTCAGAATTGAATATAAGGTCTCCCTCCTCACCCACCAGTGCATTCATGGACATGCCCCCCTTTACCTACAGGAACTCCTCCAACACCAGAGCTCCTCACGCACTCTCCGGTCTGCAAACAAACAACCTTTATGTCCCCAGAACCAAGCTCTGTAGCATGGGTGGTAGGGCCTTTTCATCGGCTGCTCCGAGGCTGTGGAATGCCCTCCCTGATCACCTGAGGGCCCCACAGACTACAGATGTTTTTTAAACAAAACCTAAAAACGTATCTTTTTAAAAAAGCTTTTAAATAAATGTATTTTGTAGGGACAACCCAAAACACTCTGCCCCCAAAACTCTCTGCCCCCCCCCCCCACTCCTTTAAACCTATTATTGATTTTGAGTTTTTATATGGTCTGTAGCATTTTGAGATTGCTAAAATGAAAGTGCAATACAAATAAAATGTATTATTATTATTATTATCATCCCGTTGGCTCGACCGCCTCTCTCACAGGTGTGTGGCATATTATATTGTCTGCTTAAGAAATCACTCGCGTTGTGCCCCTCTCTTAATGCAACTCTTTTTTAGGACGCTATCGCGCTGATCAGAGGCTCTGTGGTCCAGATGTAATGAAAGCAGAGCTAAGCGCCTAGTAGCAGATAGCAGAGATAGCACACAGCGGAAAACGCCTCCTGTTACCGCACAGGCCCGCCGTCCCAATTAACCAGCCTCATGCTACCCATCAGCCCTGCAGCCTCAGTACGTGATCTTTTTTGTCTGAGATCATGCTGTTATTAACATACTCGGATCAATGTCTTATTGAACCGCTCTAATTAGGTTCTATTCATTTAATGTAAGGCGTAGAGGGCAAGTGGCACTCGATCAGAAAAGGCCCGGGGCAGTTTCTGATTGTGGAGGACTGGAGTTGCTATTAAGAAGAAACAAAACAAGTTAGGAGTTTAAAAGCCAGCAACATTTGCGGCATGGAACTGGTTTTGTTGTGGTGGTCATGATTCAGATTTCATAACTTGCAGAATGCGGATATTACATGATCGCTATCGCAGGGTTGAAGACCTTATCTTTCAGTGTCAACATTGCTGCACAAAACATTGAACAATTTCTTGTTGCTTCTTTAAGAGCTGTTGTGATATGTTTGAATTTTGCTGATGCCTCTCATTTTGGATTTAAAATAGGGATTTGGCTTAAATTTCTGTTAACACTGAACTAAATAGGCCTATAGTCTTCGGGGCAACCAGAGGAATTTTCATCTTCCTGACACCAATTCATTTTTATCCTTTTATTGGATTTTTCTGCATATTGAGGGGACCTGGAAACAATGTAACAATGAAACAAATGTAACAATGGAAACTTTTCATGTACAACTGATTTCAATGCCTTCTGACCTTTTGGGATGACATTACAATTAAAGTTATTTTATGTTCCAAGTTGCCAAAAAACAAACACATTAAAACAGGAATTAGCGGTAATAATTAATGAAAATAAGGCTGAAGATACCCATTTTAAAATTTTACTTGGTCCCAGGAGGTCACTAACATCTAACTAGTTTGACTGCTTTATATTATGCATAATGTATGCCATTGTAGATATTGTTTTTATGTAGAAGAGATCAGGAATAAGCGAACAGGAGCACCAGCCCCTGAGGTTTTAAGACAAATTTAAGGTATTAAACTAACATGTCACACCTGGTTTAAAATGATATTTATAATAATTGCAAATAATCATATTAATAGATGTTAAATGATCTAGTATTATCCGAATCAGCAAGTTTAATTTTATATATCATTTAAACGAGAAATATCATTGCTGAGGAGATGGGGAGGGAGGGGAGCACTCTTTGTACTTGACATTAATCTACACAAATCAGGCATAATTTAGTGTACTTTTAGTTCACTTTAAGCTGACAATATTGGAATATTATATCAACATTTGAGACATGTAGCACAAAAAAACACACAGAGATACAGACATGTTAAACAAAATGTTAACATATTTTCTGTTCTCCGTTACTCTTGGAAAACCGTATTTCAGTATTAGGAGACAAATTAAAAGGAAATAAATGTACTGCACAAAGAATTTCTGTGTTAATTTAGCACCTCATCTTTTCAAATTCAAATTAGTTTTCAATGAGCTCTCAAGTGCAACTGATTCCAAAACACATTTTTCTACAGACAAACGTGCCTTCAAAACAAAACAGGAGATTCTCATACACTTGACACAGATGGGTTGATTTTCTTAACGTTTTTTTTCTTTTGAATGTGTAAGTGAATCAATGAAAATAAAAGAGGAGTGTATGAATGTAAGCTTTCAGTGTTGTACAAGTGAAAAGAAAGAAAGATCAAAAGAGATCTATAGAGGAGAGCTGCTGTTTCTTTTGAGTGACAGTGACACTGACACTAACAGACATCAAAGTGATGATGTCATATCCCCTAAACCCGACCTGGCTGTCACCATGGTAATGAGTTGCTGCACAAGACTACCAATTGTTATTGAAGTGCTCTAGAATACATGCCATTCGCTTCACTTTCTCACGTTTCTCTTTTAGTCAAACAAAACTCAAATTGAGATTTAATTGGACTCTGGGCATCTGAATTCCTGTCTTGTCAGAGAGGAGAAGAGAGAAAAGCACCTTCAAACATTCAGGGAGAGGGTGGGTATTTATGAGTGGGAAGAAGGAGAAGCCTGAAGGGTCTAAGAGCAGTGCACATTAATGTGTATGAAATTAAAACTGGATTGTTATCCTCTCAATTAATTAAAGGCCATTAGAGACTAATAGGGCCGAGTCTCATTATTCAGCCTATACTGTTAACCAGCTGCTCATTGAGCAGGAAGAAAACAAGTTACAGACGACTATTAAGAGAGAAATTGATGGATAATTGGTTTGGTACAAATGACTTGTAAAGAGCAGGAGGAGAAAAGTAAGGTATGGGAAGACCAGAGCCAGAAGGTGAGCAGAAAACAGCAAGCAGATTGGAATGACTAAGTGGCATTTGATTAAAGCATAAAAAAATAAACACATATTACTTGTGCATGTTTTTTTTTTTTTCAATATCAGTGTTGGCTGTGAATATATTAGCATGAGCTACAATAATTTAACAGAAGTTCAGTATGCATGCAAAGTGTATTGAAGTGCGGTAAAAGTACTATAAAATCCCAGTGAAATCAATTTATCATCGCATTTTAAACACACACACACACATATTTATATATATAATTAAGAAGTTACAATCAACTTCAGATGTTGCAGAAAATGGTTGAGTCTTGGGGTCAGAAAGCCTAAAAAATATCAAACAGCACATAATCACCACATGTTGTTGGGGAGGGTTTTAAGAAAAAACAGCTTATTCAGTTGTCAGACATGACTGGAACTTCAAAAGAGACTTGGTTCTATGGTCAGATGAAACTAAAAAAAAAAAAGGTTTGGGCAGCAAACCCATATGGTTTTGGTGCAAACAGGAATAAAAAGTACCCCATGCCCACGGTTAAATATACTGATGGATCTGTGAAATTTTGGGCCTATTTCTCTGCTGGAGGTCCTGGACATCAGATAGGGTGGACTCTATTGAAGGGGGTGGATTCTTGAATCCACTGCCACTTCAATGTATATCTAATGAGTGATTATAATCAAGGTATTAGTCAATAATCAATACTTATCCCCTACATATTAATTGATTTTAATGACTGCTTCAAGCTTCTGACATTTTACTTAATCATAGAATTACATGTTTGTTTACTGGAATGTGCTCTCCATGTTTTTGAGAGAGGCACCCAACATATGTAAAAATGTATTTAATTCTAGCTGACCAAAACATCCAAGGTCATTGGGGTCTCTTCAGCCTGTCTTACATGCAATTCTAAAGCACTTACTTTACTTTTCATTTTCAATCACTAGCGAATTATGAGGAATATTGTCTGTACATCTTACTGAGAGAAAGAACATGTTATCAGTATGTTTAGGGAAAGTTTCCTGTTTAGAGCAAGAGCTCAACCAACTCCAACCTTGAAGAAGCTGTGTATCTGTGTATGTTCGCTATAGTATTCCTTGTTACAGATCAGTATTGGTGAGGGGAACAACTGACACCCTGGGAGATGGAATGACTTGTTTTCTCCGACATGCTGGAGCCCAGAAACACATTTCTGTGACCTAGGGTGGTCACATCGTGCCTAACGCATGGTCCGGGTGTCAGCCATGTAATCGATGAGGATGCTTCTGTCTATCAGTCCATGTGTGGAAATGTTCTCATTTCTGTGAAATATTATGGCAGAGCGGCCTACGAACTCCTTGCTGAGTATTGAAGCTGACTTCTGCTGATGAAACTGCAAACTATTCTTCAGTAAAATTTTCTTTAATTGACTGCACTTCTGACTCTTCATTCGTCATATCTGGTCCTTGGGCCTTTAACTGTAAAATCCCTCACACTATCAAATACCAACAGGTAAAAAAAAACCTGACGGTCATTGGGCCAAAATGAGCCATTGTTGGATCTTCCATTAGGACAATGATCCAAAAAAAAAAAAAAACACTGAGCACAAAATGAAGGTTCTGCCATGCCTGACCTGAACCCTACAGAAAATAAGTCGGGTAAACTGAAGAGCAGAGGCACCAACATGGACTTGGGAATTTGATTGTATGGTTTCTGATCTCTTTTCAAGTGTTCTCCAATCTCATCAGACATTATAGAAGAAGACTCAGAGCTGTTATCTTGGCAAAGGAGGTTGCAAAAAGTATTGCAACCTCCTAAGTATCCTTTGGATGAGACGTTAAACTGAGGTCATGACTCTCTGTGGTCATTAAAAATCCCAGGATGTCGTTTGAAAAAGAGTAGGGGTGTAACCCCGGCATCCTGGCCATATTTGGCCTATGTCCATGCATCATCATGGCCTCAATCATCCCCATATACTGATTGGCTTCATCACTGTCTCTCCACCAGTAAGCTGGTGTGTGGTGGGTGTTCTGGCGCAGTATGGCTGCCGTCGCATCATCCAGTATGATGGTGTACATTGGTGGTGGTTGAGGAGATTCCTACCCTCCATATGTAAAGTGCATTTTTTCCGAGAAAAGGTCTATATAAACTTAAAAAACGATTGAATAGAGGGGTGACATTAATTGTGGCTAAAGTATTGGAGAAAAACATTTATTTAATAAAGAGACCCCACCCCCCACCCCATTTTCAAATGTTTTACTTTAATAAAATTTTGTGAATTTTCTAATAGAAGATCGAAAGGAGTAACAATGCATTTTTATTTTTCACAGGCTTCTTTGTTCATATTTACCAAGGGTGCCAATAATTCTGACCAGGACTGTATATGGTGTGTATATAATTGCAAATATATTATATAATAAATATATAATACATGAATATATATATATATATATATATATATATATATATATATATATATATATATATATATATATATGTGTGTATGTGTATGTGTATTATGGATGGATAGATGTAGTTGCAAAAAGCTGTATGTCAAACTGGGACTTAATTTGCAAGCCCTAGTAATAGGATGTTCAGAGAGATAAGCAAAGGGAAAGACCACGTTTGTCATGAGGGTGCAAGCATTCCACATTTCATAGTAAAACGATACATTTAGCACATTTGAACAGTAGGTATGAATTATATACCCCCATACTGCATATACTAAGGGTGCATAAAAGGTTTGCTTGACGCATGTCACATTTCATAGTAAAATATACACATTTTAACCACAGGGATAAATTATAAGGAAGATAGATAGATAGATAGATAGATAGATAGATAGATAGATAGATAGATAGATAGATAGATAGATAGATAGATAGATAGATAGATAGATAGATACTCTGAGGAATGGGCACACTCTGTCATATGTGAGTCGCCACTAAAACAAAAAGGAAGACTAACAGACATGACCATTTAATGAGAAATATGGTGACAGGCACATTAGCACACTGACCATGTGTGCAGATAGAGAGGGATCATATCAAAGTGTGCTATGAATATCTAAACACCTACTTGCGCACACACACACACACACACACACACTTGCACGTGAGTGCTGACCCTAGTAGTCTCATGCATGAATACAACACACTCTCACACCAGTTGACACTTGCACCGTCCCTGCCACACTTCTTACTGCAACAGCAGGGGCCCTCCAGATGTTCAAACTGAAGAGACATCCATACAAATGCACAAACAAGCACACAAACACACACTTGCGCACCTGCATGTCTGACTTACGGAGAGTTTCTGACTCCACGCACACACTTTGCACCCATCCGTGCACCCACACACAATACACGCAAACACACACATGCACCATGAGGAGAGGTAGTCTATGGTCTCTGTGGTCTCTTTTGGAATTTCCAAAGGCTTGTTGCTAAGCAACAAGAGGAGCTTCTCTACCCGTACTGATACGATGGAGGGAAGTGGATTGAGAAATGGAGGGGGTGAACACAATACTTTAAATTTATTTTTAAAACTGCTCCACAAACTGATATCCTGTTACTTTTGCATCTATTTTTAATACAGTTCGTTTATTTTAATTAATTCATTTGACATTTGGAAATTAGGTCTAGTGCTGAATTTATTAATAAGTAAAACTCTAGGCCTATTGAGTAATTCAGGTGAATTAATATAGCTTTTTGGAAACTTTCTGATATTTGTGCATTCACATATCAGAACTTCATTTGCATATTAAGATTTTTCCATGAAATCTTCTAACCATGTGTACATGTTTGTTCCGGTGATTATGGGAAAGGAAGAAAAAGAGGATTGCGCTTTCCGCAGTGTGTCCGTGGGAGAATGACATAAATGGATTATCTTGTGTTAACGGTACAAGCAAAGTACAAGGGGGAGGTGAAGAGGAAACAATTTTTGTTCTTTCAGTGTGTATAGCAGTTGTTATAATATAAGTTGTTATAATGAATATAATTGGCATCCCTCTCCAATTGAACAGTGCAGCTATTCAAAGGTCTCATTTTGCTGTGAGACACAACAAGATATTCCAACATTTTGAGTTTGTTGCATAATAATCGTGCATTTTTCTTCATTTCGTTGTTCAGTGTTTTTTTTTTTTTTTTTTTTTACCAGGTTGTTTTATTTCCTTCCCCAGCACATTAGCCTAAACCTCTTTACTCTTGACCCTCATGTGCTGATAACATACAGTGCACGTTTGGAAAAAGAAAAGGAGTTAAAAACCGATCAACCGATTCCTGTGGCCTACTTTAATCTAATGCTTTGGTTCTTCTGTGTGCATATCTCTAGGTGTTGAATTAGCCTAATATAGATCTTTAATAACTCACCCTAGGCAACAAAAAAAATCTATTTTGTATTCCTTTCGCTTCCTCTTCAGTTCATGTTTATTGAACAGATTTGCTTAAGAAATTGCCTGTGATTTAATGTTAAACAACCACAACAGTTCATCCCGTGAGCATGGGTTTATTTAATTGTTCTTTTCAGTGTTACCATAATTGTACTTAATTTACTTTACATAAATTATGAAGATTTATGAAATATGTTATGAAGTATAGCACATGCAAAGATCTCACAATCTCTGCATAAGGAGTTGTGCGGATGTAGTGATTGCATTTGATTATTCCTCTTCTCGCTTCTGTTGAAAAGGCTACTAATAAAAACAGTCACTTGCTTTGAACTGCTCCCTATATTGCACATGCGTTTCAAAGCGCTCTAAAATGAGATACATGGCGCTTCTAGATAATCCTCTGTGCAAAATTCATTTCCACATCTCATTTTCAGCTTCATATCTCTTTACTGCTTCACTACTGCCCTCTATCTGTCTCGAGCTGAGCTATTGCTCTGTGAAGATTTTATGTTGCTGTGAGTGACAGATCGTTTTCACCTATGTGGCAAGACACATGACAGGCTAAATATTTAGTGTTATGCTGGGTCAGTTGGAGCACTTCATATATATGCACTTTATTGTAAATTCTTAAATAGAAGGTATGGCAGAATATTAGTAAAAGTTTGGGGTTGCATCTATTTTATTGTACACCAATCATGCGAAACAGGCTAAATTTGTTTAAAAATAGGCAATTTCGGAGAGGCTAGCAATTGCAAGCTAGCTTTGAAAGCAAAAGGGGTGCATCCAAAAACTTAAAAATGCTGCCTTCGAAGGATGCATTTCAAGACAGGAAGGCATCAAGGCATGTCCGAATCCAATGATAGCTTCACTTCCTGTCTCCTGAGATACCTTCATCTGAAAGATTTTTAAAGGCAGCATAGATGGATTCTTCACTGCCTTTGATAACCCAAGCGTTCCATTTGGTGACAGTTCAGCTAGAAA
Organism: Rhinichthys klamathensis goyatoka; assembly: GCF_029890125.1. Classification (NCBI taxonomy): domain Eukaryota; kingdom Metazoa; phylum Chordata; class Actinopteri; order Cypriniformes; family Leuciscidae; genus Rhinichthys; species Rhinichthys klamathensis. Next base: position 2,027,571 of record NW_026607037.1, on the reverse strand, counting down.
AAGAAAGATAGCATCTGAAAGTTGCAGTTGCTGGTCAGTTTTTGTGTAAATTTAAGTTTTTGACCAACGGTTTCCACTTCTAATATAATTTCTAGCGACAAATTTCTACTGTACTAATTAAATATTTGTTTAGTTTTCACCAAAGCTTTGTCTATTTTGCTGTAGATCATTAAACAGTTACGCTGCCTCAGAAGTCTGTCCAAAATCAGTTTCAAAACTCCTCTTTCAAAACACATGAACACGCACAGTCAGAGCAGTCTGCAAAGCGTCACGAGAGATGGGGTTAAATTACCTCATAAGCACAAAACATTAGTATAATAATGAACGTAAACAACTTACAGAGCTCTGACTTGTCCCACCTGACTGCTGCAGTTTAATTTAGGCGTTGATTGTGTTGCCATTAACGCATAATTCCGAGTTCGAGGAACAGCTCAGAGTAGAACGTCATGGGTTGCCGTCTCTAAAATACGCTCATTGTTTTGGTTCAGGAGAAACTCTAAAAAAGGGCTACTGTTTGTTTGAGACTTTCAGTGACTGTCTGGCTGCGTTTATGTCCAATTTTTATCCCCTTCCCTGGCTAACTTCTTCCCTCTGTTTCGTTCACTTGGATGTATATCAGTGCTTATGTTGCACGAGTGCGGACTTCTGGCGGAACACTTCAATATGTTTAAATGGAACGCCCTAAGCCCTTGATCACTCGAAATCCACAATGGAGCTGATTTATTTTTTTTACAGTTTTTTTTTCTTATGCATTTGTTTTTTTATAAGCCTGTATGTATGCTTGGGCTGTTGGAGTAAATATAAAAAAAAATACACAAACGAAAATGATAACAATACAACAAATAAGTCAGCTTAAGGTAGCTATAAGTATTTTGCAGTTAAATGTCAAAATAACTTCAATATACACTAGAGTTGTGTGGGGTGGGGGTAATTGAGGGGGCGAGGGTCTGTCCAAATAAACTACCCTCGCCCACTTGACGAAGTTGAACGTACTTTAAAATGGTGGCGGGGATTCCCCCGAGGGGAAGTGCTCAGAGAAGTTTGCGAGTGTACGCCTAAAAGTGGAGTTAAACGCAGCCCATGTCTACAACTCTGCATAGCCTCATTGAACATGCTGATGACGTGTGATGTCTGCGTGAGCAGGGGCGGTATGCAAATACAGGTAGGACATCCTATTATTGCATTTGGCCCAAATGCAAGGACTGGACGAACATTTTTAGTCCTGTGACTTCCACAGATGATAGGCCCTATGTACATTTTTTAATATTAAGACCACCTCTGTTATTGATTACTTTCAGGATGTGAAGAGAGTTTCAAACAGTATAACAAAAAATGTTAATGAAAAACATTGCTCACCCTACCTTTAATGTGCAAATATTTAAAGGTAGGGTCGGAAATTTGTTTTATAAACACTTTTTGTTAGACTGGTTGAAACTCTCCTCACATCCTGATAGCAATCAATAATAGAAGTGACCTAAATATTAAAACATGTATTCTGTGGCAGTCTCAGGGCCAAAAAATGTTAATCTAATCATTGCATCCGGTCCGAATGCAATGATACAATGTCGCGTGATTTTCCCCCCAAACCAGTTCAGTGGAAATCCCACCCTGCAGCTAATTTCATTGGTTAAAGGTGCTCTAAGCGATGTCACGCGTTTTTTAGGCCAAAACATTTTTTGTCACATACAGCAAACATCTCCTCACTATCCGCTGGCTGCCTGTCCCCTGAACACACTGTAAAGAAACGCGATCTCTGTAGACAGCCCAGGCTCCACAAACAGCAACAAAAACAAACTACGGCGACCCGCTCCACGAAACAACAAACTGTTCCAGCCAATGACCGACAAGAAGGGTTTGGGGGGTTAGTGTGCGGATGAGGAGGGGGGAGGGTCTAGCTAGCCTCCGTTTTGTTTGACAATAGTTTGAACGTCAACAAGAAGTGACGTCACCCAGGATCCCTTAGAGAACCTTTAATGTAACAGTGACGAGTAGGTTTAGTCAGTTAGTCTAATGCAGTCAGTCCCCGAGCGCCACCTTTTACAGTTCCTCCTGAACCAAAACAACAAACTTATGTTTTCATGCCATAACCAAAATTACGAGATGGCAACCCGTGACGTACCCGGGGCTGTTCACATCCTCATCATTCGGATTTAAGCGTTTCTGTGTCAAGATATGCTTTCAAAGCTAGCTTATTGCTAGCCTCTCCAAAATTGCCTACCCTACCTTTGATAGACCCATTAAATCCCACATTCTATGAAAACGATATACTTTTGGCATCCCATTACATAATGTTTTAGAAACGAAACATTAAATGCACAAAATGTTTTTGTTGTTCTAATAAACTAACATATTAACCTAGAAAAGTATAGCTACATGTCCAATTATCTAATCTATCCTACATAATCCACTGAATTGACATTTATTGTACTATATATTTTTTCAAAAACACTTACAACTGTTACCAAATCTGTTGTTTTACTATTTTATCATTGGATAAATGTTGTACACTAAATGTTGTGGACTTTGTTTACAGTTTATTTTAAGAGTTTGAGGCCCATTTTGTACCCTTTTCATTTGGAGGTAGGCCTATAGCAGCTGCATTTTTCATCATGACTTGAATGGTCAGAGACAAATCAAATCTCAAGTTTGATGGAAAAGTGTCTTTATTAAAAGAAAAACTTTTTAAAATGTACCATTTAAAAACACCAAACAGAATAAAATCTACACTTGGTCAAAGCTCCGATTTAAAACGTACATTCACCACCACAAGCATATCGGTTCCTATGAACAGGTGCTCGTTCTTCAGGGCCCACCGCATTCTACACAAGAGCAGTGCACGCCTAACAAAACTCCCCACTTCACGAGTCACTGGACCGGGAGCTTCACTCAGCCTTCTCCCGCTCATCTGATCCTGAGGCGGAGGTTCATGAAGTCTCTCCTGCAGGCCAGCGCCCGAAGGCACCTGTGGTCGATTGCCAGTTATAGCCGTCCGATTGAATCTAGAACACCAATGTGATTCCGTTTTTTTTTATTTTTTTTTTATTACTTTCAATGTCAATGTGGAAAGATGTTTACACACACGCACCTCTATTGCGTCACTCTTTGGATTTCTTCTCAGCGTTCTGGAGTTTCTCCACTATTTTGCGCTCGTGTCCACCGGGGTTAGGTCTGTTCGTGTTGCAACTCGCCTCCTTCTTCGTCCTGCCCTTGCGAGTAGTGCACTCTAGTTAACAGAAAACAAGAATGAGTTCAAACTTAGAACCAACAAACATTATGAAGAATGTCGACGAGCATGAACGAACGCGCTTTAAGAAATAGCCAGATCCCCAAAAGCCGTAACTGGACTCGACTCTCAAAAAAGGCTACTTTATGTAAAGTTCATAAAAGTTTCAGAGTACTAATGATTACTAGGCTACAACAACAATAACGCTCGTTGACAACCTACCGGTATAACGGTCTGTTAAGTTATAATATTCATATTCATCGTAGTAGTGGTCCTCAAAGGTGGTCGGTTCAATGTTTTTCACCTCAACGTGGTTACTCATTTTGACAGTGAATAGCGAAACTGGATCAGAACGTAACAGAAGTTTAGCTCTGGAAAAACTAGAAGAAAAAAAATGCGATGTCGAGTTAGCTGTTTATACGTGTCTTCTTTCTTGTCCTCTTCGCTCGGTTCAGCGTTGTTTACAAACTTGCAAGTGGCCCTCTTTTAAAGACGTGGCTCCGCCTTCGTTCCCTTCAGCTCCCCGCCTGTGGATGGGTCAACATGACCAGAAGGAAAGTTGCATCAGATCGAGTTAATGTTTGATCAGTAAACCTCGCCTTCCAGGATGTCCTTCAGAGCAGATTACATTGTTTTTGTTTTGACTTGCACTTTTGTTTTATATTTTTCACTTGATAAGATCTCAACACTTAGGTCTAAGTTACGCATAATTAATATGCTGTTAATTTTTATTTCAGTCAAAATAGCTCATTAGTTTGGCCTTGTTTAACATCCCTATTTTCATTAACTCTCCCTCTCTCTGAGTGTATTTTCTCATATCTGATAAAGATTAGAAAGATTAGATTAATTCAGTTAATGTTTGTCTCTCTGTGTTATTTACACCTGACTTTGTGTTCAGACTTCTCACGTCCCTCTGTGGACTGTGACCCGTTAACCTGCTTCTCTGTTTTAAAGGAAATATTTTGCACATTTGTCTTTAGGGAGTATGCAATGCTCATTTCAATAGCCTTTTGTGTGAATGTCTATTTACATTTTCTTTTAGTTTGCTTATGCGTTGTTGGAGATCTACTCCAGATGATTAGTTTGTCAAAACAGTGTAGCCTAATTTCACTGACTATTAGGGAAAATTGTTTTTGGATTGCACATGCTGGGAAAAACAGCAGAAGAAATGTATTTTGTCTTTATTGTGGTGTACCTTTGGCTAGATTCACAGTGTCCTATCCTCTCTAATTCAGTTTATTCTCTTTGTCAGTGGTCCTTGTGTGCTATACGCATGAAACGTGTGTAACCAAGCATAACAAACTGCATACAGTGAGTTCTTCTGTCTTCAGCACAGAGGATCATAGGATGCAATCTGCCACAATTGGCAAAATCCACATCCTCCACTGGCAAAGCAAAGCCCAATCCATCATTCAAGATTCTCTGCAGTCCGGCTGCAAGCTGTTTTGTTCCTTGCTGTCAGGCAAACATTAGCACCATCAAAGCAAAGACTAGCAGACTAAAGATTTCACCCTGCAGTTAATAGACTAAATAACATTAATAGGACATGTTCAAACTAAGTGGTTGCTGGTTAGCATGCCTTGTGCCTGCTGGTATGTCATATACATCCAATAAGTACACGATTCAGAGGGCAAACAGCCTGTTGCCACTGCCATTCAAAATGCAAAATAAATGAATACTTTTGAACTTGGTAATTATCAAATAGTCCTGAAAATTTTTGGTTTCCACAAAAATATTAAGCAGCACAACTGTTTAATAATAATAATGTTTCTAATACTGATTTGCTGCTCAAGTTACATTATTGCTTATTATGTTGAAAACAATTTTCTGGATTTTAAGATGAATAGAATGTTTAAAAGAACAGCATTTATCTGAAATATTTTGTAGCTTTATAAATGTCTTTACTGTAACTTTTGATCAATTAAATGCATCTTTGCTGAATAAAAGTATTGAATTCTTTCAAAGAATTTTTTTTTAATGACTCCAAAATTTTGAACGGTAGTGTGTGATGTTAAGATTTCCATTTCAGATAAATGCTGTTTGTTTGAACTTTCTATTCATCAAAGAATCCTGGGGGGAAAAAATTGTACTCAACTGTTTTCAACATTGATAATAATCAGAAATGTTTCTTGAGCAGCAAATCAGCATCTTAGACTGATTTCTGAAGGATCATGCAACACTGAATGAGTAGTGATGCTGAAAATTCAACTTTGACATCACAGAAATAAATTAAAATTTTGAAATATATAACAATTTTAAAAAACAGTTCACAGTATTAATAACTGTTAATAAAAAAGGACAGATTTTTTATCAAATAAATGTCCTAAAAATCTAAAAAAAAAAAAAGTTTTAAAAATCGTCTTACTATTTGGTAGCTTAAAAATTATATTATATACAAATAATAAATATAAAGATAAAGACTTTTTTGTTTACAGACATTCATCGCATTTTTTGTTGTCTATATTAATATGAAGTCTATGCATCATGTATTTATTGTTTTACATTTTTTTACTGACATGCTCTCTGTTTGCACTCTGTACAAGCACATAAAGTTCTTAGTCATTTCAGTGGAATTTGGCAGAGGTCTGCTGTGGATATTTTTGGGCAATGTCGACGTTTACAGTAAGACTCCCGTGGTTCTGTGCTGTTGTAATGAGAGAGTATACAACAGATTCAGTGCTCAAATATTCCAAGATGTATTCTTTGGTTACCAGAGTGCATGAGCGTGAGAAATGAGTGAAGCGTATACTTGACAAAAAATTATAATATTTCTTCTTCCAAAGCCACAAACAATAGGCTATTGAATATAGCACACGGGTAAAACCCAATGTACTACAATGTGTTTCTCTCTTTTTTTCTATCAGAGTTGATTCTGTTTTCTTTCATAAAACAAAACCTTTTTTTCTCCCTAAATCTCTTGAAATTTTTGCTCTTTTAGTACACATTCTTTTCTTTCCCTTCCCCTATTTGCCTTGCACTGTTTGCCTTGGCTCTCAAATTAATATCATGTGAGAGTGCAGCGTGCTGTACAGTAAATATTTACAAAGTTATTGGCTGAGCCAACATGCATTCGACAACATAACAAATTTCTTCTTTCTTCTTGCCAGACCAGGATTTGAGTGCTAGATAAACCACCACTTATCGCCGTCTGTCTGTTTTGTTTTTCACCCTCCCCTCAAAGTGTCTCTGTTGAAAATTAACTCCATATTATCTCATCGTTCACAGCCTTTGGACAGAGTAAAGAGCAGGTCAGACATATTAGGGCTTATTACTTTCTGAATGATTTGTCTCTTTCATTTAATCTTTAACGGTTGCCCCCCCCCCCCCCCCCCATATGGTCTCATATGTGACATGTGTTGTAACTCTTTCTGTCCTCACTCTCTCATGATGGCTTTTTTCAAAGTTGGTTTAAGTATTAAACATAAATAGCACCAGCTAAAGTGTGTAAAATAAAACATTATGGCAATATAATAATATGGCAATATATGGCAACATTCATATTTTAAAACTAAATGTTAATACAAAAAAATTAAGCAATATTTTAAAATTAAGAACAACCCCAAAGACAACCTAATCAAAATCAACCTAAGTGAACATTCTACATCTAAACATAACCCTATCTAGCCAAAAATATGTAAGGTTAATGTGGTGATAGTGATGATAATTATGAAGATTACTCGTGATGCTCTTTTGTTGCACATATTATCTTTAGGCTAATGTGCCCAAAATGCACGATAGTGGCAATATATTGAAGTAACAGTATATAATTAACAATTGATAGTTGTTATTTATCTCTCTAAGGACTAGTTTCACAGACAGGGTTTAGATTAAGCCTGGGTTAGGCCTTCAATTTGGGCATTTAAGCAGCTTTTATAAATGTGCCTTAGTAAAAAAAAATATTACTGGTGTCCATCTTGAGATAAAACAATGGCACTGGCATATTTTAAGATAATGCCAATGCAAGATGCGTTCAGTCGAAAAATCTCAAACATGAATTTGATGACTGGTCCCCACTCCCCACCCAGTGGTTCTTTTTCAATAAGGCGTTTTGAAAACATGCCACGAAGTTTGTCCCCTCAATGTGTCCGTACGAGGCCTAGCTACAGAGCTATCCAATCAATGCAAAGCGAAAACAAATCCTAAAATTCGTTGAGGAAACCAAAACTATAATAAATCAATGTTTTTTTATCATAGTTCGTGTACTTATACACAAGGTGAATCTGGAGAGCATCGCGAAACTGTGTGTTTGAAGGTGAGATTCACGCTTTTCTTGCTTATCTGTGTGCGCGCGGAGGGTGTGATCTGAGATCCATCCAGTTCATGGCGCTCTATTATGTATGTAGATTTTAGATTAATAAAAAATCACGTAAACCTAAATGCATTATTATTAGAATCAATGCATTATAGCAACATTATCTTTGCTTTGTTGTATGTGCGCGGTGGTGCTGTTTAAGGTTTAAACTGCAAAGTGGAACATAATTAAATGGGGTCAAAACACATAAACGCATAGATTATATAACTGGAATAACTTTTTTTCTTGCAGATACAATGGCTTTAGTTTCAGCAGACACCAAAATCGCAGAGTTGTTGAATGAGCTGCATCAGCTTATAAAGCAAACTCAGGTGAGCACTACTCTGTTTCTCATGCATGATCACTGTAGTTTGGGTTTATATGCCTCGGGAAACACCCCGTACCTTCACACAGTGTTTATACACTAATCTCTCTTAAATACACAGGAAGAGCGATCAAGAAGTGAGCACAACCTTCTCAACATCCAGAAAACACATGAAAGGATGCAGACAGAAAATAAGAGTAAGACATGATTTCCTATTGCATTGTCTACAATCAGAACTTTTTCAAGCGATAAAGCATGTTATTATTTTCAAACTGGATCTCTCTCATATTTATATATTTGAATTTTATTTCTTGTCTGATATTTCTGTTCCATACTAAAACTGTTATTATCTTTCTCCTAAGCTTCTCCATATTATAGGACAAAGCTGAGGGGTCTTTACACTACAGCTAAAGCTGATGCTGAGGCTGAATGTGGGTAAGGCTGAGGCTGAAAACGACTGTTGCTGCATTTGGTTTCCCTTGCAGCACCACTTTACTTTAATGCAAAGTATGCATTTTCACTGTGAGAAATATGTAATGACCACGAGATGATTTATCAGGTGATCTGTTCTTGACTTTATCTTTTTCTGTGTTGACTATTTGTTTTTCTTTTCATAAGAAACATCTTTAACATCTTGTGATTATATAGCCCCATCTTGTGGTAATTTTGCCCAAGGCTTTCAAATGTGTTGATTGCAAAGACAGACTTTTTTGAACATTTATTAACCCTATAAGCCTAGCCTACTTTATATTTGGTACTCACATTTCTAAAGACTCTAAACTATCAACATGATCAAAGCTTTGCTGAAGAACTGTTGTACACAATCTGCTACATGCATTTTACTGACACGTCTTTTTTGTTGTTGCTGTGAAATATTTACTGATTTTAATAAAGTATATGTAAGAATAACTATTATATTGTTAGTAATATGAACACTTACTGAACTTAAGCAACTTAGGTTTACTTAATTATTCATATTCCAAATTCTCATATTTCATACCTGCTGTATCAAATATGAAACTCAACACACACAAAAACAAATGCAATTTTTTGTTTGTTTTTCCCCCTAAAGGTTTAATAAACTGTTCTATAAAAAAATAAAAAAAAGTTTTTAATGTCAGGTGTAAATGATCAGATTTATCTGCATCCCTCCCACAGTATTCTTCACCGGGCACTTGACAAGATTGCTGAAATTAAATCTCTTTTGGAGGAAAGACGGATTGGTAAGTTTTGGATGTTAGTTTGTAAACTTGTGCATCTGCGTGCATTTGAACACTTGTGGAAGCTAATCGACCCCTTCTCTTTCTGCAGCTGCCAGGATGGCAGGAGTGTACAGTGACACCGACCCACCCAGGAAGACCATGCGCAGAGGTGTCCTGATGACCTTGTTACAACAGTCAGCCATGACCCTTCCTCTTTGGATTGGCAAACCTGGCGAGAGGTACCATTCAGTGTCTCCTGGTTTATCTCTTATGTTCCCTTCGTTTTAGAAATGGTCATTTATTCAGTGAATATTGAGTCAAAATGATTGTTACATTTCACTAATTCATACCTGTCTTTCCCCTTCAGTCCACCACCACTGTGTGGCGCTATACCAGCAAGCAGTGACTATGTGGCTAAGCAGGGGGACAAGGTGGCGGCACGTGTGAAGGCTGTGGATGGTGATGAACAGTGGATTCTTGCAGAGGTCGTCAGCTACAATCACTCCACTAACAAGTAATCATCTACCAGTTGATCTCCAGTTGATCTGTTTATTTATATTCACTTGTAGCTTTAAAACCTGATGGTGTGAAATGATAATGTAGCATCATGATGTTATCTTTTATCAGGTATGAAGTGGATGACATTGATGAAGAGGGTAAAGAGTAAGTACAATGCCATTTTTTAATAATATTCACCCACATCTAAATTGATACATTACTGTTCAAAAGTTTTGCTTTTAATCAGCAAGGACACATTAAATGTATCAAAAGTTACAGCAAAGACATTTATAACGTTAAGAAAGATTGCTATTTCCTATAAATTATGTTGTTTTGAGCTTTCTATTAATCTAAGAATCCTAAATTTTTTATAATGGCGTTCACAAAAAAAGCTGCACAACTTGGATAATAATAATAATAAATGTTTCTTGAGCAGCAAATAATAAGAATGATATTCTGAAGGATCATGTGACACTGAACACTAGAGTAATAATGCTGAAAATTCATTCAAATATATAGATATGTTTAAATTGTAATAATATTTCACAATATTACTGTTTTACTGTATTTTTGATCAAATAAATGCAGCCGCCTTTCAAAAAACATAAAAAAAATTAAACTGACCTCAAACGTTTGAACTGTAGTGTAATTCCAGGAGTGCTTTAAAACAAACTATGACCTGTTCGTTGTTCCTCTTTTTTTCCCTGTCTCATTTTCTCTTTTATTTAGGAGACACACGTTGAGTCGGAGAAGAATCATTCCTCTCCCACAGTGGAAAGCAAACCCAGAGTCCGACCCGGAAGCCCTGTTCAGTAAAGATCAGCTGGTGCTGGCCCTCTATCCACAGACCACTTGCTTTTACAGAGCTCTGATCCACACGCCGCCACATCGGGTGAGCGGAACAAGAATGAAAAGAGTTAAAAGAGTAACTGAGATGTTATCACGATTTCTAAAGATGCTTCTCTAAACCCTCATGGGATTAATGTTGATAGTCTCTTAGAATATTTCTTAACTTTATTATGGGTATTATGGCATCACTGTGTATGAGTAGAAGAAGAATAGATTCCATACGACATGACACGTCTCACTTCTTTTCCAGCCCCAGGATGACTACTCCGTGCTGTTTGAGGATACATCTTATGCAGATGGCTATTCTCCACCTCTCAACGTTGCTCAGAGATATGTAGTGGCCTGCAAAGAGAACAAAAAGAAGTGACAGAAATATAAAACAATGGGACATTATTTGCAAAAAGACCCTGCATGATTGTTGTGATTGAAAACAGGATATTGAGCATCAATTCTGTTTTTATGTGCTTTTCTCTCCTTTTTCTGTTACCATGTATATAGTGTTGGTATATTTTCTACTGCATCTTTTGTATTATGTTTTTTTGTGGATCTGGATACAAAGAGACCAACTGGAAGTGAATTGTGCTAAAAGTAATAAACCCTTTACATGTGAATGAAAGGCACACAAAATCTATTGTCTGTAATTTATAAAGGCAGAGTGATACATGTTTTTAAATTTTAAAAATAGATATTGAAAAGGGCTATAACACCACATACAGGTCCACACATTATACATTAACGTTTTTCATTAATGTTGAATATTGAGTTACATCCTTGTTCTTGTGGTGCATTACAGTTTTTGAAAATGAACATTACACCCCTCCTTCTAGAGTAGACCTTTTCTCTAGTATCTTCATTCTATAATTCAATACTTCTAGTATTGTATTATAGAATGAAGCTGTTATTGTAATTAAGTAATTTCCGTCTCAAAATAAATAAATAAATCACCTTATCTTACAAAAATTTTAATATTCACATTAATAAAAGAATCAAGCGTTTAAATGGGTGAGAGTGAAGACTTCTCAATGGAGTAAAGTACGCAGTTAGTAACCCAGGCTTTGTTCTGTGACGTCACGCCGACTCGCCTAGTGCGCGCACGGGAATGAGCGCGCAGAAGCGGACTATGGCTGAAATGGTAAGATCTTTTGTATAACATTTATTCAGGATTAAGTTTAAAGAGTTACTGCTACTCTGTACATGTTACATGGACACGACGTTTGAAGAGTTCTTGTCAGAAAACTATCTGAATATGTAATCTATAACGTTAACTGCCCGTCGTGTTGTGCAATAGCACCGCTGGCTAATCAGTTGTCATATTGATTAATGTCCAACAACAACAACATAGAAAATGTAAACCACTTTCAAAGGTTTTATTCAAGTAAATGGTTAAGTTTTAGCCTCAAGTTTGCTGTACTCAGAGAAGTTACAACAACATTATATAGCACTGGTGGTTTCAGATTTTCATACGGTTATGTTTACATTCAAAACCCATAACTTAAATCAGCCTCATTTGGAGTTATTAATAATGATTTGGTCATGTAAACATTGTTTTATCCGGTTTACCGAACAGTTTCGACTGTAGCTGTTACTCAAGTCAGTGCAAAACAAACCAGTTTGTTATTTCGCTTGTTACGATTAGACAGTAACAGTTACCTAAATCTATTTTTACTGTTATAACTCCTATTGAAACCCAAAATGGGAAATATGTTGTCTTGTTCTGTCTATTCCAGGTATCAGACAGTGTCGGGGATAAGAGTGTTTCCATTTCAGAGTCAGACCCTTCAAAGCAACATCCTCCCAAACGCCGACGCATCATCGACGCCTCGTCCATCACAAACGTGCCTGTTTACTCCAACAAGGTGGGTGTATCTTGACTGCTTAACATCAAAGTCATTGATGGCTTGAAAAATATAGTTGATGACCTTTACCACGTTTTAAAATATGACTTATCTAGATGCATTGGAATGGATTGCAAGGGGCAAACAAAAGTGATTCAGATGTTATATTATTGTGTTTTAGGTTAACAGCTCCTTAAACCTGAAGCCAATAACCTTCAAAAACACCAGTCTCACAGGTATCAAAACTTTTGGACCACTGTTACCTCTGAGTAAATCACATTTTATACACTAACGATACATTTTTTGGGGGGTGAGTGCTTTTGAACTTTTTATGAATCAAAAAATCCTGAAAAAAAGTATCACTCTTTTCCTTTTTTTTTTTTTTTACAAATCAAGCAGCACAACTGTTTTCAGCAATGATATTGAAAGAAATGTTTCTTGAGCAGCAAATCATCATATTAGAATGATTTCTGAATGATCATGTGACACTGAAGACTGGAGTAATGATGCTGAAAATTCAGCTTTGTATCACAGGAATAAATTACATTTTAAAATATATTAAAATAAAAAAACAGTTATTTTAAATTGTAATAATATTTCACAATCACAATATTACTGTTTAACTGTATTTTTTGTTTGAATAAATGCGGTGTTCATAAGATCATGATCATAAGAGACTGCTTTCAAAAACATAAAAATAATTGTACCAACCCCAAACTCTTGAATGGTCGTGTATATCTTGCCTTATATTTGCTTCCTGTGAGTGAAGGTTTCTCATTACTTGTATAATCTTTATTATAGATATTTATCATTTTGTTAGTAGGATTAATCCAATGGCATCCTCGCTGTTTTTATTTACCATACCAGATGAGGAAAAGGGTGGCCCTCTTTGGTCTCCTTCCCCACCCCGTGCAGTGAAACGGCCAATCAGCATTGATCTGAGTGGCTCAGAGGAGGAGCCAGAACAGAGTGAAGCTCAGTAAGTACACAGACTGACTTTAGTGTAGTGTCTTTAGTTAAGTTTCTCTTGGCATATAAAAAGTGAGTCATTATGCATGCACAAATAAATGTTATTTGTTTTTGTGACAGCTGCCTCAAAAATAGCATCTTGAAATCCAAATGAATGCCATGACGTAATTACCGTTATTTCGAGATGACAACATGGGACTTTTTACTTTGAGCTGTTCATGGAATCGGAATTATGCCTTTCTATGGCAAACGCCTAATAAATAAATGTGTATATACAACATATAACGCCTAAATGAATGCAGCGGTCACATGGTACAAGTTGGAGCTCTCCGATAATTCCCAGGTTATAATTACGAGTTCTATGAGGACGTAAATGCGTCTTACATGTTGGAAACTCGTAATTACAGTAATTATTACCACATGGGGTGAACGCACCTATAGCCAGGCCAGTTAATCAGCTGATTGATTAGCCTACTCAAGGCTGTGTCCTTTCATCTAACCATCACCTTCCTTACCTTTAGAGAAATTCTTCGTTCTCCCTCTCCACCCCCACCACCATGTAGTCCACCAGTGAAACAGAGCAGACGAGCAAACCAAAAAATACGGTGAGTGACATCATCAGTGAAGAAAAATACATACTTGTCCTGATCTCTCTTTTAGCGTGATGTTCTTTTCTTATGCAAAATGTAGTGTTTTAATTCTGTCATGACACTCAATAATTACCTTTCAAGGAGGATACAGAAATGGATAACTATATTAGAAGTAATGAAATGAACCGCTAGTAAGGCCAGAGAGGTTTGACATTCTCTTGTTCTCTTTCTCCATCTCGGTCCCAGAGAAATCAACAGGAAACTGGATGCGATCGGCTCCCTTGTGTGTCTGTCCCCTGAGCCTCGAGAACCTGTCATTGAATACAGAAACTCTCCATCTCCTGTGAATGACTATGATGATGATGATGACATCATCATCATTTCTTCTGACAGCAAACAGAAAAGACGTCCCCTGAATACTGAGGGCAGAGACTCTGCGCGAGAAATTTCACTAAAATTCCGCTGCCGAACAGAGTTGTACAAAATCCCAATACTCTCTGTAAGTGGAATAAACGCGTTTTTTAAGGCACATTTGTTTGGTATAAAAAAAATGTATATGAATACATTTACCTTTTTATTTAAGCTGGCAAATGAATGTTTTTAAATTTGACTTGGACTGTCATTAAATAAATGTGTCTTTCGATTGCAGACGGCTCCTTTGAGTAAAGCTGTGGAACAGCTGGCCATCAAACTCAATGTCACAAGCAGCCAAATTCTGTTATTAAAGAAAGATATAGATCTCCCTATTCACTCATCTGTCAGTGAGCTGGGTCTCGGCATAGCTGACATTATAGGTAATAGAAAACAGTGGGAATTTTGAGCTGAATTCGTTAGCATGCATCACAGTGCATTTATTCCATTGTTTTTGAATGGATCTTTTTAATTGGAAACATTCTATAAATGACACTTCCTGAAACCTTCATGCAAATCCTTTTTGTACCTTCTGTCTCTTCCAGATTGTGTAGTAACAGAGAATAAACAAGAAGTGAGGGACAAACGTAATCTTATTACTTTGCGACTGCAAGGCAAAGAGAAAGCGTCTGTGCAGGAGTATTCCTTACAAAAGGTCTGTACTGTATGTCTTTTTGGATGTTCTTCTTGTGCCTTTGTGCAACTTGTGTTTTTGTGAAGGACATTTAGTGCTCAATTGTCATTGTACTTTTTTTATTTTTTATTAAGAATGCTCCTCTAGGGTCCATCCTGTCTCAGTATGTCTCTGGTATGGCTGCCAGTGCTAGACGGAGGGCTAAATTTCTCTTTGATGGGTCAAGGGTCACACATGATCAGACTCCAGCTGACCTGGACATGGAGGACGGTGACGTCATTGAAGTCTGGGTCTGAACGACGGACACTATTGATGTTGTTGGGAGTTCTGTACTTTTTCAACACCATGTTCTGTATGCAAGGAGGAAGAAAAGGATTTGTAAAGGATGTCTGACATTTGTTTAAACCAGGGGTAGGCAACGTCGGTCCTGGAGAGCCACTGTCCTGCAGAGTTTAGCTCCGACCCTGAAAAAACTCACCTGCCTATAGCCTTATTGACTAGCTGGTTCAGGTGTGTTTGATAAGGGTTGGAGCTAAACTCTGCAGGACAGTGGCTCTCCAGGACCGACGTTGCCTACCCCTGGTTTAGACCTTTATCACTTGTGCTGAAAAACAGACCACAGACAAGATTGACTTACATTTGACTTATGTTTGAGGACATGCAAAAACAATATAAAATCCGTTTTACATTGTGTATATACACCAGATTTATTTAAAATTGAATTTTTTGATAAAAAAATAATTATTGAATGGAATATAATAAAATGACAAATTTGTAAGATGTTTTTTTGTATGCAGTACTTGTGTCACTAGAATTGGCTTTTAGGGGCATTTTCCTTTTATGAGAGCATACTATTAAAATCTAGATAAAAAAATTATAAAACAATATCGCACTCATTTATGTTAAATAATTAAATTGAATTAATCATTTGAAAGAAATTATCGACGAACAATTATAGATGTTACCTATAAAAATCAAATGCAAAAGTAGCTGTAAGTAGGCCAACATTCGCCTCTGAGTTAAGGAATATATCAATTATTTGATGAGTAAATTTAGGAATTAACAATTCAATCAATACCCTGATATGTTGGGTATTTTGTCACTTTACAGAGACTTTTCTGACCCAGCAACAACCTATATTAAATGCAGCAAATATTAGCTTCACACATTTATGTAAACCAATGTTATCTCGGGTCATTGATCAGCTGCTTTACATTAGTTTGTGATGATAAAGCACCAGCATTCATCAGCACAAAAAGTAGAGACTACCGAAATACTCAGATTCACTAGTGATTTTGTTTACATCTTTTGTCTTAAAAGTAAATTGCATAAAGAGCGGAAGAAAAGGTTTAAACAAAAAATTTTTTTTTAAAGATGCCGTACCATCATTAATTCACAGTCACAGAATTACAAATACATAAAATGAATTAAAGTGCTAGTTACGTGCACACATCAGAATATCCTTATCACTTAGGGTTTTAAATCGTATTTATTTTTAATCTTTTCAAAATAGTGCAGTGAGTGAGGGTGAAAATGACGTTTTGGCAGCAGCTGTCGGGGGGGGAGCGCTCACATGACTGTGCAGCGGAAGTACTGCGTCATTCCAACATGGCGTCGCACTGAGCTTGTGGATCAGAAACTGAACTGTTAGTCGGTCAGCTGCACGCAGTTCGCTTCGAGACTCTCCACTGCAATTCAAAAATGTTCACACAGGAGATAAGGTAAAGATCCTGAAACGTCACTACAAGCCAGAGGGAGCCCGGCAGCGTCCAGAAGAAGAACTTTGAAGACACCTCTGACGTCGCTTTGCATTTTCCAGGTAAACAACACTGTATACCGATCAGTAAACAGTCTCGGATAGATCAGATGGGAGACAGTTTATATCGCTCTTTTATATATGTTTTTTGATTTACTTGTGTCTGTCAACAATGTTAAATGAAAGGTTGTTCCTTATTTTTGTAATTGAATGTTTTGCTTTTCCAATGTTGTGTTTTTTAACGAATAAACCGTTTTCTGTGCCTTTTCCAAAATAACCACATGAAATACCGCGCTTTGTGTGTGTTTTTGCTGCTGTTATTGGACTATGTTGCTTAATCATCATCATGTCTGTACATAGACTAGTATTGGTCAACACCAGGCATCAGATATCATCAGTCAGCAAAAAAAAACGGTCCAGTTTTACTTTGATTCAGCTGACAATCTGCTGAAAGTAGATAAAGATTCTTCTGACACGTTATCCCACATAAATTATTTAGCTTTGGGCACTGATTTTAATCTATTTACTGTTTTAAACAAACCTAAACATATATTATTGTTCATATATTATTTATCAAAATCGTGCACTAATGAAAATCTTTCTATGCCCATACAGTTTTCTTGCAGCGTTTTTTTTCTTCTCATCATTGTATTCACTCACATGACATTGTGGTGAGATTAATTTGCATCACGAGCTTGTGCCTACTTCCCTCTCCATGTGTCTTCCTAATACATCTAAACTACACTCCTGACAAACTAGATTATAAATATAAATCATGATGACTTCTGTCCCAGTGGAATCTATTCTAGTAAAATGGCTTTAGGGCTTTAAACAAAGAGCTCTTTCAGTATTCATCCTTGTCTTGCTTGTTGTCTATATTTTAAATGGATTATCTCACACAAAAGTAACAGTGGGGATCAAAAGTTTAAGTCCACGTTTAAAAACTTGGTTTAAAATGTAATTTAAACCCTGAAATAAATCATTATGGAATTTTGTAATACAATAAGGTAATACAAATTTTCAGACAATGAAAAAAAAAAAGATTTGTACCATTTATGGTCACTTATCAAATACGCTATTTTAATGTCACAGCAACTTTTCATTCACATATTTTTGCTAATATAATTTATGGAAAAGCTTTTTTTTTTTTTTTTTAAATACAAATTATAAGCATTTTCATCATTCTCATGTTGAGGTTGAGATTAGAATGTGATCAATAATCTTTGTGTGTAATCGGTAGTAGACTTTGGTCTTTTTTTGCTCTTGAGCATTTAACACTGTAGGCTAATGTCAATGGTTTTACTTCCCGTTAGGATGTGATTGTGGTAGACCAAACCATCCATGTTCTAAGGAAGTTTTTTTTATTTGTATTTATGCAGTATTATTGCCAAGACTTTGATTTGTACTGGCACTTTAACTTTTTGTCATCTTTATACATGTATTTTTTCTCCAGCAGTGATGTCACGGACAGATGTTGCGGACACCACACCCTTCTTCTCAGATTATAATGAGGAGGAGGTGCCGGCTGAAAATGGGGTGGGTTCACCTCAGCCCGAGGAGGAGGAGCCTGCCAGTGGAGTGTCTGATAAGAGAGCTACATTGACTGTGATTGTACTCTGCTACATCAACCTGCTGAACTATATGGACAGATTCACTGTGGCAGGTAACCAGTGCTGTTAGATTTCAGCTCATCAGTGCTGCCAGACAATGCTGGCCTCCTTTTCATCCAGATCAAATGCACAAGACAAAGACACAAATCACCAATACCCATAAACGGCATGATAATGTGCTTTATGTTCATGGTATAAGATTATTCTAGTCTGGATTGTTCTTTTTGAATCACTTGTAAATCACATCACTAATTCTGAAAATTCATATTCCGTTTTTTATGTGTTGTTTCTAATGCAGTGTTATTTTAGTATTTTTTATAAACTATTATAGTATTTATACAGTTTTCGAATTAGATTTTATTTTAATTTAAGTTTTAGCCATTTCGTTAAGTAATTGTGGCATTTTGTTAATATTTCTGTTTAGTTTTAATTTATTTTTATTTCAGTTTTAGTCATTTTAATACTTAAAGTTAAAGCTATTTGCCTTGGCAACATTTCTTATTTTCGTTTTAAGTTTAAGTTGATCATCTAATATTCGTTTGCAGTCGTGCAAATAAGTTGTTTAGGTTTGGGGAACTAATTTTCATTTATTGATATGCAGAATATTCTTAATTACTGTATTAATCAAACGTTCATATATTATTGATCAAAATAATCGTGCACACATGTAATTAAATGCCAATAGTGTAAGTTTTTTTATTGCAACTTTTCTCCCTTTCTTCATCACTGTATTTACATTATTACATGATTATTTTGTTTTAGCTTTATTTCCATAAATGAAAATGATTTTAATAGTTTTAGTTAACAATAACAACACTGCTCTTTTGAGGTTAAGTAATAGTAATAAAATAGCAAAAGTAGAGCAAAAGGAGATTTCTTGTTGGTTGCCAATGTTTGATTTGTAAATAACTCTAGAAAGATTTAAAAACATATAATGTGCAACAGCATATTAATTGGTAAGTATTAAAGCTGTGATAACAATAAACTTCCTCTCTTTCAGGTGTACTTCCAGACATTGAGCGTTTCTTCGGCATTAGTGATGGAAAATCAGGGCTACTTCAGACAGGTGAGCAGATTCATACCATGTAAAATTCGTTTTATTATTAATTATTTAATTATTCAATTGTTCATTCACTTTGTTCGATTCTTTATTGCCCTTAAGTCTTCATCTGCAGCTACATGTTCTTGGCTCCTGTGTTTGGATACCTGGGTGACAGGTACAACAGGAAGTTGATCATGAGTGTTGGTATTTTCTTCTGGTGTCTAGTGACACTTGCCAGCTCCTTCATTGACAAAGAAGTAAGTCCTACACAAAACATTTTAGGCTTTCCAGATGCCTAAGGGTTAAACCTCACTCTTATATTTGAATACCATTTTACTCAAAGACAAAGCAATAGCTTTCAGTCTCTGATTCGGTGTCTCATATACTGAAGTGTATTTATGTTTTAAAGTGTGATTTGTAGAGTAAACTAATAGAATAAATCCTCTCTCAGCATTTCTGGGCGTTGTTGTTGACTCGAGGGCTAGTGGGTGTTGGAGAGGCCAGTTACTCCACCATTGCTCCCACCATCATCGCTGATCTGTTTGTCAAAGAGAAGAGGACCAACATGCTGTCCTTGTTCTACTTTGCAATCCCAGTGGGAAGGTGGGACCACACACACACACACACACACACACACACACACACACACACACACACACACAGAGAGAGAGAGAACTGCCAGTCAAAAAACTGGTATTTAGGTTATTCACACTTTAGCTCTACAGGGGTCCAGACTAACTTTTTGCCTTGGTTGCACTGGTGCGCCTAACTTTTTTATTTAGGTGCACCAGCACAAAACTTAGGTGCACTCAAATTTTTCCTCGTCTCGCGTCACCTTTAACGCCACAATTTCAAGGTCACCTTTTTATCACGCTCCATATATTCATATATATTATGTTAAATGCTTTTAAACAAGAATAAGGTGTAGGGTTTTTTTTGTGTTTTTTTTTAAGCACAATTATACTGTATATAAAAATATAAATCTTAAAAAAAAAAAAAAAATTAAAGTGCTGTTTTTACATTGTTCAAGTTAGGGCAGGGTATTGACACAAATTTCACAATTCGATTCAATATTGATTATTTTGGATATCAGGTATAATACATGGCAAATTTTCTCAAGAAAAACAAATCTCAACTAATGCTGTAAACTGGGAGTCAGTTGTAGCCCACTATGCTTCATTAGCCTACTATAATATTGAAGGTGAAAATTACCTGATTTGTACACAAATACTTAAATTACACTTTTATTTTTTTTTATAATAATAAAGTTATATGAAATATTAACATTTAAATGGTGGCTGCATAAAAACTTGCCAGATTTTTTTCAAACAACATGCATTAAATATTGAAAAACATTAAAAATTATAATGATTATAGAAATTATAACATTAAAAATTATACATTTTTCTAGCTAGCTAACATTTTATGGGCACTGACTGGATATGTTTTTTTTTTTTAGGTAATTGTGACGTTACATTACATTGTTTACAATTGTTTTACTGACGTCTTTCCACGGTTGAAACACTGATTGAGCGATTCCATGCGAAAGATATGGATTTTGATAAGTTGTACTCTATCTTTTAACACACTTTCAGATGCTCCTTCATGTTTATTTCGTGCTGTAACTGGTATTATTAAGGCAGAAGAGGAGATCATGTGCGCTCCGTGCTGCTGCTTCTCTTGAGCTGAGCTGAGCGATCTCACGCCATAGCGCCAAAACATGTTTTTGAATTCCGTAAGAAAATGGACCTAATTTGAAATCTGAGACTTTGTTTCATATCAATAGTAACAAAGCACAAAGATTATTGTGATTTATTGGATGGGATGCGCACTACAATGTTCCATTCATTCATCAACTGAAAACAGCATAGCCCAACGGTTCGTAAAAATCAATGAGAATCGATTAAAATCGAGAAATCGATATTTTTTACCTAGTTCAAGTAGCCTACATTTTTAAAAGTTTCTTCGTCGTCTGTTTTCCTGCGTTTATTTAGCTGATTCTCTGATGCTCAGGTGACAGGTCGCAATTTATTTCAATCACACAGCCAGCACGGAGCATTTTAGTCCTACAGGAATATCTAAACCACAGCCAATCAGAGGCAAAGGCCCGCCCAATCTCTATCTCTGATTGGTTTAGACCACGATATGATCCAACCATGCGTGCAAGGAGAACAAAAGACTCGTTTGTGGAGAGGCAGCGGATGCGATCATGTGAGAACGTTAGGTGCACTGGTGCGACCTAGAAAAAATTCTTGTCGCACTCTTACAAATTTTGGTCGCATATGCGACCAAATTGGTCGCACTCTAGAGCCCTGCTCTATGCACATTCTCCGCATGGTTGCATTCTCACACTCTGTCACATACAGTTGCATTATCAGTTTTATTTCACACCAGGAAATTAAGTTGCATTTGTAAGTTTCCAGGCTGCTACAGTTGAGCACTTCTAAGGGCAAATGAGTCACTGGATTTGTTAAAGTCCCTGTAAAGGCAATTAAAAAAAAAAATTCTAAACACATTATAAATGTTAGAAATGTATTGCTAAAACATATTACAAAGACTGTGAACTGTGAAGTACTGAATTGTGGAGTTAGACCGTTAACCCTTGTGTTATGTTGCGGGTCAATTTGACCCGTTTCGATTTTCAAGTTGTTGGAAATACTGGTTAACCTTTGTTTTTTTTCTTGATATTTTGTGACTTTTTCTCATTTGTCATGATGAACATGCATGCAAAGTTTCAACATGCTGATGTGTTTCGACATATACAAACAAAATTACTGTTACGTTTGTGATGTTCGCGGGTCAATTTGACCCTCATAGACAGCCATTCAAAAGCAACTGTACAGACACAAAATAAAAACATTTATTTTCTGTATGTCAGAGCACTTCAACTCCAGTTCTAACGTGCAAGTGCATCTAAAAGTGCTCTAACCCTAACCAAACACACTTGAAAAAGATAAAATTACAGTGTTCAGAATTATTTGCAAATTACAGATGAAAATCTTTGTCAGACACAGATAGTAAAATAAGCTCTCATTTCAATATTCAAAATATCTAAAATACCTAGCTTTTAACCAAAACTTTTATGTAGGATTTTCAAAGGCAGCTTCACAGAGCCAAAAAATAAATAAAAAACATTTATTTGATGTATGATTTTGTTATGTTTGGTTTCTCACTTCCCTGTGAGTGAATAATGAAACTAGGACAAAAGGTCTTAGGAAACTAGGGAAAGTTAACTTAGGAAAATGAAAAATTTTCATTATACAGCATTTTTTTTTCTCGTTCAGTTATGATGTTCAAAGCATAAAATGTAAAAAAAAAAAAGGGAAAAAAATATATGCAAAAAAAAATCAGTATACTGTTTATTTTCCAATTTTGTCAAAACAAAACTGTTTTAAAAACATTTTCATAAATCATATTTTCAGATATAATGTTTTTGTAATGTTTGACAAATGCTGATATTAAAAGTTTACAGTTTGTATCTAAATCTTTGTTGTTTTATATATAGTGTGATTTTTGAGGAATTGTATTGAATCCAATTAGGGTCAATTTGACCCGGTCCATAAAGGGAGTACACAGAAATCGAACAGAACACAAGGGTTAAACAGTTTTTCACCATTCATATTTTACGGATTTTTTGGCCGGGGCTAAAACAGGGCTCTGACGCACTGGAGCCCCTGAGCTCCTAGACACGCCCCTACTTGATGACGCACTGGAGCCACTGAGGCTGTCCGCTCCCTTAACAATATAGAGCACATTCACATCAGTTTTGCCGCTCAATCGTGAGTTACGGTCAGTACTATTAGTTACTACAGCAGCCTACAGTTTGCTAGCTAGCTATGCCTTCGTCACAGAAAAGCGTAGGCCTACTACCTGGATGCAATCACCGGATCACATACAAAACAGATCGGTGTCCTTATTTAAATTTCCGAAAAACGATTACATCAAAAAGAAGTGGATTAATTTTGTGAAGAGCCAACCTTGATGGAGAGCTGAGGATCACTGCCAAAACCCGCCTCTGTAAGTGATCATTTTACACGGGATAGTTCGGAGACAACTGGGATTTACTGATAATCCGTTGTTACTGGTGAATTGGGCCGAACCGACTATCTTCCGCCTCGGCATTCATCCTCCCGTCGCGCCGACAACTGGTGCCATCATCGGCAGTGCGTGCCGACCGTGCGAGCATCTATTCCGGCTGTAGAGTTGAGTGTGGTGACGGCAGCTTTCCCGCGAGTGGGCGTGGTTTCAGCGCAGCCAGCGGACACGCCCCCAGCGTTTGAGAGCAGAGAATACTGCTCATTTTTTCAAGATTTTGAAAGCTTATTTTATGTACTTGCTGGCTTTTTTTATCATTCAAATTTGGCAGGGTGACTAATAACACATTTTTCTGTGGTGTGACAAACTCAGAACACATACAAAATTTTGACTTTACAGGGACTTTAAATGTTGTGAGGATAATTAATGGGCATTTCCCTGCCAGCATAAGCTGCAGTGTGGACCAGACTTCATCCCAATTCTCATTCAAATCTTCTGGCTTTTCTTTTCTCAGTGGTCTGGGTTATATTGTGGGCTCAAAAGTGGATGAAATGGCTGGGGATTGGCACTGGGCTCTTCGGGTATGTCTGCAGCACCAAACCTTTCACTGTTTATCTGTCTATGGGTGGATTGCATAATACACGCTGCTTTCACCACAAAATCACACTTGGAGATAAAATATGATAACAATTCTTTGTAATTTTCTCCCACTTACTCTCATTTCCCTTTTTTTTTGTTTGCTTTTATTTGTTTGTTTCACTTTCTTAGGTGACCCCTGGTCTGGGGCTGTTGGCCGTGATCCTCTTGTTGTTTGTGGTTCAGGAACCGAAGCGCGGTGCTATCGAAGCTCGCCCGGAGCACACGCTGCACAGAACCAGTTGGCTTGTGGACATGAAAGCACTCTGCAGGAAGTGAGTCACTGAGAGCTCATGTTGCCTTTAAAGCATCATTTATAAGTCATGGCCTTTGCCTTAGATGTCACGCAGGGAATTTTTCAATATCTGATAATGCTGCTTGACCTGACTGAGGGTTTTTTCCTCAGCTATAAAGTAATTACTGCTGATACCACTGCAGCTAAGATATCTAATCGTGAGCAATCACAAGCAATTTTTAGCAAATTTCAGGGTAATTTTTATCATAAAGCTGTAGCTTAAGTATTGCTCTCGGTCAAGTCAAGTCTAGTCATCTTCATTTATATAGCGCTTTTACACAATGTAGATTGTTTCAAAGCAGCTTTACAGAGATAAACATACAATTTACGGTAACATTTTTGAATTATCATTTGTTATCAAATTAGGGGCCACTAAGACGACGGCGTTCTCTCTAAACAGACTTTAAACGCGAACCTGTGACCTGATGGCGTTCACATGCGCATTAAGAATTGATTCTATAGTTATATTCGTTTGAATATATGTGCGCAGGTTTGTAATTTCCCTACAAACCACGCCTAAACAAACTACTTGTCTTGCCTATACATTAGATAAAGAATTTTGTTTTATTTTATCACTTCGGGGTTCGTGAACCGGATTTTCAACAACGCTTTATCTGTAGAGTGGGAAAGGGATCCTCCATAGGGAGAGGATAGTTGACACTTCAGCACTGCATTGTCATCGGGTCCAGGCGAAGCTCCTTCGTCAGATCTGGATACGGCCTGGATCCGGCAGGCTGCGGGAAAACCTCGGGATAAACAAAGACACTAAAGTTAGCGTAGATGCCATTCTTCTTATGATGTAACGAGTACATCTGGATTTAAGGGAAGTGTTCCCAGTTCCGGCTGACCTAATCTATGCAGCCTAACATTGAATTATAGAAGTCTATAATGTATTATGTGTTTGCTAGGTCAAAGAGATGTGTTTTTAGTCTAGCTTTGAACTGACAGAGTGTGTCTGCTTCCCGGACAATGGTAGGAAGACTGTTCCAAAGTGCTAAACAGGAAAAGATCTACCGCCAGCAGTCGATTTTGATATTCTAGGTATTATCAACTGGCCGGAATTTTGAGATCGCAATAGACGTGAAGGACTATAATGCGTTAAGAGCTCGCTCAAGTACTGCGGAGCTAAACCATTTAGTGCTTTGTAAGTAATCAACAATATTTTAAAATGTATACGATGTTTAATAGGGAGCCAATGCAGTGACTGCCGTTGTTAGAAATGCATGTTTTTAAGAATGTTTCCATTTTTTTACCAATAGCCTGAAATTCAGTGGGGCCCAAAACAACATTGGACCCCATTGACTTTCATTGTGCGTACAAAAAAAACGCAGAAACATTTTTTTTTTATATTTCAGTTACACAGTGACTGCTTGTTTCTTTGCTGAACTAAATACCTTTTCCCATTTCCCTCTTGATTTTTGTTTTTGTTTTTTTGTTATTGTCTCAGTCCAAGTTTTATTTTGTCCACGTTTGGCTTCACTGCTGTGGCCTTTGTGACAGGATCACTGGCCCTGTGGGCCCCTGCCTTTTTATTCAGAGCAGGCGTCTTCATAGGAGAGAAGCAGCCGTGTTTAAAAATCCCCTGTGACAACTCTGACAGGTACCAGACCCTCATACACACAAACATCTCTCTCTATGACATTTGCACCGACTTTTGTTTTGTTTTTTTAATGTCTTTGTACTATTATGGTACTGTTATGACGTTACCATTTAGAGTACTGCGTTTGCACATGCTGTATTGTAAATATACTTCTGTTAAGAACATGCACTGGCAATGTTCTTCTAATCTCTTCTGCTCTGCAGTCTGATATTTGGCGGCATCACAGTTGTGTCGGGCATCCTGGGCGTAGCGAGTGGAGTGCAAGCCAGCAAGAAGCTGAGGACGAGAACCCCTCGAGCTGATCCACTAGTCTGTGCTGCAGGACTCCTCCTCTCTGCTCCCTTTCTCTATCTGTCCATCATGTTTGCCCAGGCTAGCACTGCAGCCACTTATGTAAGTCACTCATCTGACCTCTCCTTTGACCTGGTTTTATCTGAAAGCTTCTCTTTTTTTTTTTGTTCCAGGAAATGTTTTTTATTGACTTCAGTGCTGTTGTTGTATCTAGGGCAGTTTTATGCTGACCATAATGGTGGTTGACTATTTTATTTTCTCATCAGGTCTTTATTTTCCTGGGTGAGACATTCCTGTCTATGAATTGGGCCATTGTTGCAGATATCCTACTGGTGAGTTTCCCTTCCTCCCATTTAATCCACTATCAATTCTGAAAAATAATGAAAAGATGGTTTTATTTCATTATTCACCCTCATGTCTTTGCAAACTTGTATACTAGTTGTTGTTTTTTTGTATGAAACCCCAAATTAGACTTAATCAGTTATTGCCATTCAATGAATTCAAACTTTTAAAAATCAAAATGACAAAAAAGGCACCATAAATGTAGTTAATATCACTGGCACACTATATTCAAAGTCTTATAAAGTAGTGGAACCACAGAAGGACTTAAAATTATTTCATTATATATATATAAAAAAAAAAACATGATTAAAATGCTAAAAATACAACAACAAAAAATCAAGATGTAAACTTTTATTGCCCCATTAATAACTATTATTTTCCTTGAAATATGTGTGGAATAACATAAGGACTCTTTCTTGATGTCCTTATTTCTCTCTCTTTCTTTCAGTATGTTGTGATCCCTACACGTCGCTCCACCGCAGAAGCGTTTCAGATTGTACTCTCGCACTTGCTGGGCGACGCTATTAGCCCTTACCTCATAGGAGTGGTACGTCAATCTCACAAATGCACAGAAAAGTTCTGTTAGAAAGACATTTGAGGTTGCATGTGGTCTGTTTTTCCCCTATTAAGGTGTCAGACTCGATAAAGGAGTCGGACTCATACATGTGGGAGTTTCGTTCACTTCAGATGTCACTCCTGCTGTGCTCCTTCGTGGCTGTGGGGGGCGGAGCTTTCTTCCTTGCTACGGCCCTCTTCATTGAGAAAGACCGAGAACTGGCTGAGAACTACGTCCCCTCTGGTGAGTGATATCACTAATGACATCACAGTCTTCTCTTAGATTACAGGCCATTATTATTTCCAATGAATTTGCAATTTTCAGGATATATTCTTGTCCAAATCCAATTAGTTATTAATTTTAATTATTTTGTTTATTAATTTATTTATTCTGTGTATATATTTATAAATGTATTATTTATTTATTTTGTGTACTTGAATCGGCAATTATTAAATCATTAATAATCAACATTTAGGAAGCCATTTAAAAAAAAAACGAATATCTTAGTCTGAAAAACATGGATAATGGCTTCCAAAATTCACTACACAATAATGAGTCTGTGAAGTGAATGAAGGTCTATTATTTGATATTTCTATTTAAACATTTTGAACTTGTATATATTCATGAATGAGTGTAAACTCTATGAATGAAATGAGTGCAGCACGGTGCAGCTCTGTGCATCTCTTGACAAGAGTAATATCAACTGATACTGAATCATACTTTTTTTTTTTACTTCTATTTCTATTTAAATATTTTAAACCTTGTATGATATGATACATATGTTTGTTTGTCTGTCTCACTCTCTCCTGGAGCCGTCTTATAGCGGCGAATTATGTGACCTTAAACATAATGTTGTGGCAGTGGGGTTAGGGTTCTCAAAAGAACAGCAAAGCAAACGCACACCTTATGAGCTGCAAGTTAAAGGGAAAAAATAACTGCACACTCTCTTGAGCACATTTTATTACCAACGTTTCGGCACAACAAGTAGCCTTTGTCAAGGTATAAGGTTAGGATTAGCATTAGCTCAATAAAGCACCTACTATGGTCACAGAATTCGGCACAAAACCCGCTAGCGTTTTGTATACTTTATCATTTATTCAGATGTGCATTTGTATGCACAGTAAAAGTTATTTTAGCAATTTTGAACCACTGAATATTTTCTTTCAACTTTCATGTTCTCTAATCAGTTACTTTATCCTAGTAGTCCTTTCATTTGAGGTTGTGTATGACTGTCCTGAGTGACTTAACTCTGTACACAAAGTTCCTCTGGGGAAAAAAAAAAAGTATCCTTTTATTTAACAATTAGTTTTATTGTTTTAATTAGATGTCAGTTATCTGACATCAGCGGTATTTTAGTATAACTGAGATACTATTATTTTTATTACTATTATTATTATTATATTCAGATTTTCCATTTTAAGTTTCATTTAATTTGATTGAGTTTTTTGTATTTGTATTAGACTTTAAGTCTAGATTGTATTAATGTTTAAGTTATTCTAGTATTATACTAAATGAAAATGTATAGCTAAATGAGTAGTTATACTAAATAAAAATGAAAAAATGTTGTCTTGCCAACTAATGTTTATTTTATTTCACTTTTCTTTTTTAAAAAAAAAATGGTTTTAGTTAACTATAATTGACAGCACAAATGCAGTCCACAGACATCAAGCTTTAAATATTTTTTTTCCCTTTATTGTACAAAATACTGATTGGTTGTTTACTTTCAAGCCCATTTTTCCTTTATTTATTTATTTGTTATTATAATTCTTATTCCCATGCTGATTTTGCAGGGTCATTACAGGCACTTTAGAAATCTAATATACTGATGTCTCTTTGTTTTCCAGATGACGCACCAATTGTTGTTCCTAAGAGAGGCAGGTCCACTAAAGTGTCAGTGTCAAGTGTTTTAATTTGAGATGATGCAAGAATTTGGATGCTTTTCAACATGGGGAACAACATTCTGATTGGCTTTGGCAGACAGAGCCAGTGCCATCAGTAGCCAATCCTGGAGCAGTGTCAAACATGGAATCACTGATTGGACAATCTCCACAATATGGAGTTTTATAGTAATTTATTATGCTCATATTTTTTGTTTTTGTCTTTAACGCCAATATTGATTTTGGGAACATTATGAACTAACAAAAAATCAGGAACATCGTACTTGGAAGTCATGTGTGCCATCAACCATTCTGCCTTTCACCCGGAGAAGTCCTGTGGGAGGAGACAGAGGCACACATGGGACATGGAAAGAAGAGGTTATATTCTTCACCTTTAATTAAAACTCATCTAGCTGCGGTTTACATTTCGAGTGTAAAGTACCTTTTTTATTGGAGGGGACCTGAATTGATTTTTTCAAATCTCTCACTCTCAAAAGAACCGTTGCATTTGTTTTCATCAAAACTTGCAGATGTCTGTGATCTGCCTTTACAAACTTTCCACTTTCTTCTTGTTTTAATGTTTTCTTACATACTACATTTGAGCTGTCTGGGTCTTTTTAGGACGGACGAAGAAAACAAACACTAATGCTACCATGGCATGATTCAGATACTAATTAGCTTGATGATATTTTTTAAAATAATATTGTTACATATTTTTGTTGCAATGGCCTGGTTCATGGCATGTTTTAATGTGCCATTTTTACTGTAATTATTATTTTCTTTTCTTTTTTAAACGAAGTCAGTTTTTAGTGCATTCCTTCTGCTGTGGTTGTTTCCCAGGCGATACTTTTGACATCATTTACAAACTTGCTTGCTAATCTTGTTTTGTAACTTTTCTAAATATTAAATTAGAAATGTAATCTTATTTGTGTCTTTTTGAGTCTTTAAATCTGTTACTCTCTTTATTTCTACTTACAGCATATCTTAATAATGGCAAGTCTTTTTTAAAACTTCTTTATATCTTTCTCTCTGTCTCTTGCATGTTTGCGTTCTCTTTCTCTCTGCAGTGGCAACGATGACGATCATAAGGTTTTTCAGTTGCTGTGGTTTCCTGTTTGTAGGTGGGATATAGAGATGCAAGCCTGTTTGGTAAATTTGCTGTGAAAATTAGTCTCGTGAATGAATTATGAAAACCGAAGAGCCTGAATCGAAACATGCATTCTCCGTGCAGTGGAGCATTTGGTGGATGTTGTTGTGCATGTGAGAATATACTTGTACCTATATGTCATTCCCGTCAATTGTGTTTGTGTAGGCTACAAGAACACCACAAGAGTGGGAGGCAAGACTGAGAAATTATGACTCACTGTCCGCCATAAATGAGGCGCAGTTAACTCTTACGGCTCTACACAGACAGTTTTTAATTTGAAATGTTTAATTTGAATTTAAGACTCATTAATTTCTCATGAAACTGCAGGGGAAACACTTGTGTGTAACTTTATTGTGGAACATTATAAAGCATGACTATTGTCTTTTAAAATGACCAGTTATTATTATTATTTGACATTTAAAAACTTATGATTTTGTTCTAATGTGCTCAAATTCTCAGCCTAATGAATCTCGATCTTTTCAGTTTAAAAAGCACTTTTAATAATCTATGTTTGAAAACAGGTTTTACGGAAAATCAGGCCTTATTGACTTCGTCTTTTACCCATGCTCATTTAGTGGTCCGTGGACCGTGTTAAATGTTCTCTAACATCTGACAAATGATAACAATTAAGAAACTAGGAAAACTAAAACAAGCAATCAAATCTGCATGACAACAGAAGAGCAAGAAAGCGAACCTGCAGATATAAGAGACGAGATAAGGAAGGGAGGTGAAATGAGCCAGAGAGCAGCCAGTTAAAGAGATGAAAAGGGGGGAGAAAAGATGCTGACTGGTGCAAGTGATGGAACAGCGCTTTCAATGAGCCTATGAGGAGGCAGAGAGCAAGTGCAGCGAGGAGAGAAACCTAAAAGTGAAGTTCTTTGCAGCAAAGGCCCTGTAGATCAGGACGCACCTCAACGGCTCGTATGAATTGATAAAACCTCTCAGCAGATATGAGCGTATTAATAGACTGACTACTGGGATTGTTCAAGTTTGGGCTGGGAGGTCATTTAGAAAACGGAGGAACAAGTAGTGATTTGTGTGGGAGGAAGAATAAAAAATGGTGGCACCTTCATAGTGAGCTGTGAGTTAGGTGTGATTTTTACCATCTACAGCGTGCGTGTGAACTGGTCTCCAGTTTGGTTGCAGGTTTCTGCTGAGCAGAAAGTGTGGTGTCTTGATTTGACTTGACTGCTGCTTCTGATAGGTAAGCTTTTTACTTTTTCTGTTCTCCAAGTAAAACTGTGGCATACTTTTATGTGGAATACTCTTGACGTTTTCTGTGATACGATACAGAGAGCTTGAGTTTGAGTAAAGTAATACTCATTTACATTTTATTTCTGCAAACTGAAACGCCACAAACTCTAGAGATCCTATGCGATCTGCCGCTCTTGATCAGTGGAGATGAGGAACTTTGCAGTCCAAACTTTACTGTCAACACCTTTGGTTTTCTTCTGTGCAAGTAACATGCTATTGAGCACCAACGTGAAGAGCTTAAAACATCTATCAGGACAAAAATGAATTTGAATGGTGACTTTCCTTAACTTTAGGTGTGGACTTCATAGTAAGAAAATATAAAAATGTTTAGTT
Source organism: Rhinichthys klamathensis goyatoka (assembly GCF_029890125.1). Lineage (NCBI taxonomy): Eukaryota > Metazoa > Chordata > Actinopteri > Cypriniformes > Leuciscidae > Rhinichthys > Rhinichthys klamathensis. Next base: position 1,995,970 of record NW_026607037.1, on the reverse strand, counting down.
CATACATCACATTATTTCGAAGTTTAATTTACTAGCTCAGTCACAAACTGACTGATACCGTATTGCTGGCTTGTTAAGTGGCTGTAGTTTGATAATGATCAAAGGGTCAAAATGTCTTCAACCGCAAATAAAACCTCGTTATTACACTCAATTTCCTTTGTCAAGCCAATTACATTCATGCTCTTAGTTTTTTTCTCTTGCACCTTTTCTCAATGCATGCAGTAGATCATGTATTGGAGTTATACGAATACTTTAATAATTTTATGCTTATAAATTAGTAGTCCTGTTGTGTTGGATGAGGTCATGATTTGTTCATTATGAGTTCATGATTTGATTTGTCAAAATCACCATAATACAGTATTGGGTGTCAAAGAACATGCCAAATTTACATGTACTTAAAATAAGAAAGTGTAGGCCATCCGACCTGCTTTTTGGGGTTCTGGGTAGTAGTTCTCTATAACTTGACAGCTCTAGGATTAAGAGAGGCCCAAACCTCTCATAATATGTCGTTTTTTTTTCTCCTCGTCTAACTGCAAAATACAGGAAATCCGTTTCCTGGCACTGAATGCAACCACAGACAGCCACACACGCGCATATATATAAAGGTGTGTAAAACTTGCAAGAAAGGTGATGCCGTGTGAAATCTCGCAGATTGAGAATTTGACATTAAAATCAGCTAAACATATCATTTGAAAAGAGCTGACTTCTCGGGGAGATTTTTTGAAATGTTACAGAGAAGAAAAGCCTATTTCCACTAAAATGCACACAGTGATTCATGCTGAGGTAATCAGGAGTTTGTTTTCTATCCGAGTGTTATACGTAATGCTGTTAAATTAGCTGACACACACACACACACACACACACACACACACACACATATATATATATATATACACTGGCGTTCAAAGAATCCTGAAAAAAAAATGTACACAACTGTTTTCAAGATTTATAATAATAATTAATGGGGTTTTTTATCAGCAAATCAGCATATTAGAATGATTTTTGAAGGATCATGTGACACTGAAGACTGGAGTAATGATGCTGAAAATTCAGCTTTGCATAAATTATCATAAATTATATATTCAAATATATTCAAATAGAAAACAGTTATTTTGAATTGTCATAATATTTGACAATATTACAGTTTGTTTTCTTTCTTTTTAAATAAATGCAGCCTTGGTGAGCATAAGAGACTTCTTTTAAAAACAAAAAACCTTACCGATCCCAAACTTTTGAATGGCAGTGTATAAATATATATATATATAGACACACACACATATACATTCATACATATATATATATATGTATGTATGTATGTATATGTGTGTGTGTCTATATATATATATATATATATACACACAGTGCTGTTTAGGCCAAATATCTCATAAAATACCTTTACAGGAGTTTGCTCAATTTCTGTGCTTTCATGTCCCAGATTTCTATTAAAACTAACATATTGAGTACTAACTTTAGCTTTTAGCTTCATTTATTGTTATGTGGTCACATTAAAACGGTCTTGAAAACTTTATCACACTTTCATAATTTATATTTATGCATATCAAGTTTCTTTTTTGCGTGTAGATTCCAGTAGATTTTTTTTTACCCTTGTCTAAACCTAAAACATGAAAAAATACATTATAAAAATGTGAGAATTACATTTTGAAACTATAAAAATCTAAACAAAGAGTTTTTTCCCCCTAAAATGTGTTATTTGTTTATCATGAAGGCAACGGTATCAGTGAAGAGCGAAATCAGACATGTGATGTGTGAATAAAGAGAAATCAAGATAAATATCACTTATCCAGATTAGTGTTTAATAATACAGTTTAATAATGTGTCAAATTGTAAAAATAATTATCTTTGTGAATTTATGATGCACAAAATGCTATAGCTATAAAATAATCTTTAGCAGGGAGTTTGGCGGGGAGTTCATTTTATTGCAAAAATATTTCAAATGTAATTTCCACAAAACGCTATCAAGCACAATACACTATTTGAGATGCAATAGACATGACACAGGTGAGAGTTCTTTATATGATTATTGTTTATTTTGACATTGTCAAAAGTCAAATTAGACTCATTTTTGTTTTGTCTAAAAGATCACAGAGCTAAAACAGAACCTGGATTGTACACATTTTGTTTAAAAATTGGGATTTGGGCTAAAACTGTCCTAGTTGAAGAAACAATCTTATTTCCAAGATATGTTTTCTCGAAAAACGACTCCTACTTTTTTTTTTATTGAAGGTGAGATGTTTTTACTGGAAAACAAGATGACACCGATTAAGAATAGGATTTGTTTAGTGTACAAGCAAACGATTAGTCAAATCAACAGCACCGTTAGAAGTTCTGAAAGACAAAGAGACACATTTTAAAAACAATTAAGCCTATTTTAAGATTTATGTGATTTAATTAATAGTAAAAATCCATCAAATCGAATTGAATAATCCTTATGTATTTTAATTGATTAAGGATTGTGTCAATTACTCAAAATACGTAAGGATTATTCAATTCAATCTGATGGATTGATGGACTATTAATTACATTTGCGTAAATCTTAAAAATAAGGCTTATTTATTTGTGTACACAAAGTATCCGGAGAGATGCAAGCTAGTTAAGGGATATAAATGTGCATGGTGGAAATTAAAGCATGTAGTTCTTCAAATTTAAGAAGTATATATTTAGGGGGAAAAATAAATTATGAGTAATGTTTTTAAAGAGCTCATGGAAGATCTGGATCTTCAGCTGTTTCTTAAAATTTGTGTCGCTACAAGAAAGAGCACCTAAACAAATCATCTCACTGTTGTTTCATTTGTATAATTAAAATAGGTCAGTTTCATATAAACCAAATTAAATGAGTTCACCAAACCTTTCATTTGCTGCTGCTTCATTTGTGCAAAATGAGCAAACATTTCTCTGTGTTAGTCATACTAACCTGAAACCACAGATTCAAAAGAGGGTTGTTGCTCTCCGTTATGGCCTAATACTATAATCGATGTTCTCATATTGTCTTCTCAGTTATGGACTCCACTTCACTGCTGTCTGTGGTAGGCGGGGCTCTCTTCCTGTCAATCATACTGGCAACCAGTCTTTGTACATACTGCTGGCGGTATAAACAACCAAGTAAGACCTCCAAACTCTCTTTATCTATAATAATAATTTTTTTTAAATTGTCTCGTCAAAGCTTCATGTTAAAAAGGATGTGTTGTGATTAAACAAAATGTATTGACTTCGCACAACTCTCAAATGACCCTATAAGGAAGAGTTATAAGATAGATTTGTTAGTCAGACTCTGCTACACATGGTCTGTCTGAATACTCGATTCTGATTGGCTGAAAGGTGTGCAATTAAACTGGCCCACTGAATTGCCTTGAAACGTGTAGCATTATTCAATAATGCTACACGTTGATGTAATTTCCACTGGAACAGGAGGACAGGGCAGGACATATCAAACAGTTCCTCCCCTTTTTTTAAAGTAGCCAGTAGCGTTTTGTTTATATCACAGCTCAGCCAGATCTGTTGCGCTCGGTAAGGCTGCAGTTCCCTCCGAATCTCTAACCGTTTCTCCTCCTAATCTCCTCCATATCGCTTTAAAATACAGCATTCTGTGCAGAATTCAAATGGGTCCGATATGTTTTGTGGTCTGCGCCGACTCGTGCATATGATCTGCTACTGTGTCTCTGGACCGGAGCAGACTGTGCTCTGCGACTAATGTGAAACCAGACTTTATTCGCCCCAATGAAAAGTATATTTACACTGTCTGAATCGTTCCCTATCCCCTATATAGTTCACTATGTGCCATATACCGTGTAGAAAATAGTAAATGTGTGAACAAATGACCGATTTTAGCTGCAGCTTCAGCATCTATTTCTAATGTATAAGGGATGGACGCTTTAGATTCTAGAGAGCATTTGATTGGACAGAAAATCTGATGAGAAGCTGAGTGTTGTCATAGTTGATTGTCATCAGAGTGATGTCATCAGAATCATTGATCCATGTGATCCTCTCCAAGTGAGAGATTAAGTTTTGAACGTGTATATCTTCTAAATGCGAATTTTGTCATTGTTTTGGAGCACACTAGATTACAGTGAGGCTAAAATATTAATACTAAAAGCCAAAAAACTTAATTGAAGCGCACACACACGTCACTAGCACACAGAGAGCGGAGATCATGCTGCGCACACACAGAAACATTCAGGAGCACAGAAATTTATCAACGCTGCCCCGCGAATTTTATTGATAAAATATAGAATATAACATAAAACTGACTCACTACATTATATTTACAGCGCTATTCTTAATTAGTTAAACTCACAGCTCCGTTGTTTAATAGAGAGAGAGAGAGACGCTGAACAGACAAGGTTACGCATCTTTCATCTCTCTCTCTTTTGATAATTAATTCAAATAAATGCTATAATTTACTCATTCAAATAAATGTTTATCTATAGTGCCCCTCTATCTTAAGCCGCGTTTCCACCGCAGGAACTTTCCCCAGGAACTAGGAACTTTGGGGTGGTACTCCGTGTGTTTACACCGCAGGAACCAGGGTCTAAATGAAGTTCCGGGTAAAAATTTCCCCCCCAGAAAGTCCCTGCTGGCGAGGTAGTACTTTTTCAGAGTTCAGGAACTTTCGGGGTGGGACTTGTGCGCTGAACATGCTGATTGGTTCTTTTACCTTGTTCTCTCTGCCGGATGGCGCGCGTTCGTCCCATCCATCTCACGGTCATGTCCGCTATAGCTGATAACAAACGTTGTCTAGTAAACCAATAGATCGCACACAAAAACAGCACAGCTTGAATCTCCTCAATACTTAAAGGTGCTCTAAGCGATGTCATGTGTTTTTTAGGCCAAAACATTTTTTGTCACATACAGCAAACATCTCCTCACTATCCGCTGGCTGCCTGTCCCCTGAACACACTGTAAAGAAACGCGATCTCTGTAGACAGCCCATGCTTCACAAACAGCACCAAAAACAAACTGCAGCGACCCGCTCCCCAAAACATAACAAACTGTTCCAGCCAATGACCGACAAGAAGGGTTTGGGGGTGTGGTTTGGGGGGTTAGTGTGCGGATGAGGAGGAGGGAGGGTCTAGCTAGCCTCCGTTTTGTTTGGCAATAGTTCGAACGTCAACAAGAAGTGACGTCACCCAGGATCGCTTAGAGAACCTTTAAAACTCAAAACAAGTACGCGCAGACTGGGAGGAGCAGTCGCACGCAGTTCAACGTCACCAGACTAATCTTCCCGGTACTTTAGTCCACGGTGTAAACGCAGTGAGCAACCGTTCTAGGGCAAAAAAAGTTCCTATGAAAAAAGTTCCTGGGACAAAAAGTTCCTGGTAATTGCGGTGGAAACGCGGCTTTAGAGGGGCAGTCATGGCCTAATGGTAACAGAGTTGGACTGGTGACCCAAAGGTTGCTGGTTCGATTCCAGTACCGGCAGGAATATGACTGAGGTGTCCTTGAGCAAGGCACCTGCTCCGGGTGTGTATCCACGTTTGCAGTGTGTGTGTTCACTACTCTGCTCCTAATGTGTGTGCACTTACTTGGATGGGTTAAATGCAGAGGTCAAATTCCAAGTATGGGTTACCATACTTGGCCATCACGTGTCACTTTGGCCTCGTTTACACTGTCAGTGAAATGTGACCCAATTCCGATTTTTTACTCGTATGCGACACAGATCGGATGTGTTCTATGACAGTGTAAACAGGAAAAAAACGCATGCATTCGGATATTTCGAGATCGGTTTCAGGCCTCGTTCATATGTGGAAATAAATCAGATGTAAATCGGATATGTGCCAATGCGACTGTCATGTAAACAGGCAGATCGGATTTTCCGAGGCATTAGGCTGCGTCTCCGCGGTTTAATGACGAGAGAAACCCAGACGCGCATCTGCGGATGGACGGATGGCCCGATGAAACATTGTGTCGTCGTAGGAGAGGAATGTGGACACAACTTATCGAAGGTTGGCTTGCTCATCCTAAAATTTCGGACCCACTGCTCCTCGTTAAAGCCCGCCACGATCTCATGAAAGTGCGTTTATTGCACGATTTTTTTTTCACGTGGCATTTACGCCAAAAATATAGCTTTATGGCGTTTAATACGCACGTTTACAGTGCGTATCATATGGAAGCAAAAACTATTTTTGGCGTAGGCTATAAATGGCATGAGAAATAAAATTTGTGCTATAGATAGGCTACTCACTTTTATGAGATCATGTTGTATGTTCCCACCTGTCCTGAGATCTCGCTGCGCTTCGTCCATCTGAACAAGAAGACCCCTTTAAACATGCGCGATGTTTCAGTCAAGTGTAAACACATGACTCGGATATGGGTCACAATTTAAAGAACGTGTAAACGGACGGTAAAAAAAATCGGATATAGGCAACAAATCAGAATTGGGCATCAAGACCTGCAGTGTAAACGAGGCCAATTCACTTTCTGTGTCTGATTCAAAGCGGGCAGAACGCTAGATCTAACAAGCCGTAACCGAGGAAAATAACTGTCAATTTTTACCGGTCAAATATTGTGCTGCAAACAATGCTAACAAATGGCCATGGTATAAGCGGGATAATTCACAGATAGTTGTGCATAAAACTATTTTAATGCACTTCGCGGAGGCAACCACCCTCCGGTTCACATCGGGCGGTTCTTTGCCTCCACGTCGTGCATTAAAAACATTAGCTAATTCTGTCAGCCCGACTTTGTAAAAAACTATTTAACTTTTAAGGTGAATGTATAATAATTAAAATCCATTGTAAAAATTATCATCACGTTATTTAGTTTGTTTATTGGGTATATTTTATTTACTTTACAGCATCCATACCTCAGAGGTCCAGTGACTCTAGTCCAGCACCGTAAGAAATAAAATCTTGCATAGCTGTTTTACAAATTTTGCCATATAAAGGATCTTGTCTGCTAAACTATTATATCAGTAATAATTATCATATATATCTACAGAATGTTTTTGTTTGAATGTGTTTGAAGCTGTATATGTATGTTTGCTCAACATTGTCTCTCTTCAAACAGATTTGTGATTCGGCATCCCCAGTCAACATGTAAATAATTTGTCCTTTCTTCTAATACACAACAAAACCCATAAATTATTGTATAATCTGCATACAAATACATGCTTTTATCCTCCCTTATTATTCAGATGCGCCCCATCCAGATCATCACAGGATTAGCAGCGTACCTTACCCACTAGCCAAGTGAGTTTCCACACAAACACAGATATACACACAGACTGTGTTGTGCTCCAGTGTGTTAATAATCACTCTTCCCTCAGTTCACTTAGTTCACCATCTATTACTGTCACAAAGCTGCCCTCCTGTCCTCCCTCAGAAAGTGAGTAACGTACAGTCATGGCCTTTGAGATAATAATCGAACAGCTCATGTGCAATGTAAAAATAAAATAAAAACAGCACCTTATAGTATTTTCTTTTTTCTTTACAATGTTTGCCATTGTGCTCTATTACTACAATACAAACATGTCACAAAAGATGTTTTGCTTGTGAAGATACACTCACCTAAAGGATTATTAGGGACACCTGTTCAATTTCTCATTAATGCAATTATCTAATCAACCAATCACATGGCAGTTGCTTCAATGCATTGAGGGGTGTGGTCCTGGTCAAGACAATCTCCTGAACTCCAAACTGAATGTCAGAATGGGAAAGAAAGGTGATTTAAGCAATTTTGAGCGTGGCATGGTTGTTGGTGCCAGACTGGGCCGGTCTGAGTATTTCACAATCTGCTCAGTTACTGGGATTTTCACGCACAACCATTTCTAGGGTTTACAAAGAATGGTGTGAAAAAAGAAAAACATCCAGTATGCGGCAGTCCTGTGGGCGAAAATGCCTTGTTGATGCTAGAGGTCAGAGGAGAATGGGCCGACTGATTCAAGCTGATAGAAGAGCAACTTTGACTGAAATAACCACTCGTTACAACCGAGGTATGCAGCAAAGCATTTGTGAAGCCACAACACGCACAACCTTGAGGCGGATGGGCTACAACAGCAGAAGACCCCACCGGGTACCACTCATCTCCACTACAAATAGGAAAAAGAGGCTACAATTTGCAAGAGCTCACCAAAATTGGACAGTTGAAGACTGGAAAAATGTTGCCTGGTCTGATGAGTCTCGATTTCTGTTGAGACATTCAGATGGTAGAGTCAGAATTTGGCGTAAACAGAATGAGAACATGGATCCATCATGCCTTGTTACCACTGTGCAGGCTGGTGGTGGTGGTGTAATGGTGTGGGGGATGTTTTCTTGGCACACTTTAGGCCCCTTAGTGCCAATTGGGCATCGTTTAAATGCCACGGCCTACCTGAGCATTGTTTCTGACCATGTCTATCTCTTTATGGCCACCATGTACCCATCCTCTGATGGCTACTTCCAGTAGGATAATGCACCATGTCACAAAGCTCGAATCATTTCAAATTGGTTTCTTGAACATGACAATGAGTTCACTGTACTAAAATGGCCCCCACAGTCGCCAGATCTCAACCCAATAGAGCATATTTGGGATGTGGTGGAATGGGAGCTTCGTGCCCTGGATGTGAATCCCACAAATCTCCATCAACTGCAAGATGCTATCCTATCAATATGGGCCAACATTTCTAAAGAATGCTTTCAGCACCTTGTTGAATCAATGCCACGTATAATTAAGGCAGTTCTGAAGGCGAAAGGGGGTCAAACACAGTATTAGTATGGTGTTCCTAATAATCCTTTAGGTGAGTGTATAAGTTATATTTTGAGTTTCTTAAGTATTGCTAATATTTTCATATTTTTCCTTTATTTTTTGGGGAACACTTTACATTTGTTACCATTAGTGTATGCATTCGTTAACATGAACTAACTATGAGAAATATATATTTTTTATATTAACCTTTGTTAATGGTAATTAATAAAAATACAATTCTGTATTGCTTGTTCACAGTGCATTAACATGAATTATTTTAAAAATGTATTAGTAAATGTTGAAATGAACAGCAACTAATAATAAGTGCTGTAGAAGTATTGTTTCTTGCTAGTTAATTTGAACTAATGTTAACTAATGAAATCTTATTTTAAAGTTGTACCCCCTTTTTATTTTTCCTTTTCTTATTATTTAATTAATTTAATTAACATTTTTAATTGTTTAATTTTTTCCCATACCTTTTTTATACATATATATACAGTATAATGTGACCCGTGAAGCAATTTGAATACACTAAAAGGTGCTATGCAAGTGATGAGGAGTAATATTATTAAGGCACGCATTTCCATTTTTTGTCTCTGTAGCTGGAAGTCAAGCCAGTTATGTGAATCAAAACGGTGAGGAGGGAAGCAACATTCATGTCGAAGACCATGGTAGGAAATCGAATGACACATTTTTGAGTAGTTATGGAGTGTATTGTAATTGTGCCTTACACATGAAACCGAGTTATGGGTGACATGGAAAATCTTTGTGAGTGAACAAATGTGTGTGCATGAGAGATTGACTGGATAATAATCCAGAATATGTGATTCTTCTCTAGACAGTGAAGATGAAACGAACATGAACTACATGTAAGAAGAGCACTCATTCCTGATCCCAAATCTTCACAAGTTGTTCCAAACTATTAGTTAGGCTAAATCTGAATAAATATCCATATGAAACTGAAGGAAAATATATATTTTTTGTCCTTCCAGTTTTGTGATTCCAGATTCCCCAGGCACACAGCCTTCATCCCACAGTTCAGGTAAAAGATCTGAGATTAGACAAGGATAGCAATTTATTTACGTTTGTTTAATTATAAATAAATTGTCAAATAGAATCTTCTGATGATTTTATCTAATTTTGTAGAAAAAACGTATATAAATGAAGAGATAAGTCCCTCTGAGGATGAATCCAACTCAGGTAGGCTTACTACATGCTGAAAATAAATGCACAGCTGCAATACATATCATAACTTGAGTTATTTAAGATTCAACTCATTTTCAAAAAGTCAGTTTAATCTAATTTAAAGGTGACATATCATGAAAATCGTGTGCTATAATTGGGTCCCTGGTGCATCTCCCCAACCCACAAAACGTGAAAAGTGACAACCAAGTAACTTTGTTTTGGTAAGCCTTTCTCTGCAAGTGTAAAAAAAATAAGCCGATCAGATTTCGCTCCCCTTCTGACGTAGGAAGGGGATCCTTTTATAATATTACCGCCCCTTAATCGCCATTTGGTTTTCGCAAGCGACAGTGTAACCAGTTCTAATGCAATGGAAAAAGTTCGAGTAAAGCATGCAAACTTTTCTGTCGTTGGCTGCACAGATGAGTAGGCCTACATATTTAGAGTCCCAGCCTCAGATGAGACAAGAGAGCAGTGGATTAATTTTATTTTCAACGGAAATCCCCCAGAAACAGATGAATCTATAGGGGCTTTCGCACCGGAGAGTTCAAGGAACTTAGGGTGCTTTCACACCTGGATCGATTGGAGACGTTGTTCCGAAACAAAGGGGCGTTTCCCTTTTGGACCGGTTCGTTTGGTCATATGTGAACACAACAATCGCACTCTGAATCGGAACAAAACAACCGAGCCGAGACCGCCTACAGTGGCGCCTCCAGAAATTTTTCATAGGGGTGGCCAGATGGGGCCACTTAAAATCTTGGGGTGGCACACCAAAACTATAAACCATAATTTCAGAATTTTATTCTACTGTTGTAGTAAACAGGCCTGTAGAAAACTATCAGAAAGACTTAAGGAAACTCCTACTGATATACTTTGGTTTATTGTGTTATATTCAATGTTAGCTTACTAATGATATTAGTAGGACCCTACTAATATATATTATATTATATATAATGATATATATTATATGATATATATATATATATATATATATATAAGGGCCCTTGCCCCGTGGCAAATTTCCAGATACTTACATAATTGTGATGAATTTAATCCTTTTTAAGTTATTATTTTGCAGTGTAAGATTACAGTTAACACCTTTAAATATTACATAAATGTACTATGATTTTTTTAATAAACTTAATGAGTGTATAAATCAGCAGCAAAAAGTAATTCTTGAAAAAATCTGCACAGTAATTTTATAAAATCTAAATATGTTAATAAAAACAAATTACTATTAGTCCTCTTATAAAATTCAATCAGGCAATCATACATTTCACAATTTTATATTTATATATTAATGTCAAGAATTCAGAAGTGCATATATAGCCCACACTACAAAGAAATAATATACAATTAAATTATGCTTATTTTAAATGTATTGAGCAGGCTAGGTATAACAAAATATATTGGCTTTTAATAATATTTCAGTGCGCAAACCCATGATAACATGAAAAACAGAGCGCACACAGCGTGTATGCGCATCACGGGTGCAGAATGATGTGCTCAAAGCAACATGGTGACTCTGTGTGCAGCGCTGCGCTGCATAAGTGCGCATTTATAAGTTCACGTCACAAAGCGAAGAAATGTCGAGCGCACAAATCCTAGTGCGATTTGTTCCTTTGTTTCAGTTTTATATTCCAGTTATTGTGCGTTTGATGCCGATTCATAGTCCCTGTGATGTGTGTGTGATGATCTAGCAAGCACACGGTAGTGAGTCGTTTAAAAACAACAAACTCCAACAAAATAAAGTAATTTTATGCAAATCTACAGCCTTTTATCTACAGATCATGCATTATAATGTGAATATATAATTTGGAGAGAGTTTTACCGTGCATCCAAGAGGCGCCAATAGTATCCAGCTGCAGACCCGCAGCACCACCAGTTTCAGAACCCCAGCGCCAGAACCGGAAGTAGGGGCGGAGCTTACGTTCTAACACCAGCGCCAGGACCGGAAGTGAGGGGCGGAGCTTACGTTCTAAACCGAGTAACGACACCTAACGTTTTGGAGCGTAATTTGCTTAGACACGAAACGGCATTATTACACACGAAACGTCATACTTTATACGTATTATAATGATATATTAAGGTATAGTACAATAAGCATTTTAAAACAATGATTTTGTGTAATATAATTGTATATAGTTATCCGTTTCATTGTATTATGAGAGTTACTTCCTGGTCATGATGGTAAAAAAAATAATAAATAATAAATTTTATATAAAATATACTTTATTTCACAAGAACATGTGCAGCATGCATTTTTCTTTATGTAAAATAATGTCCAAAATCTTTGAACATTCGGCATTGTTTTAAAAGAAACAATAAAAATGTACCGTAAAACTTCAAATAATAGCCGAGTCCCAAATAGCCGATTGTCTCTTTAGCCTACACGCCTGGTGTGGCTGCAGGTTTGGGTCAATAAAGGCCGGTCTCAAATAGAGGTCGGGTCTGTTTTTTAGTTTCAGGTTGTATTTAATCTTCTAAAACCCGTCAGATCGTCCGCTTTTTGGCGGCCGCCAAAGCAAATTTGTGTCCCGCCAAAGCCTATTTTGATCGGTGAGTGATGTAGAATAGAATGACTGCTGCGCATGACAGGGCGCTTAACGAGCAGAGAGAGAGAGAGCCCTGGCCGCGCGCGCACACTCTGTCTTAAAACAACACGAGCGCTGTCTTGCTCTTTATTTGTCACATACCAGTTATAGTTCATACAACGAGCAGTGAAATGTAAGTCTGGTATTCCTATAGACTCACTGTGTAATATAAACATACCCTAAATATTATTTAAAAGATGCAACAATTTTAAATATTTTTAAATACTTGCAAAAATAACCTTGCTTGTGTCATTGTCAATAATTCCGCCCCTCCCTCACTTCCGGTTCTGGCACTGGGGTTCTGGCGCTGGGGTTCTGAAACTGGTGGTGCTGCGGGTCTGCAGCTGGATATATCTCAGAGGCGCGCGCGCTGTTTGAATATGAATGGAGAATGATTGACAGCCGTAGACGCAGAGAAGGGAAAACGAGTTTCCGTATATACTTTAATGATGTAAATAGACTTCTGTGAGTTCTGTCCCTCACATTAAGCTATGGAATGACTTCAGATGACTTTGTCACCCAGACTGACGTAAAAAAAAGCGGGAGGCGCCGAAAAGCGCGCTGTTTGCATCCCTGCTTGTCACAACGTGGCAAAGACACATCAAAAAGCTGCTGTAACAGTATACTGTAACCATTTGGCACTTAAAAAGCACGTCACGACACATAATGCCCCGTCTTCTTTTACTAAAGAATATTTTTGACTTATTTATGAAATGCATAACTGATGCTACTAAAATTTATTCTGGCCGTTGGGGTGGCCAGGAGTCGGCCAGGGGTGGCCATGGCCACCCCCTGGCGGCGCCATTGACCGCCTAGAAGAGGTGGTCTTGGCTCGATTCCATACGAACCCTGGTGCGGTTCGTTTGTAGTGAGAACACAACCGACCCACGAACCGGAACAAATCAATGTCGGAGTTTTTTCGCCTTTGGGCGGCACTGCTCGACGGACCGTTCATAACCCCTCTCTTTCATTTTATAGCTGATCTGTTGTGTCCAACATCCGGGAGATGTGTTGTTCCGACCAAATATCTATGAGGCATTTCACCTCTTCGTAGCACCAAGTCAACCGGCGATTTATTTTGTGTTAGGCTACTGTTGTCATGACGATGTCCCACAATGGAATGCGCGACCTGCACGCATGAGGTAGTGACGTAATGACGTAAGGAAAGCCCTGGAAGGGTGCGCGATTTGGACCGCTTTACAACAGTGTGGTCTGAACAACAGAGTGACGTATTAAATTGATTCGAAACAAAGTATTCTGTTTCGGATCTGTTTCGGAACAAAACAGATCGATCCAGGTGTGAAAGCACCCTTAGTTCTAGGAACTAGCCACCAGGGTGGTTCCCCGATAACTAGTGGTTCCCATAGGAACGTTTACCTGGTTGCATCAGGGTTGCATTCACACCGCCAGTAGGAACTCTGAAGTGGCGTAGCCGCGATTGTTGTTGGAACTTTTATTTTGACGGCGCTGAGAACGCCTGAGCACACAGCGCTCCATTTATCCGTCTTCATTAGTTTACAAACTGTTTAACAATCCTGTCTAATACGTTATTAGATAGTTATACATAGAAAGTAGACAGTAATGAAAAATGTTTAGCTTATATGCCGTGTGTGGTTGATGCTCAAGGTCGCTAGCTGAGCAGAAATACATAAACATGTTGGCTTGTCCCCTCAAAGTCAAGTTGAATTTTCTCCTCAGCGTAAGGTTAAGAGGTCCATCTATCACTGTTTTCCATATGTTCGTAGAGTTAGTTTCGTTCCCAGTTCCTGCGGTGCAAACGCGCCAAAAACCGGGAACTTCCGCCAATAGTTCTAGGAACTATGAAAAGGTTCCTCCGGTGCGAAAGCCCCTAATGTAACACCACAACAACTACCGGTACATAAATAAATGTATCCACTAACCATTCAGAAACGTCCTGGTGCGTCTAAAAGTTGCAGAGGCTCTCTGTAAGGCTGCATTATGCTACTGGTTATTTCTGAGATTTTGGATGAGAGAGATTCGCGTGTTTTATCCAAAACTCGTGTAAATTATCTGCCATCTTCTGAACTGTGGCGGGGAGCAGTAGCACATTTGCATTTAAAGGGACACACACAAAAACGAAGCGTTTTTGCTCACACCCAAAAAGGGGCAAATTTGACAAGCTACAATAAATGATCTGGGGGGTATTTTGAGCTGAAATTTCAGACACATATGGGCCGGGGACAACATAGATTTATATTACATCTTGTGAAAAGGGGCATTATATGTCACATTTAAGTTGAAATTACTTAAACATCCAAGTTGATTGTAAAAAACGTTGCTGCCTTAAATTTTTAAGTACAGTGTGTGAATGCTGTGGTGTTTTTACAGACTGTCACGATTATGAAAATTTCCGCAATTCTTCAGACCCCCAAAACCAAACCTCTCGTAAGTGATTGTTCAAAAAATTAACTTCCACTTAACAGTTTTTTTTTTACATGGATAATCAGTGGACAAACAAAATGTTGATGATTAAGTGACATCAGTTCATTAGCTTTAGCACTATACTTGAAGTTTACGTGAACTGAGTTTTACAGTTACATGAATAGCAATATGTACTGATTTATCTGTCTAACTTTTCAATATATATATATTTTTCATTTTCATGATCCTCCCCTCCAACAGGTCTATCCCGTGGAAGTGTGAGCAGTGATGATGAGCGGGGCAGCTCTGATTATGTCAACACAGAGCCTAACTCATAATGATCCAGGTACTACACAGCTCTCGAATTTACTGTACTTGACTGTCTGACATTTTTGGATTTTTCAATGAACCAAAAAAATATTTTCTCCAGGATTTGCCTTCTATCAAGTGAGGTGGTTAGAGGCCTGGAAATCATCCCGTGTCTCCAGATATACCCATGCTTTGAATTTTGAAGTGCAGCACCACCAAGAAAGCATTGAACCACTACCACCTCACAGAAAACTCCACTTCCTCCCTCTATCCTGCTGACGATACCTGAGAATTTCTTTTTTTAAACATTTGCTGTTTACTACGTAACGCATCCAGGCTTTTGCTTCCAAAAATATGAGTGCAGAGAAATTTCTTTGACTCTTTGTAATATACAGCTTTTATACAGTCAAATGTTTATAACATTTAGTTATTGGCTTGTAAATGTGGAAATAAAGTTAATCACTAATTTACATTGCGTCTGTTGCTATAATATGGATAGAAATTTTAAGTAAGGAACACTTGAAAGGCATTTTCTAGTCACTGAATGCAGCAGTAAAAAAAAAAAAAAAAAAAAAAAAAATTTTATTAAAGAATTACATTTAAAACAAATCATGAGACAAAACACATGGAGAGTTTAAAAATTTATTTTTATAAACTTTTTTTTTGTATTTTTTTGTTCTTTTTTTAACCATTTATTATTTGCTTATTTAATAAGGGGGTTGAGGACAAAGGGAGAGGTCACTGTATTTTTTATAAAAATGTCCCTCATTCTTTCCATTTTTTGTCTTGCTCACTCGTTCCCTCTTTCTGATTTAGACACTTGTGTCCCCATCCGCTCAAATTAAAAATAGCAAAAGGGAGGGGGAGGGAAGGGGGGATAAAACAAGCACATTCAGTCTTGCCAAAGGTGAATAAAAACAAAATCTTTTTTTTTCCATTCGTGGAGCAGGTGGAGGGTATATACACGTGCGATCCCACAGGAGGATCACTCTGCTCATTCTCCATCTCAAAAGTCACACTGTCAGTTTCCAGGAGGGTGGAATGGAATCTGCTGGGAAGGATGAGCCTGCACCGACACTGATGAGAGCAGAGAAAAACAGAAATTAATTTTTTTTTTTTTTTTTACTTGGTAAACGTGTCTGCACATAGCTGCATATTAAACATCAAATTTATATAAGTAGCTGATTTTGGTAATAGAAAACAGAATGGTAGATAGCAAATCTACAGTCACATCACACACTCATACAGGAAACTCACCCTGAGGGTGTCCAACGTAGGTGTAGTGCTGGTGGGGCCCCTGTTGGGGTGGGGGAGGGCCGTGCTGGGGGCCAGAACCCTGCTGAGGGGGCGGGGCATGCAGCAACATCACAGGTGGTGGGCCGTGACCTCCAGAATGGTGAGGACCCGAGAGAGCACCTTGAACATGGGCCTGAAATAAAATAGTTATTTGTATTATGTATGTGTATAATTGTATTTTAAAATATTACAATAGAAAATGTATTCCTGTGATGTCAAAGCTTAATATTTAGCATCATTACTCCAGTCTTACATGATCCTTCAGAAATCATAATACGCTGATTTGATGCCCAATTATTCATTGTCCTTATAAACTGAAAACATACTTTTTTTTAGGATTCTATGAATATAAAGTTCAAAAGAACAGCATTTTTGTAACATTATAAATGACTTTACTGTCACTTTTTGAACAATTTCTTGCAGGTATCAGCACTTACATTTTAATACGATTTTTAAGACCTTTCCAAAAAATGTAAGACCTGCACACCACTTCCTTTGACTTCTATGCGAACACACAAAATCACCCTGCTCAACAGAGATATATGAATGAACACTGGACATTTCTGGGTTTAAATGAACTATAGGAGGGTAAAGGTCTATAGATGTATCTAAGGAGACTGTAGCAAACAATTTTAGCACTACCATTTGCTCCAATGGTTAAAAAAAAAAAAAAAAAAAAAGTCCACAATTGCCTTTCTATGGCTTTCCAAAAAAAAAAAAAAAAAAAAAAAAAACAGATCATGGGAGTCAGATAGAAAGAATTTAAATGTACGGTCACTCCCACGACAGCTGTATTAGAAACACCCTCATAGCACTTTTTGTATAGTGTTTTAAATGTAAGAAGAAAAAAATCGTTTAAACATTTTGTAACACTAATACTGCACTGAAAATGTATAATAAAATAATACTACATTTTTATTTGGGGATACAAATAGCAATAACAAGAGTGATATATTTCTGTCTTAATTCGCTTTGATGTGTTTTCTAGTAAGTCTAGCCTGGTATTTCAGTAAGAAATACTACAGAAATTGAATAGTCAAATATAAAATTTAAACAAAACTGCAGTTTTTACTGTATGATTTAAATATGATACACAACCTTTTCGGACAAGAGCATCGAGTGATTCTCTCTTTATCATTTGTTGTTTGATTACAATGACAAATAATAAACCTGCTGCTTTCTAAGACCGACTGCACTATATAATGACTGACGTGCATCCAATTTTCTCCCTACCGTTTACATTCACTTAAGACATACCCGATTGAGTTTACGTGAATACTCAAGTTGGGCATTGACACACAAGTGTGTGTATTTGATCGGTAAAGTGCAGGAGAATTGAATTGGGTGCTCGAGCGCTGACAGACTGCTTTGATTTTATTTTATAAAATGCAGCTATGGTGATTTATAAAAAAAATAATAATATTATAAACTTTGGAATAGTATTTCTATAGTATAATATTCAGTGTTTCCCCTAGGATTTTTTTTCGGGGGGGGGTTGGGGGTAGGTGGGCTGCTAGTGTTGCGGAGCGGGCGTGTTACGGATACGTTGTGTAATTTTTTTTCCAATCAAAAAGCATGTCTAATTAATTGAAATCATGTATTATGAATCATTAAACTTATACAACATTTAAAAGAATATATATATGAAAAAAAGTCACACTAATTCGGTGTTGTGTTTTTTTCTGGTAATAAAATGAAGACATAAAACACAAATTTTATCATTTATCATCAATTTTAATCATATGAAATTAAATAAACTGTCAAATAACGTGCTGCACAATGAGCTTTACTGTTAAAATTAAAACATGGATTATTGCTTCAAATAAATTATCATCAAAACTGAAATTGTGTTAGATTAGTGTATTATTACATTGGGACATATCTAAATTCTATTGTACAACAGTAATATATTTCTGTCAAGTTAAACCGAACTTTTATTTTGACGGGTTGCCATGAAGACCTTTTGAGTTTCTGTGCGTTTGTCATGATGATAGTTTTTCTCAAATGAAGCGATGAAATGATCACGAAGTGACTTTCAGAGTGGATCTAGAGCCTGGAGAGGAGGTTCATGCATTTGTGTCTTCATATGGGCCAAAAAACAGCGCAAGCGTCACACGTGCTTCAGTGTGTGTGTGTGTGTGTGTGTGTGGTAAATGAAACTGCGCATCGGCGGCACCATTCATTCACACAGAACATGCAGGATTCGTATTTAAATAGTCTTTGTGTTTTAATTTTCACACACACTAGTCAACATCGCGATTTGATTTCAAGTGTACTGAACTGCTTTCTATTTATTCCTCAAATTTACAAATTCCGTGAAATTCCGCGTTAATACAGTAAATTCCTTTTTTATGACTGGATTTCGTCAGCATTTTAGGGCGGGCCGCCCCCCCAAAACAATGGTAGGGGAAACACTGATATTTATTTTTAGAATTTAAAAGATTTCTTTTTAGAAAATGATTGACAGAACATTTGCTAATAATTTTTTTAATCCTCAGATTAATGATTAATCCTCATGTTGACACTGGGATAAACAAAAATAAATCCAGTGACATTGAAATTCATACAAAGCAGACATGCACTGTTGAGAAACGTGACTGCTGATGTGGAAGTGTCTGTGTGTGGTTGGTCATCACCTGTGTTAGCTGTCCTAGAGAGGAGTACGGGTGAGGCAGGGGCTGGTGTCCCGGCAGACTGTAGCCCTGAAGGGAGTAGGAGGCCTGTGGGGAGCTGTGTCCTGGGGGCATGTTAGGGGGTGTGGGGGCTGACAGCGGCCCAGAGTGGTACAAAGACTGAGGCTGAGGACCAGACTGACCAGACTAGAAAAGACAGACAGTCAACACAGAACATATTTAGTATCATTACCAAAAGCATTTGAAACTTAGGGGGATTTCTTGAATGAATATTTCTTTGTAACATAATAGATTAAGTTCTTTGAGTGAGAGTTTGTGGAATAGGTGTGTAGTTGCTATTGATTGGCAGGTGGACGTACCTGTCCTGGACTGGGGGCGGGGTGTTGGGGCGGCTGGCTGCCTGTGGGGGTGCTGGAGGGCTGAGGATGATGAAGGGAACCAGAGTGATGGGAGAATGACTGCGGAGCTGAAGAAGAAAGAAAAATGTATATAGTTGACAACATTAAAAAAACAAAACTAAAAATCAATCCATTCCACAAAATACAAATTTAAATGCTTACCATACATCCCCTGCTGAGGGGCTGGCGGTCCTTCAGTCTGACCAGGGTACTGTGGGCCTGGGGGACCCAGTGTCTGTGGGTGCCCTCCCGATCCAAGCATTCGTGGTCCGCCCTGGAGCATTGAGTACATCTGAGAAAGAGAGGGAAATAACAGAGGGGTTTTTTTTTTAGTGAAGGTGGCCATCCACAATAGAATTCAAAACAAAATCTTGTTTGATTGAAATACTAGAAGCATTTGTTCTACCGGAAACGTGAAGGTTGGTACCTGTCCAGGGTAGTGGGGCATTGCTGATATGACCTGGTTGTACTGCAGATATGAGGGAGGGTAAGGAGACGCCACCAGAGGAGGTCCTGCTGCTGATGCCGCGGCCTGGAGCATAGGGGGCGCTGAAGAGCTGTGGTCTGGACGAGAAGTCACCACAGAACCTGAGAAACAGGTGGCAGAAGTAATACACGAATATGCAACACTTCATGAGTAGAGTGCAAAATAGGCCCTGAAACTCTTATTTTAACTTTTTATTATTATTATTAATGACAATATAATAAATTGTAATATTACAATACAATCTGAAAAATATATATTTTAAATACAACTTTTAAAATAATAGTTTTATTATTAACATTATTATTATTAATAAGAATCCATTTAAATTAAGAGTTTCGGGCCGTTATTGATATTATCGTTTTTGTTGTCTAGAAATAAGAGTTTCAGGCCCTATTGTAGGTGTTGTTGTTTTTAAGGTTTAGTTTTTGTTTTTTTAACAACATTTAAAGCAAGCATTTAAAATAATCTGTAATGACTGATAAAATTATTAACACTACTACTAATCCATACAGTATTAGTACAATCAGTAATGAAAAGTTCAATGTAAGCATTACCTTTTGCTCTTGGGTACTTCCCTTGACCAACATTTGTCATGGGATACGAGTACATCTGAGTTGCCTAGAAAAAAGGAGAGTAAAAAAAAAAGGACATATAACATCTACGTTTCAAACTACTCTATAAAAGTTTTTGAAAATGAACAGTAGGGACAGAGACCTGTACGGAGTGACCCTGTATCTGGATGGGCGAGACATAGCTCAGGTACTGGGTGTTGTAAATGGGTCCCTGGTTTGGTGGGGGCTGCAACACCACTGTTGGGCTGGGCGGAGTTGGCCGTGGCGGGGTGGGAGCGGCCGAGGGCTTCACCTGCAAAATAGACATGGCACACTTAGCTTTTTAACGGCTGTATAAAGGAAACTAAACAGTGAAAATCAATGCTCTCACCATGCTGAGAGGAGCCTTAGTGGGGTTGAACTCTTTGGCGTTGGGGTTGAGTGTAGATTTCTTCACTTGACTGCATCGGAAAGCGTTTTGAAATGCGTTGATTACCAACAGACTTAATATGTGATTAGGAAATCAATTAAGCCAAATATTCTGAAATGGTGTACTTACTCAGTCATTCCCTCTGACCTCTCAGCGGCCTCTGGTTTGCCCTCCTCACTGCCTGGGGTCCCGGGTTGGGGCGTCCCTGCCGTTTGCCTTTCTGCAGTTGGATTTTGCATGGCAGTGCCGGATAGGGCAGAGGGTGCAGAGATGGGTGTGGCTGGTGGAGGGGTGGTGGTTGCCAACCCTTCTGCTTTTGTCTCTCTACTTCTCTCTTCTGCTGGAAGCTCAGCGGTCAGAGTTGTGGGCGGGGCTGCTTTAGCTTCTGTAGGAGGGGTGGAGTCTGTTTGTGTGTTGTGGGCGGGGTTTGTTTGAGAAGAGTCAGTGGCCAAAGTTTTGGGGTTGGAAAGGCTGGAACTAGATGGAAGCTAAAAATCAGAAAGTTTTAAAATTGGTTAATTCTCTTGAACATTTATTTAACTGACAAAAGTACAAAGAAAAGATTTGCAATGTTTCCACTGACCTAATAAATTGTATTTTGTAAATATAAACGAATTTTGATTTTGCTGGATGCAACACTCCAAAAAAGGTTGGCAAAATGAAAAGGTTATAGATTATCCAAGTTAAACAATTTTAAAATGGTCCACAATAAGTAGGTGAATTGGTCATTAGTGAGGGTATCGTGATGGAGTATAAAAGGAGCATCTTAGTCTTTGAAAGCAAAGATGAGTCATGGCTCATCACTTTGTGCCAAATTTTATGAAAGAATTGTCAAACAATTCAAAATCAAAATGTTAGCAGTTCAGAAAAACATCGGAAATCTTTTCTTTGTTTAAAAAGAATAACTAACCACATATTCTTGATTTTATTGCAATTTATTGACCCAACTTTTCTGAAAATGAGGTTGTAATTAATATTCAAAAGTAGAACCTACTCAGAGTATTCAATTTCAGATGCAGCCTATGACACACTCACCCTAAAATCAGTACCAAACTTGCGAAGCTCCTCGAGGTGTTGTGATCTCTGCTGGACTGTAGAGACTATGAAGAGAGAGAGAAGAACATTTATTGGCTAAATAACAAGTGCATGTAATGAAGTTACCAAGAATAACAACTTCAGGATTACCTTTACCGCTCTTGCCATCCTGAGGACTAACTGGACCCTCCGTCCTTTCCTTAGACAGAATTTCGTTCACTAAAGTGAAAGAAAGAGTTAAGATTGTCGGACGCATGTAGAAATGAACAGTTTGTAACCACTCAAATTTATAACATCTCACCATCTACAGGGAACAGAGGGGTAGGGCCAGTGGGTTTAGGGGAGACCATGGTAACTGAAGAGGTATCCACGTAGGTAGGAGTAGCAAGAGGAGAGTCCTGGGAAGGAGCATCTGGTTTGGGGGAACGAGAGACTGGAGAGAGAGAGACAGAGAAAAAGGTAAAAATGTTAAATTTAAGAAAAAAGGAACAGAGGATAGAAATGTATACACACACCGTTCAAAAGTTTGGGGTAAGTAGCTTTTTGGTTTTAAAAACAATAAAATAACCATAGCAAAACTTTTTTTGTTGTTTTTTTAGAACAAGGTTTCTGTGCACCAAATCAGCCTATTATAATGATTTCTGAAGGATCATGTGACGCTGAAGACTGGAGTAATGATGCTGAAATTTCAGCTTTGACATTACAGAGAACTACATTTTAAAACATCAAAATTGTAAAATATTACTACAATGTAAAAAATAATTTTCTATTTAATTGTTTTTACTGCATGTTTGATCAAAGCGCAACCTCAGTGAAAATGAGTCTTAACTTTTGAATATATATATATATATATATATATATATAACATACATATATATATACACACACATATTATATATATATATATATATATATATAACAATCTGAAAAATGCATTAGTTAGACAGCAGTCCAATTATCTTAGGCCCCGTTTACACCTGGTATGAAGATGCGTTGAAAACTTCTGGTTGATCGGATCACGTGGACTAGGGTTGTGGTGATGGACGATGATACCGACATCACGATGGAGAGCCATCATCGTGATGCCACGCCCCCCACCCAGACACACACTAATCTTAGTCTCTACACTTTGCTGGGATTGCTCTGTAAATTAAATTGAGAATATAACTTATGTATGCCATTTTAAATACTGTAGTCTATCCCAGATACGTGACGAGTTACACCCGTTTCACACATACTCCGTGTGCGTATACGGTACAGGAGCAGCACGCGCTATAGTGCTTTCACATATGCTGCGTTTACAGTGCGCAACTGATCCGCGGCTGTACCACAAACACATACTGTACTCATTTTAAATGAAAACTTAAAATTGACAAAAACAGCAGACTCATACCTTTTCTTATGCAAAATTTGAATCTTTAATAAATTTTGCATGCCACAAATAACTTGTTTTTCTATCTCACGAATGAGACGAGTGTCGTTCGGTATGTCCTTGTTTGAAGTAAATTCTAGGTTTCCTTGCTTTACCCCGGTCTTAAAGTAAAAAGATGACTGAAAAATAGTAGCCTACTCTTTAATTAAATGTATTTATGGTGAGATTTCATCATCAATGCATTTAATTAAATAAAATGTAGTAATTCATTCGTGTCCACGAACCATGAGCTGTCACTTTAATTCAGCGCGTACAGCACAGCAGAAATAGACTCGATCTCTGCACTGCTGTATACGCAGTGGAACAGATCGCTGGACCGCATCCGTGTGCAGTGTGAAATACCGTGTCAGGCTACACAAATATTGATCTTGACATTGTTAGCCTCTTGTCTTGCTATATATACACTGATTTGCATACAAACACTTAAATTACACTTTTATTTATTTTTATAATAATAAAGTTCTATGAAATATAAACATTTAAATGGTCATAAAAACTTGCCAGAATTATTCAAACAAGCATTAAATATTGAAGAATGTTAAAAATTATAATGATTATGTAATATGGTGCATATATTTAGCAAAATGCTCCTCTCTAGAGTTCATTTTTCTAGCTGACTAACGAGTTTATGATCACTGGATATGTTTTTTCTGAGGTAAATGTGACGTTACATGACATTGTTTACAAGTTGTTTTACTGACGTCTTTCCACGGTTGAAACACTGATTGAGCGATTCCATGTGACATGATACGGATTTTGATAAGTTGTACTTTATCTTTTAACATACTTCCAGATGCTCATTCATGTTTATTCCACACTGTAACTGGTATTAAGGCGAAAGAGAAGATCATGTGCGCTCCGCGCTGCTGCTTCTCTTGAGCTGAGCTGAGCCAGAGCGATCTTACGCCACAGCGCCAAAATTTAAGAATCGATATCGGTTCGTAAAAATGAGAATCGATTAAAATCGAGAAATCGATATTTTTTACCCAGCCCAAGGCTGTCCACTTTTAGACACGCACTTGCGAACTTCCCTAAACACTTCCCCTCGGGGGAATCCCTGCCACCATTTTGAAGTGCGTTCCACTTCGTAAAATGGACGAGGGAAGTTTATATGGACAGACACTTGTTCCCTCGATTTTGACCGAGGGAGACTGTTGACGTTGACAGCAGCGCGGATTGATAGAAATGGATAGAAAATAGTGCCGATTAAAACTGAGGTATGAATTTTGAGCGGCGTGTTTTTTGTGTGGTAAATTAATCAAGCTTTGAAACGCAAATCATTTTTTCTTGTAAAAACACACAGTTTTGTGACCCCGGAAAATAACCGGGAGTACTTTATTGAAAAACTTCCAGCGGCCAGAACTCTGACCAGGGAGGTGACAACAGAGTGGGTCAGTGTGTATGCACTATAGTGCTGGTAAGGATTGCATACAACATGTCTTAAATGGGCGAACTAACCCTTTAAAGGAATTTTTTTTTCAAATAATAAATCAACTCCATGGCTGATTTCAAGTGATCAAGGGCTTAGGACGTTCCAATTCAGCCAATTGCAGTTTCCGCCAGTAGTGGGCACTCGTGCAACGTAAGCAATGACGTACATCCGAGTGAACAAGAGGGAAGTTTGCGAGTGAAGGGCATGACAATTTTTGACTGGAACGCAGCCCTACTAGGTTGATATTCTAGCTCCACCCATTAGGCCCAAATGACATTCGCCCCTCCTCACTGGATGTCTAGCAAGGGGGAGCTAGATGTAAACTCCGCCCATTTGCACTGCAGTGAGAAGCCTCTCGGTGTAAACGGAATCTAAAACCTTTTGAGCTTGCCCACTTTCAACCACTTCCAAACGTAGCCGAAAAATCATGACCGGACTGCTTCTGTAGTGCAAGTTAGTTGCCCGTGTATCAGCATTGTTGTTAAGGGAAGAGCAAATCCACAACGTTAGTTACCATTTCAAACTAGCACGGTCAAGTTTACGTGTGCATTCACGTCCTTTTGTGCAGATGTAGCCTAAGTTGTAATATATAAATATATATATTAATCATATATATATCTAATATAGGATGTGTTTGGTTGAGTTTATTAACCCTCTAGCAAATCGCTGCAGGGTGGTGTTTATTCACAATTTCAGCTCAAATGCAATGCACAATATTATTGACTGGGTTATTTGAGACGATCAGTTTCATTTTCAAAAACATTGATGCATCATATAGTAGTTTTATTTTTTCATAGATATAAAATATTTTCATTATCTCTATAACGGACAGTTTTAAATGTCAAAAGCCCATAAAGCTCGGCTGAACATCATAATCCTGTGTGTGTGGGTGTGCGTATATATGCATATTGACCTGTAGGGGAGGAGTGAGAATTTGAGGTACGCAGGTTTCTGTTGTTCTGTCCAGGCCTTTGAGACTTGGGTGACATTCTAGATGACACTAAAAGAGATTAATGCAATGTTCATTAGTAATACAGAGGGCGGTAACTATCATAAACAGTGAAAGCAATAGGCCTCACGCACACAAAACTTACCTCCATTGACGGGCCGGGCCGAGTCTGAGAGAGACTGTGGGTGTGAGAGTGAATGTGGGAGTGTGTGTGGGGAAGGAGGGCTAGAGTGACCTGGCTGTGTAGGTGAGCTGCTCTGTGACTGGTGTGTAGAGTATCCTCCTCTGACAGACAGAGGGCTGCTCCTATCAGTGGGAGGAATAGGCTGACCACTCCCAGAGGGGAGGGGTCGAGGGGAGGAGCTTGGGGGGCCAGGTCTATTTGTTCGATTAGGCAGGGTGGATACAGCTCCACCTCTTTCGCCCCTTACAGAAACTCCCATTTCTCGCTCCCTTGCCCTCTGGGGTAGAGGAATGTACTTGCTCTCCCTAAAATAAAGATAAAGACAGTAATGATCACCAGTATACTAAGGAGAAGGACCACATAAGATAAGAGTGAGAGTGAGGGAAAAGAAGAAAAAGATTGAGTCAAACCTGCTCCCAGCACTAGAGAACCCAGGGCTATCCCTTCCTCTTTCCCTTTCTCCGCCATCACGGTCCCTGTCCCGAACCACAGCGCTGAATTTGTCTTCCTCGGTTCGTCCATCATCATTCTCCAGCGCTACCCGGTGACGATACTGTGAACTAGCTTCAATCTCATTGGCCAATCGGGCGGCTCGAGCTTCTCGCTGCCTGAAGCCCTCAGAACTGCCCCGCTCTAGAGGAACCCTATCAGAGAAAGGCACCAGAAATCAAGTAAATATCACATTCTTCTAACAGGACTCTAATTTAAGACCTGCACAAAATTTACATCCATGTTCATAAAGAGCATACAATCTCAAAATAAATCCATATCAAATTATTTTTCTTAATTAAACAGGTTGGGGCACACATTCTACTGCAAATATATTCAAGATATATCTTAATCAGTATATATGTATTGAAATTGGATTATGTACTAATATATCAAACAAATCAGAGGTCGATCAATACTGGATTTTGCTAAAACAATAATGTGCTTAAAGAAAGGCAATAAACTGATAGTGAAAGTACTAGTAAAATTGATATGCTGTATGTGATAACGTTCTTGGTCTTTCTTGCCTATGACGGGTGATCCAGAGAGAAACCACAAGAGTCTACACTGAATATATGCCAGATACAGTTTAGTATAAACCTAATGCATAATGCAGGACTATAAATTATAAACCAGGTCAAAGTACAACGGGACTCCAATTTTGAAATGCCTATGCTTTACTACCAGCCTCTCATTCAAAAAGATGAGATAAAATATGCACAATGTGACAATGTTTACTTTGACAGGAATCATAAGCAATTGCTAGGCATAAATGAGTGGCATTCATTGACTGTACACGCTTTGAAACCATGAGCCTGTAGAATGTAAAACAGTGCCGCTTTTGGCTTTAAACGTGCAGCGCTCACATTTATTTAATTAAATCATTGCCAGTTAAAGGTTAATAAATCACATTGGGCCATATTCCTGTTTTTTCCATCCCCAAACTAAAAAAAAAAAAAAAAAATTAACAAAATCTTTATTTTAAGACTGGAGTGGGAATCCTGTTTGAAGGACAAAAGGCTTTTCCACTTCCAACTTTAAAGGTCATAGAAAAAACAAAACATCTAAAACTGACAGGACATCAACGTACGTGTACATGGCGAGACTGGAGTCATAGGTGGACTTCACCCCATAGGTCTCCTCATTAAAGCGGAACATCTCGCTGGCATCCCAGCCATTAGACTGAAAGTGAGAAAAGGAGCTTCAATCATGTAAAACCTCCACTTTAAGACATTAATTCCAATAATACACTAATTTATCATCATGTTCGGTTGTATATACGAGCATGTGGGTGGAACTCACTGCATCTGCGTCTAGGTCAAAATTTTCTCCGTTGCTATCGCCTCCATCCCACCTTTGAAGGACCTTCTCTCTGTGGTCACCGTTTATTCTTGTTGAGCCAATTGCAGAGTCTGTGAAAGTGTCTGAAAACAAGCACACACAAAGCATTAAAAATATTTCTATTTCTTACAACGCCACTCAAGCGTACCTCTTTGTACACACCTCGGATAGCGTAGTTGAGATCCACATCTCTGCAGATCATAGTGACTAGGTCACTAGGGCCAAAGATCATGGTGTCTGTGATCTCTTCTCTCCTGGGATGGACAGGTGTGCCGCCACCACCGCCTCCATCTCCTTCCTCATTTTTCACCTTGTGCACCGCATCCACTGCCAGCTCACACTAAACACACACAGATATTGAGTGGGATTTGAGCAATGTGTCAAATTTAAGGAGGCGTTGTTCAGAAAAATACACCTTTGCCACAAAAAAAGAAATATTTAGATTAATCTCAAATATCAAATTTGGAAAAACAAATTTGAACTTGGTTCAGTGAGAACAAAGCCTGAGATTCTAGAAAATGTAGGTTATCAATTAACTTAAAGGGTACACCAACTAGTGTGGCATGTTGGCCTTATAAGATTAACGTGGGCGTCAGCTATAAAAAGGTGATACAAAAAAACTTCAAATGTTTTTGATTTTATTTTAAAAAAGACGAAAATCCGTTCACTCGTAGGCCGCCATAGTTATTTACGTCTCAATGCATTCTGGGTAGTGACGTGTAAAGGTTGTAGCTAGCCAAGTTTTGACAGTAGCGAGATGAACACGTCTGCCGTTCAGCCTTTTCAGTTTGAACCCAAGCGCACCGTAGGCTTAAATCAAGAGAACAACACGGAAAACGATAGGCCTACTCAAGAGTTACATGAAAATGAAGATTATCAGAGAGTTGAAGAAGCGAGAGTGGGGCAAAATAGATGGTGTCTGCGGCAGTTTGCCAATGCCAAGCGAGAACGAGAGTGTTTGCTGTAAAGAGCTCCACTTTTTGTCAGCAGCTGTCCAGGGTAGGCTGTATAGATCAGACGATCGTACTATCGGTATCAATAATTTAATAAGTCATCTACCGCCGTCGTTTGCTTTATTTTCCCTAAGCAGTCACTTTGTTGAACGCATAGAAATACCCTCTCGGACCTTGTTCAAAATCCTGCCGCGCTACAGAGCACCATTTACATAGTTTTATATTAAATTTACATTTATTCGTCTCAAATCGTTGTTAATGTATATACTGACTTCACCCTGTGCATTTAGTTTTACATTTATTTAGAGAAATCAGCTGGTTGAATGAAAATTGCTGATGTTACAGGATTTTCAGGTGATATTCTCAATTCATTCAGTTAACGGACGCTCTAAGGTAAAGTGAATTCAGACTGCAGACTAATAAGCAACGATTGTATTTAATTGTACAGTACAATCATAACATAGTACAGACATGATCAAGAGAGACATGACACAGAGTTGTTCTCTTGATTTAAGCCTACGGTGCGCTTGGGTTCAAACTGAAAAGGCTGAACGGCAGACGTGTTCATCTCGCTACTGTCAAAACTTTTTACGCCGGTACGTTGGAAAAACAATAAACGAAGCGGCTACAATGGCTAGGCTCAACCGACTACAACCTTTACACGTCACTACCCAGAATCCATTGAGACGTAAATAACTATGGCGGCCTACGAGTGAACGGATTTTCGGCTTTTTTCAATAAAAACAAAAACATTTGGAGTGTTTTTGTATCACCTTTTTATAGCTGACGCCCACGTTAATCTTATAAGGCCAACATGCCACACTAGTCGGGGTTCACTTTAAAAACAACAGCTTCAAGCACAAGATTCAGAAAGCAGGATCAATGCAGATGTGTCTGCCAGTAGATTTGGAGGGACAGACTTACACGTGAGCTTAATGTCTTAAAGATCCCCTCATATACACTGCCGTTCTTCACCATAACATCACATCTGGAGCCCTGAAGGAAAGATTACATAATGCATGTCAAGTATTTATATTGTTGCTAAATGCTGAAAACAAATTAGAGTAGTGAGTCTTAAAACTAGGGAGCTTAAAAATGTCAAAAAACAAAACAAGCATCATTATTTCAATTCACCCCCTTACCAACTGTTTTTTTTTTTACTTTTCTTTGAAGAAAAAAGGTTCCCATTGTCCAGAAAAACCTATAGCTTAAGTTTAAATGTGTGATTTCTAGACCTAGAAAAATCATGTAGATCAATAAAATTGCACAATTCCATGGGCATGTTTATAACAAATACAAAAAAAAAAAAAAAAAAAAAATACATTTTCTAGTTATGCCAAGCTATAAAGTATTTTATCAGGTAGAAACTGAGAAAAAAAATATGTATCCAATAAATTACGAACAACTGGAGAAGTCAATATTGTTATATTGCGGTGGACCTTTGGAGTCAAAAATTATCAAAGAAGGGTGTTTTCAACAGCCACGAATACATTTATTTCATGCCAAAACTCACCACCACGGCTGTGAGGAAATGGAGCATCCTTGAGTTATTGTACACACCCTCAAACACCTACAAATAATGCATCAAAATATGTATTAATATTTTGTAATCTTGAAATGGAAAATTAGTTTAAAAAGGCATAAGAATTTACGTACAGGTGGTGACTGTGAAGGAATCTTCACAGAGTTTCTGTTTCTTGAGGAAAAAAAACAAAAACAAAACAAAGAGTAAACAGTCGTTAGTAATTATTAATAAATAAACAACAATTGACAAACAGAATTATTGAACCAAAAAAATATTTAGTAAATACCAATAAAGTATATACATATAAATAACAATCGACAGAATATTAATGGCAATTGAACCACAAACAAAGATTTCAACGTTTTTTTTTTTTTTTTTTACACGACAATAACACGAATCGGGATATTAAGTATTTTCTGTACACATGAGCTGTATCAAATGTTCGGGAACGCGCCCAAATATGCTGTCTTTCCACTAAGTTTAGGACGTGAAACAGCCCGGTATTGCAAGAGTTGCTCTTCTGTTACATGTGCGGACAACAATTACGACACCGCGAAGCGCGTGCTAAAACAAAAGGACAATCATACACGAGTAACAAAATAGCAATCGGATTGAATCTGGTTGCGCGTATCGAGCAAACATAATTTATCAAAGCGGATGTGTAAACAATGGCAACAAGGCGCGTGTTTTAATTACGACAGACCGCAAAGCGGGTTAGCGGACCTGGCTAACAACACAAGAAGCAAATGCCGAAGACAAGACAAACAGCTTGACATTAACATGCGCAAATGTACACATTTCGTGTCCCTCGCCACAATCAATCAAACCGATTATACATTACGAGTGTTTGTACTTTGTCACATGCATCCAGGCTCTTCTTTAAAAGGCGTATATAAAATGGCTCAAGATGAAAGTCTAACACAATACTGAATCATATGGGATCGGAAAACAACAACAAAACACCGCTGATCCCTTCCCATGGCCCGCCTCCGAGAGCAGCCATAAGCTGAAAAACATGGCAATCAATTAAAATCTAAACTCTATTGGTTGGCAATATTCTTTCTGGACGGATGTGTACCGTTTTAGACAATCCTGTCAATCATTGGCCCAAAATTGTGTCAATCAAATATGCTTCGCGGCGATTGGCTAGTTCTCCTGCTAATTTAACAAGGCTCGAAACGATTGGTGCTCAACGGACTCCATTAAATATGCTCTATGGACACGCCCACTTTGGCCGGTAGGCCTCATGTTAAAATGACAATCCGCGGACTTTCTGAGTGTGGCAGCCCAACGTGTGCGTTACCTTCCCGGAGTGGGTCTGTTAGAGTTACTCCCTGTAACTGACGAAGCCATTGACCCCGAAGTTCCATTGGATGTTTTGCGGCCACCGGGTCCAGGCTGCTGTTAGAAAGCATTGCGATTGTTAAATGCCGACACAAATGAAGAATTAATCACATTTACGTATATAAAAAAAACACCTAGCAGGTTTACTAGCATGTTACGTTACACATGAAAGTGAAATCTTAAGGAAGGACGACAATAAGTATACCCTGAAAGCTTTATGAGTTTTAATAATCTCGATTAAAGATTGTATAATTCAAACAAACTGATTGAAATTTGAATACGTGGTACTTACGTTCTGTCGGCGAAAAGACATATCTAGCCGCTGAGTTGCCCGCTAAATTCTCCTTGTTGCCTATGACAAGCTAGTAGGTGGACTAGCCTGCCTGCGGTATTATTTTTATTTTCCGCAGCGTTCTCAGATCCGCACGAGCGCGATCTCCGTTACGGCCCGAAGTCCAGTTCAGTCCGATATTCGGTTACGAACGAACACGAAGAGATAATGAGGCTTATGTTTCTATTAAATATTACCGGCACCACGTCGCGTGAATTAGCCAGCGATAAACGCGAAGGCTGTTTTTTCTAAAACCCTTGATTGTCATTGGACAACATGGCGTGATGACGCAATGGCGCATAAGACCCGTATCACGTAGACAGCCACACGTACAGCATGCTTGGTAAAAGAATCGCTTATACTTTCGTGAAGAAACAACGAATTAAATCAAATTTTATCTATCTATCTATCTATCTATCTATCTATCTATCTATCTATCTATCTATCTATCTATCTATCTATCTATCTATCTATCTATCTATCTATCTATCTATCTATCTATCTATCATAATTACACAAACACAACTCAGACATATTGTTTCAGTATAATTATATTATATCATCATCATCATCATCATCATCATCATCATTTAATTCAATGTAGTACCTGAAACTCTAATTACACAGAGTGGGCAACAGTGTCCACCTTAACACACGGTCCCAGCACAGACAGACAGAGAGAGAGAGAAGAGAAAAGAGAGAGAAGGCACAATAAGAGGTTTAAATAAAGGGTAAAAGGGAGGGGCAAGTGGATAGAGAACAAATCATACTGAATGATCTGTAGGACCAAGAAGAGAACAACTGAAATAGCAGAGATAGGATAAGAGAAATAAAACCAAGACAGATGCAGGCACTGAACTGGATGGCAGACACTGCAAAAAGACTGATCGAGGCACAACATCAAGAATGACTGGCACAAAACAAGAGGGAATGACAATTAACAACACGAAAAGGCACAAGAAGAAAGGGGCTCTTTATCTTTTCCTTTTTTTTCAAATGTTTGCCTGAAATCCATGGAAAGTTTGAAGGAGACAGCAGTGTGACAGAGTGAGATTAGAAGAGATATAAAGGCAAATAAAAAGAGAAAAAGAAACAGAAGACAGATTTTGGAGAACAAATATTGTGTGTTCATTTAGTAAACAACAAGAATAAAGGCATTGTGAAAAAATAATAATACTATTTGGACAATTATTAAATTCATTATTATCATCATCATCATCATCATCATAGTTATTATTGTCATTTTCGTACTCAATAACAATTTTTCTTTAAATGAAAGACATTCTCTCTTCCTCCTCTGGACTCTAGCTACCATTAAAAAAAAGATTGTAAAGCTAAAAGGAAGGGTAAGATGTAAAAACAGAGAGAGAGAGAGAGAGAGAGAGAGAGAGAGAGAGAGAGAGAGAGAGAGAGAGAGAGAGAGAGAGAGAGAGAGAGAGAGAGAGAGAGAGAGAGAGAGAGAGAGAGAGAGAGAGAGAGAGAGAGAGAGAGAGAGAGAGAGAGAGAGAGAGAGAGAGAAGAGCTGGGTGAAAGATCAGGACTCTGAGGTAATAATGGAGTCTATGGAGATGTTTAATATTGTAATTAACCTTAAGAAGTAATACTATGGACTTCAGAGGACTGGGCTTGATTTTTTTCAGTAGCACCTCAATGCAGTACATGAGATCCACGGGGAGGAGTCGGATCAAGATCCAAGGGGTGGAGATGGGTAGGATTAGGGTTGGGTTTAGGGATTAGGGGTGGGTTTAGGGATCAGGGGGCAGAGTTGGGTAGGTTTAGGTGTATGTAAGGTGGGAGGAGTCGGATCTGGATCCGACTCCTCCCCGTGGATTTCATGTTCCGCAGTGAGGACCATCTAATTTTTTTTGTTGCAAAACTGGACATTGTTAAGCTCAAGGCAATGCCTTCTACTGAACTACCAAAATCAGTACAATTGAAATGAACAGGAAGGAAGAAAAGTACTTTGCGACATTCATAGTTTGTCAGTGGCAGAACAAGAAGAAAACAAAACAACTAAAATGTTCCAGTAATAATAATAATAATAATAATAATAATAACAACAACAACAACAAGAGTGCTGGTGGGTAACAATCTCTGAACAAGTAAAAATATCCGCTCACCTGAGGGGAAAAAAACCTCTTTTGTATAAGTGCGAAGGGTCAAAGAATACTAGACATCTGAATGAATGTAATGACTAGAAGGACTCTTCAAGAAATAAGTTGCTAAAAACACGACAACCGCTCAGTGGTGGCGCTGACACTGTCGTACCTTCCTATGCAGCAGCACCAGAGGAGGAACACCAGAGGAGGAACACTGACAAACACTGGAGAACAAATTAGTAAAAGTTGACCAACATTTTCACAATGCACCTCCAATTTAGTGTAGTACCGTTACTTAGTGTTTTAAAGATGTGCCGTCAGTAAGTATCATATATGCTTATGTGTATGGGTGTGTCTCTCTCTCTCTCTCTCTCTCTCTCTCTCTCTCTCTCGCAACGTGAAAGCTCATGTTTAATAGTGTTAACTCAGTCGTGTGATTGTGACCCTCTCGTCAGTTCTTCCGCTGGAGAATACTGAAAATACTGATTGTGAAGGGCTCTCCTCTTCCTCCTCTATCCCACCTCGTGGTTTTCCCCTTTTAGAAGAAGGAGTACTGGTTGTCGATGGCTCTCGCCCTCCCTCCTTCCCTCTCCTCGCCCTCCACCCCTTCCAGCTGGAGGAGCGGCGGGTCCCGCTCACGTTCTTCGCACTCTTCTGCCCCGCTGCTCGCTCCGCCTCCTCCTCCTCCTCCGGCGGCGGCCTCTGTTTCGCTCCCTCGTTCCTGCGGCGGGGTCGGGGGCGGAGGGCGTCCGGGAGGCAGAGGGGGAGGAGGCGGCTGAGGAGGACTACGGGGTCTGCTGGTCAAGTCTGAGAACAGCGACAGAGAGGAGAACCAGTACAGGAGGAGAGAGGGATGAGAATTAAATGTGACAAAAAATTGAGAGTAATGAAAATAAGATGCAAGATACACAAAGTTTGACGAGAAACTCTCAGCTATGACGCATGCTAGTAATGGAATTGGTCAACACATTGCTCACCGACTGTTTACACCCTGCCTCCACTAAACAGCAGTACAGAGTCCTCGATTGATAAATCGCTGCTCATTCGTTACATACGGACTCATTGAAACATCTAATCTTGAATCATGTTTATATGGAGACAAAGAGCTCACTGTCTATAAATGTGTGACATTCTATAAAGATTACGATTAATGCCAGCTATAGTGAGCAAATGTTCAATGATAGTGTTACCCTGCGACACACATTTCAGGATGGATGTGTGCAACTGAAACCCAGCTGTGAATGAGGAAGTTAAGCAGACAGATGTGCACAGAAGTGAACAGATGACCTGTCGCTACTCTTTTCTGTCTTATTCTAACAAGCTTCCTCTTCTGTTCATCCGGTATTCCTCAAAATGTTTCCCACATTGTACTCTTTCATCTGCTGTCCCAGTCCCCATCAAATCAAAATGGACACTATCTACATTCTAAATACAGTTTCCCTGTCTTATTATGCAAATGTAAAAACTGAATGTTTTCTATATTTGCATAATTTGGGAACACGGAGTATCTCTATACCTCAGGAATGATTTGCCTGATGACACACTATGATGATCCAGTCCAGTCCTGTCACGCCCTTGCCTTTTCCTTATTTGAATTTACCATTTCACTGGAAATATGTATACTACCATTCAAATGTTTGGGGTCAGTAAGATTTTAAAAAGAAACTAATACTTTTATTCAGAAAATATGCATTAAATTGATCAAAAGTGACGGTTAAGACATTTGTCATGTTACTGAACACTGGAGTAATGATGCTGAAAATTCAGCTTTGCCATCACAGGAATAAATGACATTTTAAAATCAAATCAAATAGAAAACAGCATTTTAAATTGTATTAATTTTCACTGTATTTTTGGTCAAATAAATGCAGCCTTGGTGAGCATAAGAGACTTCTTTCAAAAACACACTTACCAACCCCAAACTTCTGAACCGTAGTG
This sequence comes from Rhinichthys klamathensis goyatoka, assembly GCF_029890125.1. NCBI lineage: Eukaryota > Metazoa > Chordata > Actinopteri > Cypriniformes > Leuciscidae > Rhinichthys > Rhinichthys klamathensis. The sequence continues at coordinate 1,959,977 of NW_026607037.1, read as the reverse complement.
CAACTAACCGAAAGTTAAATGGGTTGTAAGTTTTACATGATAATTTCCTTCCTTTTTCTGACACTTTTCAGAGTCAAACAAGCTGTTGTTGGTACTGTGCCTTTAATGTTTTTATTAGTGCTGACAAATCGATTAATCACATCTAACATAGAAGTTTTAATAATATCCTTGTGTATAAATATTATTACATTTATGTTGTGTATGTGTCTGTGTATATGTACATATACACTCACCTAAAGGATTATTAGGAACACCATACTAATACTCTGTTTGACCCCCTTTCGCCTTCAGAACTGCCTTAATTCTACGTGGCATTGATTCAACAAGGTGCTGAAAGCATTCTTTAGAAATGTTGGCCCATATTGATAGGATAGCATCTTGCAGTTGATGGAGATTTGTGGGATTCACATCCAGGGCACGAAGTTCCCGTTCCACCACATCCCAAAGATGCTCTATTGGGTTGAGATCTGGTGACTGTGGGGGCCATTTTAGTACAGTGAACTCATTGTCATGTTCAAGAAACCAATTTGAAATGATTCGAGCTTTGTGACATGGTGCATTATCCTGCTGTAAGTAGCCATCAGAGGATGGGTACATGGTGGTCATAAAGGGATGGACATGGTCAGAAACAATGCTCAGGTAGGCCGTGGCATTTAAACGATGCCCAATTGGCACTAAGGGGCCTAAAGTGTGCCAAGAAAACATCCCCCACACCATTACACCACCACCACCAGCCTGCACAGTGGTAACAAGGCATGATGGATCCATGTTCTCATTCTGTTTACGCCAAATTCTGACTCTACCATCTGAATGTCTCAACAGAAATCGAGACTCATCAGACCAGGCAACATTTTTCTAGTCAACTGTCCAATTTTGGTGAGCTCTTGCAAATTGTAGCCTCTTTTTCCTATTTGTAGTGGAGATGAGTGGTACCCGGTGGGGTCTTCTGCTGTTGTAGCCCATCCGCCTCAAGGTTGTGCGTGTTGTGGCTTCACAAATGCTTTGCTGCATACCTCGGTTGTAACGAGTGGTTATTTCAGTCAAAGTTGCTCTTCTATCAGCTTGAATCAGTCGGCCCATTCTCCTCTGACCTCTAGCATCAACAAGGCATTTTCGCCCACAGGACTTCCGCATACTGGATGTTTTTCCCTTTTCACACCATTCTTTGTAAACCCTAGAAATGCTTGTGAGTGAAAATCCAAGTAACTGAGCAGATTGTGAAATACTCAGACCGGCCCGTCTGGCACCAAAAACCATGCCACGCTCAAAATTGCTTTCCCATTCTGACATTCAGTTTGGAGTTCAGGAGATTGTCTTGACCAGGACCACACCCCTAAATGCATTGAAGCAACTGCCATGTGATTGGTTGATTAGATAATTGCATTAATGAGAAATTGAACAGGTGTTCCTAATAATCCTTTAGGTGAGTGTACACACACACGCATATATATGTATAAATATATGAGTGTGTGTATATATACACACACACAGACAGACATGCATATGATATATATACATTTAATTATACACACGTCACACACATTATGTAAAAACAACTTTTATGTTAGATGCGATCAATCGATTAGATCGCACCAGTTTTTATGTGTAAATGACCTTTGTTATAATTGGCTAACACTCATGTACCGGCATGACTTTATTTCCTTCTTTCAGACTTTCTCTGTCTATCTCTCTCTGTTGAATCTGGTCTCACTTACACACAGTCAGAGATGGGGGTTGATGGAGAGTCGGGGTGGCGCGTGGTGATGACATCACAGACTGTGGGGCGGCTGCCTGCCCTTTCCCGGCCTGCGAAGATGACCCAACGACAAACAACAACAGAAACAGCCAATCAGAGCTCTGATATGCACTATGGGAAAGGCCAGAGGCTGAAGCAGGGCGAGAGGAGCAGGAGTACAGTATGAAATAGTGTGTGAATGAAAATCAAAATGAAGGAAGGCAGTGGTGATGGTAGGAAATATATGTATGTCCGAAAGAAGAATGGAGGATAGTAAAAGAAAAGTGGAAAAGATGCAGTGATAGAAAAGTATAGATGGAGCGTCTAGATGCTATAAAGTGATGAAGAGGAGATCCAGGATAGATCATGATGAGGAAATAGTAGTAGATAAGGTGAGCTGATGAATGTTTTGAACATTTCAGGAGGAGTGTGGAGGGGGGTGGGGGCTGGGGGGTGGTCATATGTCAGGTCAAGCACACAGAAATCACATTAGGAGACAATCATCATCAAAAATCAAAAGCAAAGCCATGCGCAGAAGACTCTGGCAGCAGCGATGGATCTGTGTGTGCGCGAGTAGTCGTAGCAGATGCTTGCACAGTGTCCTTTTAAAAGCATGCTGTGACAGGAAGTGATCTTACACACAGGGTGATCCCATATTTAGTAATTTCTCTTTGACAGGTGCGAATAACTCATGCAGTGGCCATGTTGTTTATGAATATACACACATACAATCACTCTCGATTCATCCCACTCACATGACACACACAAGCTCATTGCCAAAGACCATGTGCGTTGCTAAAATCTACCCAGGATTCAAGAATCAAACTGACAGAAGCTAAACGCCTTCTAAGGAATCTTTCTTGTTATTTTTTTCCTTTCATGGGCCCACCAGGATCTCCCCCAAAACAGCTGTTACTTTTCTGTCATTGTTAATACAGTCAGATGCAGTCACTTTTTTCTCACTCACAAAAAACAAGAGTGCATTTCTCAAATGGTATTGAAATGCACAGGAAATGCAAACATATGATAAAATTTGATATAATTCATTAATAAAACAACTTGAAACATACTTCATGGATGTAATGTCACATCTGTGAAGGTGCAGACTGGTGTACGCATTAACATTTCTATGTGATTCACTCGTGGGTGATATTTCTCTTATTGAGCATCAATGATAATTGAATTTCACCATACTACAAATGAAAATGATGTTACATTTGCAAAATAGGTCATCTGGATTTCATTTATAAATAAATGAACTATAAAGAGGGTCTTTGTTTTGGTTATCCACCTTATTTTTTCACGTAAGAGCGGCCGCAGTTCTTTCTCGATTGAATATGTCTGGCTTCTGGTCTCATCCGCTTCCAGTTATTTTTAGCTGTACAAAAAGGCTTGTTATTATGCTTGAGATTGCAAACTGGTATTTCTTACCATATTGTTTTTATGTATTGTCATAATTCTAAACGCACTGGTTTGTAACGCAAATAGTTTTACCGTTTACTGCATTTTGTTATTCTTCTAGTTATTTACCTTTAGAAGCTAATGAATTGGAAGTCTCACACATTCACAGAAAATAGTTTATTACTGCAGAGCACAATAAGGTGGATAATGACTTGGGAGTTCAAATCGGTTTAAAAAATAACTCAAATAAGTCAAATTATATAAATGCTAAAAACTATAGTTAAAAAAAATTAACATTGTTAAACATTTACTCACAACAGTTAAATTCGAAAACCCCATGTACAATCCAGTGTATAAAATATCAATAAGTACTGATGTAGTACAATGTATTGTTTTTTTATTGTCAATATTTCTTTGAAAGGAGACAAGTTTACCAGTATTGTGGATTCTAATTCACTTTAACATCAGGATGAGAACCTTTCCAATATGGTTTTATTCCACAAATATTCTGCTTTCAAAATATGAAGTAAAATGAAAATTAGGTTGGCACCCATGCTGCTGCTGTTATACGTCTATGATTAAGTATTTTTTTTAAACATTTGAATAAGTCTTGGATATATAGTCAGTGTATTTATATCCATTTTTTTTATCCAATCAGCTGTTCTGAGGGAGATGCAAGTGGCACCTGTGATCACTTACCTGCCTGTCATCTAAAAATGAAGAATTTTCCTGTTATCTACGCTCTGTTGTAAACCTTCACACCTTAAAGCTGAGCCCAACCTTCCATACCTGGTTGCCGGACATTCGTGGCCCCCACAAAGCTGATGAGGGTGACATCAGAGGCGCCCCCAGATTCAAGGGGAATGGGGTGCACACGGAAATGCTCCAGCATGTCAAAAATGGACTGGAACCAGAGATGCTGCACACGACACTGTCCATCCTCGTTCAGGGAGAGACGCAAGTGCTGGGAGGAAAATGCCAGAGCAGAAGGAAGAGGTATTTATTTCTATTCATCAAGAATCCTGAATTAAAAAAAAAAGAAATGTATACTTTTATTCAGCAGGGAAGCATTAAACTGATCAGAAGTGACAGTAAAGACATTTTTAAAGACATACTGATCACTTTAGGGGCTCCGTACATAAGAGAAATCTTAGCAACCTCAAACCGTTTGAATGTTAAATAAGCATCACCACACGCATTTACCTTTGCTTTGCCCTGGAAGTTGAAGGTGAGGACATACTCTCCGCGCCGTGTCTCACTCTGCCGCACAAGGAACACTCCATGGCTGGCCATGCCACCCGCCAGCACCAGCTGGGCCGCCTTAAGACGGGAGAGTGTGCCGTGGAACCACTGACACTCACTCAGAGGATGTTCCACAGTCTCTGACACAGAACCTTCAGAGAACAGGAACGACCCTGAGAAAAAACGGAAAAACTCAATACCTCTTATCTTGATCTTTCAAAAGAGTAAGAGTTAATACCAGTAACTGAGATTCCATCCATGTATTTTTACCTGAATTTTGGGTTACTGCACTGTAAAACCATAATAAAATAAAATAATTAAATATAATTTCCAAAACGACTATAAAAACACTGTTACTAAATAATAATATATTGGAACAATATCATCACACAGCATCTCTATTTACTTAAAATCGCAATGAAATGATATTTTCTTCCGTATTGTAATATACATCTGAGTGAAACAGATTATCCAAAAAAAAGACTTGGTTGCACCAGTTGTTGATTGGACGGTCCGACGGAGGCAAATCTGAATGCAAGCTTGCAGTCGACTGTAAGAAAGAGGCAGGGCTTAAACTGACAAGATGATTGGAGAAGTCCAGCATAGGTCACGAGAGAGAAGATCAAGTTGTTGTTTAAAAGATACACTATGTAATATTTTTTGTTCAAAATTAACTAAATTTAAATTTATAGTCATTTATAGTCAATACATCATCAATCCTTCCAAAACGTGTTTTTGTCTTACTCTGATTCACTATGGTAAGCCTATTATAAGTGTTTATTAGTGCTGGGCAACGATTAAAATTTTTTAATCGCGATTAATCGCATGATTTTCTTGCGATCAATCGCATTCTTACGCGCAAAATTTAATAATGAATTCTAAAGTAGTGTATTGCGCACTTTTGATTTAAATGTACTGCTATATATATACACAAAAGTGCAATAACATGTGGTTTGCAAAAACTTTAAACAAATAGCCCCAATGTACTTTTTACCAGCAGTATTCCCTTTACACAATAGCAATAAAATATTTATTGTAAATCTCAACTTAAACATTAATGTAATCAAATCAAATATTAAACCAAAGCTATTTGCCACTGCCAGGCCATTACCTTTTATCTGGCTTGTTAAAACAAGTTATCATCATGTTTTTTTTCTGAACAGGTATCAACAGGTGTCTTTTATCAAGGAGCGGCAGAAACAGTCTGTGTTCAGTAGCAAGTTTCCCTGTTAGAGTGAGGTGAAGTGGTCGAGCACAAGGTGCAGCGACAAGCGGGTGCGTTCCCGTGAAACTGTCGCGGTTGTGCGCGCGCGCACACGTCCGCCCGCCGCCGAAGTTGAATTGTCTTGAACTTTTTGTACACGACGTGCAGCACAAATCAGTGGAAGAGAGACTGATCCTCGCTGTTTGTGAGTTTCCAGAATCTAAATAGTTATCAGTACATCAACAGGAGGGAATTCACATGGCAGAGCATCCCCGCTAAACTAAACGCAGGCCTATCAGGTAAAGTTATGTATAATTTTAATTTAAGTTAAAAAGGCTGCAGCTGCGCACTGAAGCCGTTGCCATGGTTACTATCCATAGAGCACCTGCCGTTCACTCGCGGAGCACTGTCACCCTTTCTGTTCACCTGAGAGAACCTGCCGAACCCTCCCTCTACTGCTTGTTTGGGAGGGTTATTTGCTGGCTGACCAACATCCCACCCCTCCTGTGACCCATGGTTTGACTGAAGGCCTATGTGTATTCAGAGCCAGTGAGCAACAGACTTTCAAAATAATAACAAATAAAAAAACTGCATTAACGTGCGATAAAAGAATTGTCGGCGTTAATTAATAAATGCGTTAACGCGATAACACGTTAACGTGCCCAGCCCTAGTGTTTATATTTTAAATCTAGTGGGATGGTTTTCGCGGGAAATTGTGTACATGTCATTTGTCCGTGCGCGTCTCATATCTGTAAATAGAGAAAAGTAGCTCTAACTACTTTGACAGAGCAGCTAAATCTCGAACCTTCGGGGAATCACCCATTTAAAAAAAAACACAGAACAGAGGTGAGTCTTAGGGCATAAGGTGAACGTGACACAGCTCGTAATAAAATGAGAATCAATAATGGCTTAGCTTTTCTGAGATGCCAAGAACTGTTGTAAAATTGATGCGGAAATGGTGCTATTATTACTCAATAGGTAAGTAGAGTATTTTATTGAACAGATAAATTGCCACATGTAGCTCTCTGACAGAGTTCATTGTAAAGCATCATCTATTGTGAAGGGTCATTTCATTATGCATGGAATTTATTTTCAAGTATGTACCATTGTCTATAATTGGGTTTAGCTACATTAACGTCTTCAGCTAGTCAGCTTAACATCCTTTCCATCTAAACTGGTTATATCTCTTAAGCCTAGTCTAACCCTATCAATCCGCAGTCACGCAGAGCCGAAACACATCCAAAACAATGTTCTTCTGAAAAATGCATGCAGTTTTGCTTTTTTACTGCTAGAGGGCCAACAGTTGCATAGTGTACCTTTAACCTGTTAACCGTCACCAGTGCGTGGGCGCTCTGAAGCGTTTTTTTTTTAAATAGTTCAAAGTTACTATCATATTTAATGTTATTAACTTGACAAACTATACATCATTAAAACGATATAAGACTCAAGTTTCAGTATTTGACCACTATTGTATTCTGAGAAACTTATAGTGACAGTTATGTCTTAATTTGTGTCAGGAGTTATGAAATTAAAAAACGAGTCGTTACCTTTAATATGAATTATGAGCGTCAGCTGCTCTCATTCAGAAAAAAACTCCCGTGCGATCGTCATGACAGCGCTTGACAAAACAACGTCCCTCAGGGCTTTTAGCTCAAACATGTGCAGATTTGGAGAAATATTGATAGATTCTCATAAGTTTACATCAGATTTCTATAGACAGGAATAATATTTATTGAATTTATACCCAAATGCGTCGATGTAATCATTTTGAGCGCTGGATACTCTGATCTACTGTATTATCAATTCATACTGAAGTCTGGGGCGCTGTTGCACAGTAAAGTCCATATATGGATCACATGAAGAAGAGCCATAATCATGTGACATGTGAATTATGTAAGGAATAATTGACGACAGGCCGTTGAATTATTAGAAAAATAATGCACACCCGAGGTGGTAATGCGGTCACGACGCGAAGCGGAGTGGCCGTTACACCTCGGGTGTGCATTATTTTTCTAATAATTCAACGGCCTGAAGTCAATTATTCCGCTTATACTACAGTTACCACACCTCAAAACATTGTTTAGATGATGCATTTCAAGACGTTTGTCAAGTTTTTGTCATTAAAACGCTCTTGTATGTAGGACTAATTTCTTACGCATCTAATCCCATGCCTCCGTTGCTAATTCCAAAACGTCATTTTAGAGTTAGTAACGGAGGTTTGAGCCACTGATAGCAGACTAATGATGGACATACTTACGACTTGCTGAAACATTCGAAGACTGACTGTTTCCATCGACTGTAGCAGGTCTTAAACACAGACTGTGAATAGGCTACAGACTGAACGCGCTGAACACGCGTTTGGGCATGATCAGTCATAAGTATCAAATTACATTCATAACTGGCCCTAGTCAGTGTGTCCCGGCTTTATGCAGTTATTAATGCCGTTATTAGAGAGAGGGAGAGAGAGAGAGAGAGAGAGAGAGAGAGAGAGAGATGTTGCAATAATGAGACAGAAAAGCATGTGCGTCAATATTATTATTTATTTATTAATTAAATTTGTTTTAATTAATTCGTTCATTCTTGTTTTCAATAATTGACAGTAGATAACCCAATAAATGAAACACACAAAGCCCTTTTAACAAGTAGGCCTATCAATAATTATTTATTTGTTATATTATATCTGGAATAATTACGAAAACCCAGCAGGACTATCAATTTATTCATATAGCCTATTCAATTTAATTTTCTATTTAGCCTATAGATAGGACTACATACTTTATTTATTAAAATTAAACTGTATGTGTCCATTGATTGTGAAGTTAGACATAGAAAATTGCAGATCAAGCGCATGGGGCTGCATGTTTTTTCTTGTTATGAATTGTATCCTATTTTCCGTTATTACAGTTAACTGCGCGAAGTGATATGGAACTGTAATGCGGTCAAGACCTGCCTGGAACTACTTTAGCCGTGCGTTTCCCTGAAAATAATTGCACACCTTAGAACGTTCTCAACCAATCAGAATCAAGCATTCAACAGCCCTGTAGTATAAAAGAAAGATTATGAGGCAAAAAAAAAAGGAAAACATATGCATGGATGAATCGGTAACGATAAGATGAATTTAAAGTAAATGGACTGTAATAAAATAGGAACAACAGCTTTTCCAGTGGCTAAAACTTCAAACCCTGGAGTGATGATTTTGTTTTCTGAACACATGTGTTGGGAATTTTATTTGCAAATTGTTTTCTCAATATTCCAGTTTTTCACAAATTAAATAAGCAACTTGGATGGAAACACTGACTTCTATGCCCTATTTGATAATAAAATGTTTGCAAAAGCATTCAAATGTTAAAAGGATTAGGGTAATGTAGATGTCATTACGATCTATGGCAAAATATGTGTGTGTTTAGAGTTGTACGGTACCTGTGGCATCAGGAGTTTCAGCAAAAGGTGTGCCAAGACCGGCTCCGCCCCCACCAAGCAGTCGACTGTCTGATTCGTCAAGAGGGGCACGGGGTGGTAACTCAGGGGGTAGAGGCTCCAGCTGGGGAGAACCACCAACTCCACCATAGCACACTAGAGTGAAAACATCAAATACCTGATTCATCACCATCTGTAGTTACTGCTAAATATCTGTATTCAATTTTACTGCTACATATAAATATTTCAATTCCGGATCAGATGTTTTTAATACTTCTGTTCAATCACAGAATCACCAGTTTGAGATTTGTGGGCACATTCTAACACAGGCAAACATCATGTAAGCACATGTCCTAGTATACTGTCCTGAATGCAGCTGACCACATCATGGTGACATCATCTCCAAACGCTTACCTTGAGACAGGCGGTCGCTGAATTCTGGCGTTACACTGAGAGCACTGCCACACACTCCCTCAACATCCTCTTGCTCACTGATGAGAAGAGTCAACGAGTACATTTGAGATCATTGCTGAGTTTTGATTGTCACATGGTGTCATACAAGCAAGCAAACTACTAAGAACTCGAACCTTTCCAAATACAAAGTGCTTTCTCTTTTTAATGATTCAAAACACAAAGACCTACCTTAAACAAATGGCGTTTCTTATGTCACTGAGCCAAGCTCTCATCTGAACTGCATCTCTGGTCTCGATCACGTACTGCGCCTGACCTTCCAACTGAGAAAAACAAGAAGAGATCAAATGTGCAGATGTTCAATGCGTTCAGGTTTCAATGATTAGGATCTTTGAGAAGGGTGCAAGCAACAACACAGGATGCAACTAAATGCAAAGTGAACTACAATCACAGTTATGAATAAAATACTTAAAATTCCCCAAAGTTCTTTATTAGATTACATTTATATAAAAAGTTATTTAGTGATTGTGTCCATTTGTCACACATGAGATTCATTAAATGTGTTTCATTCTGTAATTTATCTATAAAACAAATCAGGAAGGGATGTTAAACAAAAGTAGTTTTGCCTAATTTATATGATGAAATTTAATTATCGACAAAGCTCTACAACTACGGCATGCATACTTATTATTAATGAGACATCAGATGACAGTGGCAACACTGTCTATGATGCATATGAAAGTAAAGTTAAGGTAAAGTTCTTGCATCATTATTGAAGATTTGACTAACTACTGTAGACAAAAAAAGAGGTGTTCTGACGTACCAGTAGAAGGAAGGTGTTCTCTTTGTCTGGCACCTCTATAGCTGTAGTGCTCCTCACATCAACAATAGAGCCGCATGGGACAGTCAGTCTGGCCTTGGAGGACTGGAAGTATTCAAATATGTCAAAATATATAAATTATATATAAATTAATTAAAGCTGCAGTCCGGCGTTTTTCCTCTTTGTCGCCATCTCTGTTCGAAATGTGCAATTGCAGTCATTCGCGGAATTATCAACTTTACGTGAGTTGTACTTCAACACCCTCGACACGCCACAGCGCGATGAACACAGTGTTTGAGGAGACTGTGCAGCTGTCAGTCACCTCGCCGGTGTGGATACTGGCATTCAGAATCACCGATTATTCTTTTTGGATGTATGACCAACATAAGAATTTTCACCGGAAAATGTCATCTGAACTAGTAAGAAACATCCACCTTTGTTCTGGTTCTGACATTGCAGTAAATCGCGCTGATTACATCTAACAATCGCTTATAAGTTATCATATCACGCAAAACCGTGCAAATTATACTTTCTTCTCAAATTGTTAATGTTAACAACGTCAGCATTGCGTGACTACATGTAATGCCCTTCCGATATGTATCCTTGTTTTCGCATGGGTCCGGTTGCAGTCTCTTTTTTTCTGTAGCCACTCCGAAGTCCGAACTAAGTCTTCTGCATTTTACAGCGGGGGAATCTACAGTTGTCACTGGTGATTGTCGTTTGAACCTTTCTGGATCCGCCATCAAATTGATAAGTTTAATTATATCAAGTGCTGTGAGAAAAGGCTATAAATCTCCACCTCCAGCATCCTCACACGCAATATAGCTTATACTAGCCGAGACTCCTTCTTCATGTGTACAGATGTGACGTAATGACGCATAGACATGCTCGAACCTCCCGCGGAAATCCACCAGTACCACTGGAATTAAAAACATTATTACAAGCTTACCGCTTTGAATCGAGTTAAGGCAAGCAGAGAGTTTTGAACACTGGCTGGTTATGTATTTTCTCAAATATGTATTTTGGATCATTTTTAACCCCCAAAAAGCTACGGACTGCAGCTTTAAACTAGTCAGCTGGTACTTTAATATTATATATATTATTTATAGACCCCAAACTTATGAACGACAGCACGTATATAAATAATGTGTAAATATATCATATGGAAGTAAAAATGTACACATAATTTACATTAAGCAGAAATCCTGTAACTCACCTTAGGCGGGATGTAAAACTCCAGGAAATACTCCATCCCTCCATCCACTCCATCCTTGTCTCGTTCTTTCAGAACTAGACGGCACTTGTGCCAACGCATACCCCGTCCGATTGCAGCTCCCCCGGTGGCCGTGGGATGCCCTGACGCCGTGCTGTCCGTGCCGTGGTGCAGCAGTCCAAAGGAAAAGCCTGGGAAACCATGAGTGCTGGCGAACTCGTCCGAAGACGAGCACACGGTCACACCTCCCTCCCGTACAAGCCTACCCATCTTCCTGGAGGCACTGATGCTGCTTGGTGGTAGTGCCGAGGGGGACACAACCGATGAAGGTGGAGCTGCGGAGGACAACGTCGGCGGGGGTGAGCGAGACAGTCGCAGTTTCTCCAACCTGTGACTCCATTTCTCCTTTTCCCCATCGCCGTTGCTCCTCCGCCAGTCACGGGCCTCGGAAAATGAAAGGGAGGTGGCGCTACTGGAGGATGATGGGGGCAATGAAGAGGACGACGAGTGAGGGAGGGAGAGGGGAAGGGAGAGAGACACAGGGAGAGAAGAGGGAACACCCTGCGAGCCGGAGTTCCTCTTGCCATCTTGCAGGCCTGTAGTGTAGCTGTAACTGGAAGGAAGAGGGTTGACGTTACCCACGCTGCAGTTCTGAGGGGAGTCACTGGAGGAGCTGCGCCAGTGCAAGATGCCTCGCACGCTCCCTCTGACACTGCGGCCCACGTTGCGCAGAGAGAACCGCTTTTTTAGTTTATTTTTGGAGTGACCCCCAATGGGTGTCCCATTACCCTTTGACCCAGAATTTGCTGGTGTGCCAGAGGAGTTGGGGCATGTCAGAGTCTGGCTGAGATCGGCTCTTTCCGAGGTCAACTCACTCTCGCCCTCATCGTCCCTTTCTACTATGTCCGTCTCCACCTCCTCTCCAGCCACGGGCCCCGCCCAGCTGTCCTCTTCTTCCTCCAGGTCCTTGTAGCCAGATGGATTGTGTTTGACTGCAGTTCCCCTCTCCTCCCTCCGCCCATTATTCCCGCCCATAGAGGAAGAGCACGACGAAGAAGAGGATGGTGGGAGAATCTGCGTATGAGCATACAAATCCTGAAACGCTCCTGTATTCTGGAATTGTTCTGGGCCGCGGCCCTCCTGGGTCAAGACCGGTTTGGGCATAGCCCGTGTGTGAGTGGGTGGGCAGGGGGTGGAGGCCACTGGTGGCAGCAGGGACGGAGACGCTGCATCCTCCTCCAGCGACGTAACATCCGATTGGGCGACCCAGTTCACTGTTCCTTCCCTACCGACGCCTGTCCCCTCGAGCTCGCTCTCGAAATGACGAACAAATCTGTCGGTGAAGCGCTGGCAAAAAGCAGCTGCTGAATCAGGGGAGTAATGCGGGTTCTCCAGCAGGAAGGCCCGGAAATGGCGGGCGAAGTCACCGGCGGCTACCCGGGCATGGAGCTCACAGAACTCGGTCCAACTAAGGCAGGGAGATGGAGACGGTGTGGGTGTGTCAGACAATGACGACAAGGGCTGACTGGCAGGAGCTGGAGGAGGCAAAGGTGGGGGTCTCGTTGAGAGGGGCAACAATGAAGGAGATGGAGGAGAAGGCGATGGAGATGGGGAGGGTGGAAGGGGAGATGAATTTGCTGCAGCCCGTGGGCTGGGCGGGGTTAAAAGGGAGCCGTTCATGACTGACTAATAGGTAACCAATTTAAGACCAAAAAATCATCAAAGATGTCAGGGATCGTTGCGATCTATGTGCGTATGGGAAAGGCGCAATCTGTTCATCAGGCTACGGTTTCACAATTGAAATGAATTTGGAAAACCTGACCGAAAAAAGTGGCCTGACAGTGATTGGTAATTGTCTTCCCCCATCTTAAAAAGAAAAAAGAAAAAGAAAAAGAAAAGATATAACTCTGTAACGTCAATGTTTGGTGCTCTAAAATAGCTCACATTCTACACAAAATAATATGTGTAAATGTATGTATGGCGAGTAACAACATAACATTCGGCCGGCTGAGCTGATGTTAGTTCTCAGGTGGCCTCCGGTTTTAAGGCTCTGCGAGGATCCTGCGGTAGGGATTTGTGACCTAAATGATGAATACATAGAGAAAAAAAAGTGATGAATTATTTTAAGTTATTTTCGAAAAATTATAATAACAATGTCTTAACAAAAAACAAACTATTCAAACATAGAAATTGTAACAATATTGAAGTTAAAGGGATGGTTTACCCAAAAATGAAACTTCTGTCATCATTTACTCTCAAAACTGTATGAGGAAATGGCAGAGAATGACAACTTGTCATTCTTGTCAAAAGTGAATAGAGAACGAGGCTGTCTTTCTGCCTAACATCTCTTCCACAGAAGAAAGTCGTACAGGTTTCGAAACATCAGAAAGTGAATAAATTATGAGATTTTGTGTTTGTGTGTGTATGTGAATTATATATATATATATATATATATAATACTGTGACATTTATAAGTTTTAAGTGTCATGCATGAAACAGAGAAGCGTTGTTTTGCTTTGATTAGTGAGACCCAATTCTCCACTTGATATTTGAAGAACGTACTAAGCGCTAATTTCTCATTTATTTTATTATTAAGCCAAATAGAACCTACAACTGGAGCTTCTTGAGCATTTGAACTCAAACTAATCGAAACCAAGACAATGATATGAAATCAGTTTAGACGATTTACACCAGCGGAAGATGCAGAAATGATGCTCTTAAGCCCAGATGATAACTCACCATCTTCAGGCCAGTGTGTAACTCGAAGCCGGTGCAGTTAACGTTAGCTGTAAAGAAAGACACATAAAGCGTAAAGGCCTGTCAGTTGTAGTTACGATAAAATGATGTGATATAGGAAACCATACCAGGTCTAACAACTCGTTTCGCCTAGTTAGTTGTCTGACATAAATTTAATTGTCATAATACGCTCTCACGCTGATAATGTCAACACACCAAGCTAACTCGGACTAGCCAGTTAACTTTAGCTCATAAAACGGTGGCTAGTTTGCTAACGATCTTAAGCAATAGAAAGAAATGTCACATCAACTCACCTTTTTGCACAAAAGACGCAATTTGTTCGCTGGCGTGAGTGAAATTCGAAACAGTTTAAGTGCAAATATTGAACTAGCCTGGTGCTAACTAGCTAACCCAGCACTGCTAATAAATTATCAAGTTTGAGCTGCTGGTCAGCTAGCTGGCTGTATTGCTAAGCAGGCAGTTTGCCTGCCAATGTTAACACTAATATTCATTCCTCTCCGTCTAGCTGTCCCCCGTCGATGCTAAACTTATTGATGAATCATATGGTATCTATTTATTCATAAAGGCTTTACAACTGCTCTTGTTGTAGGTATATGGATATTTCTCTGCCTGCTGTCCCAATCAGTCTCTCGCGATATAGTGGGAGAGGGTGTAGGTTGGGGGGACAGGGAGTGTTGGAGAAGGGGGATTTTCAATGGGAGAAAAAAACTGAGGAAGAGGGATGTGCACTTTTTGGAGGAGCCACATTGGACAGTTGTGTAAAAAAGTAAAACAAGGTTGGATGTTGCTCTGGCTGATGGCTGAGTCATATGTTTGGAGGCTGTGATACATTGAACTTGATATTATTACTTGATTATTCCAGTGAGAGAATCTGTGCTCACTGAAAGCCATTCGAGGACTGGAAATGAAAAATGCTACGTGAAAAATGTATAAAATGATAAAAGTTTAGCCTTTACTATTTCCATAAAGTACCTATTGTGAGTTAAAAAATATATTACATTTTTTAACTGTAAAAATCATCATAATATTCAAGATGATTTATAACAGCTGATATCATTTGTTGCATGAAATTCCTTTTGCACTCTTCTTGACTCTGGAACTATCTGAATCTTTCTGGTTCTCTGGTCATTAAGAGTGAAAGGCAAATTTACTGCTTGCAAATAGCAGAGATAAGCAGTGACTAAAAGCATCCAGCAACACATTTTCCAAAATGATCAAAAGTGATTCATAAATAATAATAATAATAAAAATCCTATAGGTAAAAAAAATAAAAAGGTCACCAATTACACCATTGAAGAACGACTTGTATATAAATTGGGCAGAATCAGTCTACTTATCGAGACTATGGGTTAAAACAAAACACTATTAAATCTTTCAAGAAAATGTCATAGAATGTCTAATAATTATGAGAAACTAGTTTGAGCTCCTGGTCAACCCATGCATCAGTTGAGGTACAGGACTGTGCAAACAAAGTTTTATTTTATTTTACTCTAAAAGTTACAATAGTTGTAACTGTCCTGCAACATATTGGGCCTGTTTGCTTCCACTCCCCCTTTTACATCCTGTGTATTCAGAGTCTGTTTCTGTGTGGCCAAAAAATTTGCAGGAAAACGTCAATAGAACATTGTGTTTATTTTTGTTTACATCAAAGAGGCAAAGAATTTGCACCCTAAAGAGCAATAAAGCACAAACATTCATTAGACTTAAGTATCCAATGCGACTAAAAACACTTTCTTCTCCTCACACATTGCAGTCTCCCAGCAGAGCAGCACAAAAAACGTCCAATACTTTCCCACAAAATACCAAATTCTTTAGCCATAGTTTATAATGATGATCTTGTATCATCATCAAAAATCAGTAGGGCTCTGTGACTGTGCTGTGCATTCATTGTTAAATATTACAATCAAAGAATGTTTCTGTGTAACAAAAGACTCAGTTATGACTGACTATTATCATGATCTAAGCCATAGCATTTTTTCTTTAATAATTATGAGACCATCTATGACATTTTCTTGAGAGATTTAATAATATTATTGTGATTTAACCCTCTCTCAGTAGACTGAGTAAACACAGTAGACTGATTTTGCCTAATGTAGTGCATCATTGTTCAATTCTACAATTACATTGTTAAGCATTTAATTCTTTTTTTAACCTATAGGATTTGTATTGTTGTTGTTGTTATTATTTAATATTATTATTTACAAATCACTTTTGATCAGCCTGGAAAATGTGCATCTGGCTGCTTATTATCACTGTTCTAAAAATCTGTATGCTATTTGCAAGCAGTATTTGCTCCTTTCACTTTTTATGATCAGAGATCCAGCTAGATTCAGATAGTTTGAGAATGGTTGAGAACAGTGCAACAGGAATTACATGAAACAAATGAGCACAGCTGTTATAAATCATCTTGGGTAGAACTTTAAAAAAAAAACTTAAAAAAAAATATTTATTATTACTTTTTGCCGCTAAAAATAGGTTTGTTTATAACTCTGGTATGGTGCTGTATTTAAATCTTAATATATAAAATACAACATCCCCACAGCAACAAAATCCATCAGATTTAATTAACAAACTGAACTGAAAAGTTGTTGCCTGTATTCTTGATAAATACAACCTTTACTTAAAACAGTATAACCTGTTTTACTCTACCTGACCATATATATATATATATATGATCAGTAAATATGGTCAGTCTACTGACCATATATATATATATATATATATATATATATATATATATATATTTTTTAATATTTTTTTTAATTATTATTATTATTATTTTAATGGGATGATAATGTCTTAGAAAACCGTTGCAAATTTAAAATGCAGTAGTCAATATAAAGCTGGATTTGTGGGCGATTAGAAGTTGTAAATTACAAGTAGGCCTAATCATATTTTGTAATCGATAAATAATCTCTCATGCGGTTTTAGTTTGAGATAATATTTTCCTTCATGGACAGACAGTATGTGATGTGTATGTGTGTCAAAAGAAATGTATGTGACAAAAGAAACATGTCTCTTTCACTTTCATTTAGTGCCCTCTATTGACTACGGCTTAACATTACAAGATATTTTAATGGAAGAATGCAATTTCTAACTAGGCAAACAATAGTTCTCATGAAAAACATTATATACCTATTGCAAAATAACAACATTTGATCTCAATCTATTAATCTTGTATTATTTCAAGTATTGCGTAGGCTACGTCAGTATAGAACAGGAATTTATGGATGTCACTCATTTCAGACAAAGCGTAGGCCCTAGGCCTAAAGGCTATGTCTAGATGATAGGCAGTGTTGGGGAAGCTACTTTGAAACTGTAGTTTGACAAGCTACAATCTACTCGTTAGTTAAAGTAGTTAAACTACAGTCAAGCTACCCTTTTGGAAAAGTAGTTAGCTACACTACAAGTTACGATCAAAAAGTATAGCTACATTGAAACTACTTTTGCTTTTTTTGAACAACATATATTATAAATAACTAAATAAGTGTCTGAGGAACGTTTTAAGTAAAATATTTAGTGTTTAAAACAATGCAATACAATTATGATTTTTATTGTTTTATTACACACAACACTCAAATATCTCAGACTGTTTGTCAAAAGTGCAAAATTGCAACAAATACAACATTGCAAGAACAAAATATACATCCAATGTAAATTGCATGTATAGACTTTTTCTCAAAAATACCGATTGTGAGATGGTTGCATTTTGGCAAGAAAATACATTGAACAACCGCTCACATGTGGCACTGACAATGCACGTTAAACTCGCTCACATGCAGTGATGGAGCTCGCAGAATTTACTGTGAAAGAAGAACCTGAATCACAAGCTGCTTGTGAGCACAGTTCGGTTCGCTCCGGATCCAGTCACAACAAATCTATACAGCAATTTAATTAGATCAAAGCCTTTGTCGTGCGATAAACAAACTAAGATTACATTTTTTGTTCAACTGAAACACGATGGCGCAAACTTTAGTTTAGTGGTCTTTTATGTTCATTACCAAACGCGGACAGATCATGGCGGTTCATTGTAATTAAATCAGAAATAGAAATTTGATGTAACATAGAGAGCAATAAAGCAGGATAATTAATACATTTTAAAATGGCCATTAATCACCTGTATGTGCGTCCTTAAATTTGTGCTTGAGGTCTTCTGTACGTCAGTGAACCGTTAGCCGCAAGATGCGTGAATAAACAACAGGTGGCGGTAATGGCAAAACAAATTAGTTTGTAATCTAACAAGAAGAAGAATATACTTGCATCGCGCTGATTTGCTCAGGCTCAACAAAACACAATGTAGCTTTTGCTCGCGCTACACCGCTACTTGCTGCAAAAAGTAGTTAGCTACACTGCTAAAAAGCAGTTTTTAAACTGCTGTTTAAAAAGCAACTGAGCTACTGCCAAGCTGCTACTGAAAAATGTAGTTAATTTAGTAGCGTCGCTACTTGTAGTTAACTACTCCCCAACACTGATGATAGGATATGTACATACCTTTCTGTAAAATCGAGATAATAGAGCAGGGTAGCGTCAATCACCATTTTATAGCCTAATGTTTTCGTTTTTATTATTATACTTTTTATTATTCAATGTTATTATATCATAGCTACACATCGTTTTAGGATTGACTAACAGAAAAAAAAATCCAAACTAGGTTTTAGTTACACAGTAAATGATTGAATGTTAAGCGTGCTAAAACAGTCTAGGGTGCGTTTCCCCAAAGCATCGTTAGCCAACTATGGTCGCAATTCCCATTGAACTCTATTGGTAACGACGGAACTTGCGACCATAGTTGGCTAACGATGCTTTCGGGAAACGCACCCCTGATTAGTATGTTTACACAAGTTGATGATGACTATAATCTGAGCGAATGCTCCAGAAAGCGCATGACGATGCCTATAGGCTCCCATAGAAAAGCATGGGCGGAACTCTCTGGGGTTTTCGCCTTTCATTGGTTAACTCAGCACGAGCTTTCCAGAACTGTTTAGAACATGTGAATGTGCGCGACGGTTTCTGTATGGCATGGCAGCATGGCAGCATGGCAGTTTTGGGGCATCAGTGTTTCCACAGAACTTACTTTAGTTACGGCGAAAAGAACGATATTGGCGACAGTTTTCGAAATAAAAATAGTCTGTTGAAGAATCTACACTACTACCTACCACTACTAAAGCATTTTAAAGTAAGCATATTTTGTATTACTCTTGTTTCGGTTTTCTTTATTGATTCACTTAGGCCTAGGCTACTATTAATTGTGTACCTGCTGTTTTGTCTCAGAGATCAAGTAAATCTGTTTCCAGTACCAGTATTGATACTCGTAACACTCTGTAAACATTATTAACAGTAATTAGTGCTCTTTAAAATAATTAACAGTTTTTATTTACATGTAGCCTACAGGTATTTGTTTATTTAACCTCCCTGAGATGTTCCTGTTTCATATGGCTGTTCATTTATTTTTGCCTGCTGCTTTTTTGTACAATATCTAAATGTTTTATTTAATAAAAAACATTTATTTGATTTCTATTTTCTTTATAGTAATCTGTTAACTACCTGTGAAAAAAAAATTTCATCAGCAAAAGGAGTAGCCATTGGAATTGACCTGGGCACCACCTACTCCTGTGTGGGGGTGTTTCAGCATGGAAAAGTGGAGATCATCGCCAATGACCAGGGGAACAGAACAACACCCAGCTATGTTGCCTTCACTGACACAGAGAGGCTCATTGGAGATCCAGCTAAAAACCAGGTGGCCATGAACCCCAACAACACCGTGTTTGATGCCAAGAGGCTGATTGGCAGGAAATTTGATGACCCAGTAGTGCAGTCTGACATGAAGCACTGGTCCTTCCAAGTCGTCAGTGATAGCGGAAAGCCAAAGGTTCAAGTCAAATACAAAGGAGAAAACAAGACGTTTAATCCTGAAGAAATTTCCTCTATGGTCCTGGTGAAGATGAAGGAGATTGCTGAAGCTTATCTGGGGCAGAAGGTCACAAATGCAGTTGTCACAGTTCCTGCCTATTTCAATGACTCGCAGAGGTAAGCCACTAAAGACGCTGGAGTGATCGCTGGGCTCAATGTCCTCAGAATCATCAACGAGCCCACGGCTGCAGCCAGGGGCGTAGCAAGCTTTTTAAAAGTGCGGGGGATGGATGTGATCAGGGCCCTGATTAAGAATTCAGAGGGCACAATGTAATGTTGGCCCCTCCTTAGGCAGGACAAATGTAGTTTGTCCAAGGACATTAAAATTTGGCATTAACATTATGCTGGGGTAAAGGTCATAAATGATCGTTCTTTGTCATTGGATTTTGTAAAACTGTTGTGTGGACCTCGGCCCCTCTAGGGGGGTTGGGGGGCATGCTCCTCCGAAAGAAAATTTTGTAAATTTTAAGGTTAAATGCATCCATCTGCTGCACTCTGAGAGCTCAAAATTAAGAGCTTCAACTGGCTTCGACCCATGAACTGTGCACATTGAACAAAGAAAAAGCATTGACTTGTACCTAAAGAGGGTTCAAACTTATTTTTAGTTATGATATAGAGTCTCAGTCTACATTACATTATCAATGGTGTTTTAGAATGCCAAACATTTATTATAATAATATAATAATGATTTATATAATTATTCCTATGATGGAAAATCCATATAGCCTAAATGTATGCTAGCCTACTGTAGAAATGAAAATGAATATTTCAAAGTAAATTTTATATTACGCTATAGAATAGGAAAATTACAATACTTTTGTCCTAAATTAATTTCTTCACTTGCAAGAAATAAACCCTTGAGTTTTATTTAGGAGAAAACACCAGATCACCATGCTGAATGATCGCGTGAGCAAAAGAGCGCACTTTTCTTTAAATCACGCAGCACAAACAGAATGCCTACTTAAATAAAGTATTGTGCTGTTTAGTCTAAAAAACGAAATATAATACCGAAAACACTCGACATGTCAACAAAACATAAACGTAACATCTTCCCAATCCCAAACACATATCAAGCTTATTTAAAAACCTCGCAAGCATAAACACTCATTCAAAGTACCTGGAAAAGGGAGATGTAAATAACCATAACCATAAGTTCCCGCCTCCTCAGCACGAGTGACTGAAAAATCACACCAAGAGAGGCGGGACTTAAGGCAGAACAGCCAATCATCAGCCGGTCACACTCAGAGCCGGTGTCATGTTTGAGAGGGAGGGGAGAGGAGGAGCCGCAGCGAGCGCGCACACAGAGCGGCCAGAGAAACGGAGGATCGACTGTAGTGAGGCGTTTGTGCAAAACTGCGGAAAAACTGCAGAAAAAGAGCGGGTGTTGAACCCTCTCACCGGCAAAAGTGTGGGTGTTAAAACACCCACATCCCCCACGGGTGCGACGCCCCTGGCTGCAGCCATCGCCTACGGCCTTGACAAAGGCAAAGGAGCAGAACGCAACGTCCTGATCTTTGACCTGGGTGGAGGCACCTTTGACGTGTCCATCCTGACCATTGAAGATGGCATCTTTGAGGTGAAGGCCACAGCCGGAGACACTCATCTGGGTGGC
Organism: Rhinichthys klamathensis goyatoka; assembly: GCF_029890125.1. NCBI lineage: Eukaryota > Metazoa > Chordata > Actinopteri > Cypriniformes > Leuciscidae > Rhinichthys > Rhinichthys klamathensis. Next base: position 1,938,255 of record NW_026607037.1, on the reverse strand, counting down.
GAGGACTTTGACAACCGCATGGTGAATTACTTTGTAGAAGAATTCAAGAGGAAGTACAAGAAGGACATCAGTCAGAACAAGAGGGCACTGAGGAGGCTGCGAACAGCGTGCGAGCGAGCCAAGAGAACCCTTTCCTCCAGCTCTCAGGCCAGCATTGAGATCGACTCTCTGTACGAGGGCATCGACTTCTACACTTCCATCACCAGAGCACGCTTTGAAGAGATGTGCTCAGACCTCTTCAGGGGAACCCTTGAGCCTGTGGAGAAAGCCCTGAGAGACGCCAAGATGGACAAGTCTCAGATCCATGACGTCGTTCTGGTTGGTGGATCCACAAGAATCCCAAAGATCCAGAAGCTTCTGCAGGATTTCTTCAACGGCAGGGACTTGAACAAGAGCATCAACCCAGATGAGGCAGTGGCTTATGGTGCAGCGGTGCAAGCCGCCATCCTCATGGATGACACATCTGGAAATGTCCAGGACCTGCTGCTGCTGGATGTTGCCCCACTGTCTTTGGGGATCGAGACTGCAGGTGGAGTCATGACAGCCCTCATCAAACGCAACACCACCATTCCCACCAAACAGACCCAGACCTTCACCACCTACTCAGACAACCAGCCCGGTGTCCTGATCCAGGTGTATGAGGGAGAGAGGGCCATGACAAAAAACAATAACCTGCTGGGTAAATTTCAGCTCACAGGAATTCCACCCGCACCACGTGGAGTCCCGCAGATTGAAGTGACCTTTGACATTGACGCCAATGGAATCCTTAATGTGTCAGCGGTGGACAAAAGCACTGGAAAAGAGAACAAGATCACCATCACCAATGACAAGGGCAGACTGAGCAAAGAGGAGATTGAGAGAATGGTGCAGGATGCAGACAAGTACAAAGCTGAAGATGATCTGCAAAGAGAGAAGATTGCTGCCAAAAACTCCCTGGAGTCTTACGCCTTCAACTTGAAGAGCAGTGTGGAAGATGAGAACCTGAAAAACAAGATCAGCGAGGATGACAAGAAGAAAGTTATTGAGAAATGCAACGCCACCATCAGCTGGCTAGAGAACAACCAGCTGGCTGATAAAGAGGAGTATGAACATCAGGTGAAGGAGTTGGAGAAAGTCTGCAACCCAATCATCACTAAGCTTTATCAGGGTGGGAAGGCAACAGGAAGCTGTGGGGATCAGGCACGTGCCTGCTCAGGGGCTGGTGCTCAGGGGCCCACTATTGAGGAGGTGGATTAGGTATGAGATGGGCAATGTAATTGATTTTTGGTTAAGTTCCTTTGTAATTCAATTTACATAATTTATTATATAAGAATTTTTGGACCATTTATTTGGACATTATGGTGGAGCACTACTGATTTTTTTTCCCTGTGGTACTGTATGCTGCATTTAGATTACTTTTTTTTGTATATGTTTTTGAGTACAATATTATAATATTGTTGAATATATAATAGTTTTGCCAGTATTGCAGTTTGTATTTTTGTCAGGAATATCTACTGTTAAAGTACATGTTAATGTAAAATAATGTTATTTAATGTTTCATTTGCATGTTAAGAAATTAATAGAAGTTCAACATACTGACTGTTGAAATGTGTATATTCCAGTTGTAGGCATTAATATTGTGTGATATTCCATATGAAAGAGTCCATTAAGACTGTTAACTTTATAAGGTTGGTTTCTTAACATTTTCAATAAACTATAAAAAAATTAAAGAATTGTTACAATAGTTTTTTTATGTTTCTTACTTAAAGTTTCTTATGTATATAAATGCATGGCTAAAATTGATTAACTCTAAACATGTCATATAGTAGGACTAGGCTCACTCTATTTCCAATGATATCATACAGTTATACATCATTATATAGTTTCTCAACAGTGAAATACATAAAGGCTGTATGAAATAAATAGCTTACAAAACGTAAAGGTAAAATAACATTTTATTGATGCCAAAGTGTGGTTACAGCAGTCTGGGTGAAAGAGACAAACCAAATAGTAATAATAAAAACAAACCAAATAGAAACAAATTAACTGAATTATAATTAGTAGCTGAGATGCTTATATACAGTCTCATCCGCATGTCATTCCAAAACGTATGACTTCCTTCCATGGAACATTTTGAAAAATGTCTTCCTTTTTTTTGGTCCATACAATGGAAGTCAATGGTTGCTAAAACTATTTTCTTAACAACATTCTTCAATATATATATATATAGTCAACTTTTGAAGTGGATCAAAAAAGTTCATCAAAGTTGTCCTAATACAAGAACGGGTATTGTTTCATGTATAACTTTGATGAAAGGTTTTGATATATATATATATATATAATTATACTTATTTGGGTGAACTATCCTCTTAAAGTGTGAGTTCGCTCAAAATCTGAGAGCTTTCTGTCCCTCCGTTGACAGCCTATACGCACCAGCTACCACTTTGACACTAAAGTTCATAAAGAGATTGTAAAACTAATCCATATAAATTGAGTGGTTTAATCAAATCTTTTTGAAGAGACGATCACTTTATATGATGAACAGATTTAATTTAGGCGTTTATTCACATATAAAACATTGATCAGCGAACATAAACAGAAGCTCAACCGAAACTGCTTGACGCGCAAGAACAAACCTCTCGCAGAAGCTCAAAAACGTACTGCATAATGATTGTCTCTCTTCAAAAAAATTGTGGACAATACAATAATACAAATGTATATTTATTAGCAGTTTTTCTTATTATGACAAATATATGTTTATTGTGAGAGAGACTATCCCTCGACATTCCCTTCCCATCATGGTCTCTGTCCTCAGACCCCTGGCCTGCCCCTGTCACTGATGACGCGCGCGGCTCATTTCCGGCGACCGCAATCTGTTGTTGAATGTACCGTTCTGTCCAGATTCGGGATGGTACTCGTCAAGCAATAGTGAGTGGCTTTTACAGAATGCATTTACTAGATTCAGTTGCGTTATATCTTGGAGCACTCGCCTGTCTTTTTTAAAGCATATTCCCATATGGCATAATAAATAGTGAATTTTAAGCCCGTGATATGTCGGCGCTAACCGCTTAGCCTGCTTGATACAGCATTACAGTGTGTTTTATGGACGGCGTTCCCACCAGCGCCGCTATTTACAAGTGCATGATAAGATGGGCATTTAATAGTATCGTTTTGAGTTCAGACTCCGTTGGATGTTAAAACACTGGTTTATCGTACAATAATGCGGGGCCAGCTAACGACACGCCCGTTATACAATCGCAGCGCGATGCAGTCTCCATGATATGAGATATTAATAAATGTTCTTATCTTTTAATTCTAACCTCTATTCAATTCTCCTTTCAGCCAGGTGCTGTTGCCATGTTCAGTAGAAGAGGTAAGAGAAAGAGTCATTGCTATTACAATAGCCGGCTGCTCTGTCTTCTGTGATCAGTGGGAATCTGTGCTTCTGTTATTGCTCAAGCAAATATTTAGACAGCTCCCTTCACTTAAATGGAGTCAGCAGGACCTCTTCTCCATTACATTGTTTGTCTCTATTGTGTGGTGAACAGTTGCCATTAGTTATTTATTTATGTAATACCCTCTTACCCCCCTCTCAGTACCAGGTTGGCCAACTGTACTCGGTTGCAGAGGCCAGTAAGAACAACACAGGTGGAGGAGAAGGGATTGAGGTCCTCCGAAATGAACCTTACGAGAAGGATGGCGAGAAGGGCCAGTACACCCACAAGATCTACCACATACACAGGTGAGAGCATGTGTAAAAGCTTTGATCATGTCAACACGACTGTGAGCACAGAATTGTTGTAGGAACCTCTGGCAGGGACTCCCACTCTTAGCAGTCACACTTACTGTTCTAGTTTTTACTTACTATTCTAGTTCAAAAGTTTGTTAGCAGAAAGATTTTTTAAAAATGGTTTTATTCAGCAAAGATGCATTCAATTGATCAAAGGCGACCGTGAGAGCTTTTACTTTGTTACCAACATTTCTGTTTCAAATAAATGCTGTTGTTTTGAACTTTCTATAAATGTTCAATCAATTAATATTTATTTATAGAGCACATTTAAACACAACCCAAGGTTTACCAAAGGGCTTTACATTACAATGAATAAAAGAATCACTATGAATTAAAAGCGAACAAGATAGAGAAATAAAAACAAAATAAAAGGCAATTAACAATATACAAGAGACACCCAAAATAACGTACTTAAAGGGATAGTTCACCCAAAAATGAAAATTGTCATCATTTACTCACCCTCATGTTGTCCCAAACCTGTATGAGTTTTTCTTCTGTTGAACATGAAAGAAGATATTTGTAACGAATGTTGCTAATCAGACAGTTGACGGTAGCCAATAGCCATTGACTTGTATTTGAAGGCTCTGTTTGAAGGGGCGTGTCTGTTGTGAGACTTCAGCTTAAACGCCCACTGCTGTGATTGGCTAACATCTTTGCATATGCAATAGCTAAGTATTACATGTGGAACTCTCTTGAAAACTTTTAGCAAGTTTTTACTATTACAGCTCTCAAGGTTAACTAATCGTGGAAAGTGTTGATTATAGCATTATATTTAGATCTATAGCATTTTATTTAGATTGTGGCATTAAGGTTGCAGTGATGAACATTGTAGCCGATCACAGACATGTTGAGCGCATGAATGCAGTGATCTCGTCATTGCATCTCGATTTCTGCACACTAACAAACGCTTTCATTATAACTAACAGTTTAAACACAATGTAAATAAGAGATTCGTTGACTATAACGGGAGTTTTGGCGAAAGGCCACTGATAAACTCATGCTGTTTGATTGACAGCTCGAGTGATTGTAAAGGGAGCGTTCTTTGATCGCTTTATATATATAATTTAATCACATTTTAAATAAAAAATACCTTTCGTTTTGGCAGATTGGCTTCAATATAAGCTATTTTTAGACTGAGAAAGTTTTGAGCTCTGAAACATGCAGGATGTTTTTATAGTACAATGACATCTTATATGTCAAAAGATCAAGGACATTTTGATTTCTCAGTTCATGACCCATTTAAAATCAATCCTATGCTTGACAGGGAGCCAGTGGAAAAATTCATTAAAAAAATCCTGAAAAATGTTTTCTGAAGAATTTTTTCCACAGAAACTTGAGCAGCAATCAGCAATATTCCTATTAGAATGATTTCTGAAGAATCATGTGAGACAGCTGTTGCCAGCTATGAGGTCACCGAGGTTCGGACCTCTGTATTTTTGTGTATATAATAAAGGTTGTGAAATAATTGCCTAATATAGTATTAACTCTGCTTTAGTGCTGCAAGGATATTGCACACAGCACCAAGATCGTCTCATCTGAGCTGCCTCATTGGTCTGTCACCGCTCGTCTATGTCAAAATATTTGAGATGACCCATCAAATCAAAGTAGGCGGGCTTTATGTTGACATAAGCTGCTGAGCGTGAATTGCAGCGCGACGTTTCAGCTGTTAACTGTCATAAAGTACGAGATGTAAGTAGCTAAACTAAACATTTCATATTTGACAGCTGTTTTAGGATATAAATGCTTAATGACCGACAAAAATAATCAGGCAAACTAATAAACTTTTGTCTAATTTGGCCATTTTGAATTGAAAATACCCCTATATAATTTACGTAGAATTCATGTAATGTAATAATTATAGTAACTGTCAATGTGAGTCGACAAGAAACAAGTACGACAAGAAAACCGTTTTTATCATATTAGGCATAAAATTAATAATGAATGTGTAGGCTACATATTGTGATTGAATTTAATAAACTTAGTTACCTAGCATTCCTAAATTAACTTGCTAAGAAATTGATTCATAAAACATGTTTACTTTCTTCACTGACACAGATGAAAATGAAAAGACTATCAGTCAAAGCTCAGCTTTAGGAGGGGAAGAGACAGGGCAAGATAAGGAGACTGAGAGACTGAGAGAAAAAGAAAGAGTGACGGTGAAGATTGAGCGAGCATGTATTGACAAATAATCTACTGCCCACTGACATAGTTTTAAAGCTATTGTTATCCAATTTTATTAAAATGCACATATGTAGATCAGAGAAATAAAAAAATTCTTGGGGGGAACATTTTTGAAATATTTCACTATATTACTGTTATTGATCAAATAAATGCAGCCTTGGTGAGCATAAAGGCCTTCTTTCAAAAACACTAAGACATTTTTGAACAGTAGTGTATATGGGAGGTTAATACTAGTTGTCACATTTTTTACTTTCTTTCTTGGCTAAAAAACATTTGGACATTTACTAGGGGAAAAAATATACAGTTTATTTTACACGACACTTTCAACTAAAAATTAGGCCTGTCAAATGATCAATCGTGATTAATCACATCCAAAATAAAAGTTTTTTTTACATAATATATGTGGGTGCACTGTGTATAATTATTTTATATATATAAATACACACACATGCTTGTATATATTTAAGAAATATTTTCATGTATATACTGTATATAGATTTATATATAATTTATATTATATACAAATGTAAATATTTTATATATAAATAATATTTTTTTCTTAAATATACATGCATGTGTGTGTATTTATATATATATATATATACAAAATAATTATACACAGTGCACTCACATATATTATGTAAAAAAACTTTTATTTTGGATGTGTTTAATCGTGATTATTCATTTGACAGCTCTACTAAAAATGTAAAACTTTTTATGCGTTTTGTCAGTTTATTTATACGTCAGTGTTTTGGGGGCCTGAAAACTCAAACTTAAAAAAAAAACGGGTTTCAAAATGCACGTTTTTGAAAACAGCACCATTATGGATCTCTGGGTAAACTACAAAAATGTGAATTTGTGAAAATGGTGACGTCACACGCAAATTTATTACGTGTTCTATCTACAGGTGCGTAGTTTTTCTTTACAAAGTGACATCGCTAACTACTGGCCTGGCAGCATAATGCAGCGTTTTTAATCGTTTACGTGGATCCGTGTGAATGGGGATCTTTTTGAAAACGTTGTTGTCTTTACGGCAAACTTTTCGGAAACACAAAGGGAAATTTTTTCTGTTTTTAGTTCATTGTTGTCGTGTAAACGTATCCTTAGTAACGCGGCATTTTGTCACACTACATGGTCAAGGATCCAGTGAAATAGCCTATAATATGATTTCAGCAATATTTAAGCAATAAAACAATCATGAAATGCAAAACAGTTTACGAAACAGCATAAAATTATATCATAAAATCTGGTCTCAAGGTTTTTGAATTGTTCGCTTGTGTATCAAACAAAAATATCATGTTTAAAGGATACATTTCACAAAAATATTCCAACATAGAAAAACACTGCTATAGAAAACAAGCATTTGTGTAATTGAGATGCATTTAGTCTCCCCTAATATTTTGAATATTGATATGTCTTTTACAGCAAGGTTCCCGGTTTTATTCAGATGTTTGCCCCTGAAGGAGCCCTGGTGTTTCATGAGAAGGCCTGGAACGCCTACCCATACTGTCGCACTAGTTAGTAAACACTAATTACTTGTGCATGTGTGAATAAGTGATTAAATACAAATGGGATTGTATGATTTAACCCTTTTTTGCTTTTGCATTTAATGCATTGAGTGATGAAAATGACTGATCTATACAAAAAAATCTGTTCTTTTCTTTCCCAAAACTGAATCGATTATGGAAAACTGCAGTTGTTACAGTAAGTGTATTTTTGAGATCATCACTGCTTACAGGTCGTCCTTGCTCAATCATAGTTTAGTCATCATGTCTCGCTGTTGATTATACAAACTCTGTGTATGAAATAAAAAAGGATTCCATTTGTGATGCTCTCTTGTGGTTTTTCCTTTTCAGAATGAGTACATGAAAGATGATTTCTTCATTAAGATTGAAACCTGGCATAAACCAGACATAGGAACAACTGAGAATGTGAGTGTTTGTCTACAGTTCATCTGTGCCTTTTCGAGGTGCCCAATAATTGTGCTGCAGGTGGAGTCTTTCAACCAGAGCGTCTCCCCCCAGTTTATTGGTCTGGGTGCAATGCAGCGTAATCAGTTAATTATAATTAATAAAAACCTGCTGTTGTGATGGATGAACTTGCGCCTCAATCAGATTTGTTTATTAAATAACATGTAGATTTTGATAAGACTTTCCGGTGTAATGGGCGTCACCAGCTTTATTACTTTTAGCCACTGTCGCTATGGTTAGAGACATTATTCAGGGCTTGACTTTAGTTATTTGTTCATACAAACTGAACCCCACTGAAACTATGTCTTCATTCTAATGTTTCAATCTTCCACTTATGCAGCCTCATGGTCTTCCTCCTGAGGAATGGGAGGACATTGAGATTGTGCCGATCGATATAGCTGATCGCTCTCAGGTGGATGATGTGGTGAGTTGAATTAGAAAAATGCATTTCTGTCTTTGTGTGAAATTGTCTAGCATTTGTATTAATGATATACAGTCAGTGTTAAACTTATTCTACCTCATTTTGTGCTTAAAATTCGGCAGTACCTTATAAGCTCAGAATCATCTGTTGATCTGCTGTTTTGCTTTAATATTTGTCCTCTTCTTTCCTCATACACTCCCATTGCTTTATGCCTCCATCATGGTTTCATTCATCACTCAGGACTACAAACCAGAAGAGGACCCCGCCGTCTACCACTCGGAGAAAACTGGGAGAGGACCTTTAGGACCTGAATGGAAGGTACACACACACACACACACACACACATACATATTAGGGGTACACTCATGTCACGTTTAAATAAATCGCTATACTGAGCTCACGATACGATACTACCGCAATATTTTAAGCCAAAATAAAGAAGAGTTTTTTATTATTATTACTTCTTTATTATTAAAATAATATTATTATTTTATTAATAATATATTTTTTTATTATTAGAACCCACAAATATTGCATTATTATACATTATATTCATTATATGTCACTGAAAACTCCGTAAACTTTAAAATTTTCTTTCCTTTTTTAGTGGTTTTTATCACTACATTTTTATTGTTATTAATACACAGTCTTAAAGTGTAAATTCACCCAAAAATGAAGTTTCTGTCATTAATTACTCACCCTCTTGTTGTTCCAAACCCGTAAGACCTTCGTTCATCTTCAGAACACAAATGAAGGTATTTTTGATGAAATCCGAGAGCTTTCTGAAGCAGCCATAGACTGCAACATCATTGCAACTTTCAAGGACCAGAAAGGTAGGAAAGACAGTTAAAATAGTCCATGTGACTCTAGTGGTTCAACCGTAATGTTAAGCAACGAGTTTCGACTTCCTGACGTGGAACCCAGAAGCGCTGCACTGTTTACCACGTGATCAGCTGGTTCAGAAAACTCTTCTGAGATGGAAAAGATTTAATCAAAAATATCTTCATTTGTGTTCCAAAGATGAACGAAGGTCTTATGGGTTTGGAACAACATGGGGGTGAGTTTTTTTAAATCAACATTTTTCTCACTTTGTCTGCCATTCTGGTTTTTTTTTTTTTTTTTTTTTTTTTTAGAGAACAAAGCTAATGTTGCCTCTGTCATAGAAATTTGAGTTCACAGTCTTTTATGCACAGTTTCTGTTTACATTAATTTAAAAGCAATATTTTATTGTACTATCCAAAAGAGTGATTATCTACAATATCTGTTCCTAATGCATCCATCTCTCCGTCTCTTCCAGAAAGAGCTTCATAATGGTAACTGTCCCTATATGACCGCGTATAAGCTGGTGACGGTTCATTTTCGCTGGTGGGGTCTGCAGGGACGTGTGGAGAACTTCATTCATAAGGTGATCCATTAGCACTGTTATATAGTTCCTCATTACCTACACAGAGGCTCAACTTACACTCATACTCTATTAAAAATATCCCTCTGCTTTATCTTTCTGGGGTCTGTGTACTAACATTTGTACTTCGCAATTCTGTAACGCTGCTTAGTGAATAGATTAAATGTAAATGTATTCTGGTTTGATGTATTTCGTTACATGAAGATTTGACCACTGCTGTCAGGTGTTGATAAGTCTTTGTTGTACTTGCAGTAACATCAACCTCATCTCTCTCTGTCTGAGTAGCAGGAGAAAAGGCTCTTCACTAATTTCCACCGGCAGCTCTTTTGTTGGCTGGACCGCTGGGTGGACCTCACTATGGATGACATTCGTAGGATGGAGGAAGAGACGCAGAGGGAGCTGGACCAGGTATGTGTTTCTGTAGAAACCATGCAACGCAGTTCTGCCTACAGCAACCGAATGCTTGCAGGACTCTGATTTGTTGAGATGATTATGGAGAATTTCACTAATATTACTATATTAGCAGATATAGTCTTATTAGTTTTGTGACATAAAGCTAGACTTGCACTATTGCGGAAAAGGTTTGGGGTTGGTTAGATTTTTTTTATGTGTTTGAAAAAAAAAAGTATCTTCTGCTCACTAAGGCTGCATTGTTTTCTATTTGAATATATTTAAAAATGTAATTTATTCCTGTGATGTCAGAGCTGAATTTTCAGCATCATTACTCCAGTCTTCAGTGTCACATGATCCTTCAGAAATCATTCTAATATGCTGATTTGATGCTCAAGAAACATAGGTAACCGTTAACACTTTACAATAAGGTTTCATTATTTAACATCAAATAACTATATTAGTTAACATGAACAAACAATGAAAAATGCTTTTGAAGAATGCATTATTCTTAATTCGTGTTCATTTATTTTTGTATTACTTTTTACAAGTTTAAAGTTGTATTTGTTAATATTAATCAATAGACCTGAGCTAACATGAACTAACAAAGAACAGTTGTATTTTTATTAACTAATGTTAACAAAGATTAATAAATGCTTTACAAATATATTGCTCATTGTAAGTTAATGTTAGTTAATGCATTTACTAATATTAACTAATTAAATGTTACGGAAACCTTTCTTCTTTTTATCAGTGTTGAAAACAGGTGTGCTTAATAAATAATTATTTTTGTGGAAACTGATACATTTTTAGGATTCTTTAATGAACAGAAAGTTCAAAGGAACAGCTTTCATTTGAAATAGATTTTTTTTTTGTTAAATGATAAATGTCTCTACGGTCTATGCTGAATAAAAGTATTCATTTCTTTCATAAAAAAACCTTACTGACCCCCAAATTTTGAATGGAAGTGTTCTTCTATGTGTCGTTGTTATTAAAAATCTGTTTATTTTAATTTTCAGATGCGTAGCCAAGGGTCTGTGCGAGGGATGAAAGCTGGCGAGGACTAGGGAGCGTCTAAAGAATAGAAGAAACAAAATAGGGGCTACTTTTTATTTGACCTCCTCCAGTCCTCATGGCCAATCACAACGTGCCGCATAATGAAGCCCTTCCAAACAGGAAACTGTCATCCCTTACCCAGGACGTGTCCATTACCATGAGTGTGAATGCGTTTGTGCGAATGAGCAGAGTATGCATGTGTATCAGTGGTTTGTGCAGTCTGACTTTAAACCTCATCATTTGCTGCCAAATTCTTTTGGATTCACTGTTAAGTGATACCGGCATTTCTTTTTATAATTAAGTATTATAACTGTTTAATGGTTTTTGGTTCATTTTGCAACCATCAGCTTTTTACTGAGTGCGCCAGTGGAGTAACGAATCCCAAGCCCGTTTCGCCAAGAGACTGGGGAAACATTTCACTACATGTATTTTGACCATAAATAAATGACTAAGTAATTTACTTCTTAATTCTGTTAAATCTGTCATGTTGTTCAGGAAATCTCGGTGGGAACTTGTATATGCCTCAAGAGGTAGGATCATTGATGTCGGATTGAAGAAACTGAGATGAAAGGAAAACGCTTTTCTGGTTTAGTTATGGTGGTGTTTTGCTTTGGTTCAGTTCTGCACCGATTGCAGTGTGGATGTCGAGAGCAGTGAACTGATACGGTTTCATTTTTAAACTGAGTGTAAGAGCCTTGAAACCCCTCCCACATTTGACTGACATACTGCAGGCCACGCCCCTCTGTTCGGGTGTGGATGGTCTGAATTTTTGGAAAATAAAGTTTAATTTACAATACTGTAACAAGAAATAAAAGAAAAGATAACCATGAGCTGTCTGCATCGTTTGATCTTTTGCGCTGTTATTTTTAGTTTATATAAAGGTTCCTTTTAAATTACAAGCTCTGTTATTTCTTTGTGTTCAGAGTAACATAAAATTCATGTACGAAGCACGATTAATATCTTAATTGAAATGACTTGTTTTTATTATGCCTCTGTTTTTCTTAATTTTTTATGAAATGGAATGGAAATTGTTTTATTTGAAACAGGGACAATGCACAAATAAACATTAAACTTGTTAAACAAAATAATATGTCTTGGGCCAGGTTATAGCAACAATTGCTAATTTCCACCTGTAGTCCCATGGGCAGGTATGACAAATTTAAAAAAAATAACTTTTAAAATAGAAATTTCACAGGATTATGGATAAAATTATGTCCATCGTAATTACAAACAAACATATTAGCAAAACAGAAACAGGGAGGCCATCAGCCCATTTACTCTCACCCCTCCCCAGCAAACACACTTAAACAATTTAGCAGCATCTTAAGCACAATCCAACTCTAGACACTCATTCATACACAACGCACAGATACATTATCTTAAAGCTGTGTGCAAACTTGCTTACTTGGCAACCAGCTCTTTGTTAGGCATGAGAAAGTGTGAAAATCTGTACATAAGATTTGTTCAGTGGGAAGGGTATTCCACTGTCTCATGAGGAGGAACAACTCCCAAATTGGGTTTTACGTTGTGGGAGGCTACACTCCCCTGTAAGGCCGTCTAATTCGATCCAATGGCGGTATCGATTAGAGGTGAAGGTCTCACGCGTGTTCCGTCATGGCAAAGAGATTTTCAATTAAATGCAATACATTTTATCTTATGTATTAACTCGTTTCATCTGACTCCATAAAATGAAAAAGTTTTTCAATGATATCTGTGCATCATTAAATAAACGTTAATGTTTGACTATTCCTTTTAACTCCAATGAAAATAAAGTCAAAGTCTGTTAGAATAATCAAATATAACAATTTAATATGTCAGGTAAAAGTATTATGCAAATTTCATAATCAGTTCAAAGATCATCAATACAAAACATCAAATGCTTTAGGATAAGAGAAATAGATGCAAACCCAACATTTAAGAACTACATGAGCTAACCTCACGGGCTGATCTGAGATACAGAAAGAGCCACGATTCCTTGCTGCATTCCATTAAATAGCCAGAACTTCTTTTCAATGGTAATTTGCATTCAGGTTACACCTTATTTTGGGGGTAGGGGAGAAAGGCCATTTGCATAGAGTCCACCTTCCTTTGTGTGTCAGTTTCTCTAAACTTCTAAAAAACCTTATTTCCTTTTGTTTTATACTTTGGGAATGAGACATTTGTACCACTCATTCTTGAGACATTTCAAATGATACCAAACATAATACTCAATGATAATCATTCACATCAAACCATACATATATTCTTATGTGAGTTTCAGGTGATCTGCATGAAGGGGAAGGAGTGGGGGATGAGGAGAAGAAATGTAGATTAGGATGATTCAGAGGTGAGACCTCTAGTCTCGGATGGGGCCTTCACAAGAGTGAGCCCAAATGCTACTATGCAGTGGGTTCTTTGTCTTCTCAAGAAGTGGTCGTTCCCTATAACCAGTTTTCCAGTCTTACACCCCCTTGTGACATTTAACATGGAATTGTGTGTGTGAGGGAAAAGGCCAGGATTTGTAAGCTCAGACACCACAGAAGAGCATGCAGGCTTATTTATATGCTAGATCATCTACCAGTGAGAAGTTTTTAGACCATTCCACACAAATAGAGCTTGATAGACTCCTGTGACAGCACATTATGTAACTAAAGCCTATGAATGTATTCTACAAAGGGAGTTCACCCCAAAAAATTAAATTCAGATTTTTTAAAATTAAAATCTACTCTCCTTCAAGTTCCAAACTGGTATGAGTTTCTTTTTTCTGTTGAACACAAAAGAAGATATTTTGAAGAATGTTGGTAACCAAACAGTTGATGGACCCCATTGATATTTTTTTTGGAAGTCAACGGGGCCCATCAACTGTTTGGTTACCGACATTTTTCAAAATATCTTCTGTGTTCAGCAGAAGACTATCACTTAAAGTCCTATTCGATTCATTAATTTGCTCGTAACCCCATCATTAAATGTAAAATCTCTTTCTCAATATGGTGACGCAGCACAGGAGAGGACTAGGGAGAGACAAAAGAATACAAGAAAATAGGGGCTATAACAGATTTAGCATAATGTAATAATGTTTGTCAATAGACTATTTTATGCAATGGAAATCAAGTGTTTTATGTCCAAGTGTGCCTTAGCTGGCACAAAAAAAGAAAAGAAAAACAAGGTGGAAATTCCTGGGTCAGACAACAGACGAATTCTGATATTTGGGATTGTTTTTAAATGCAATCACATACCTGTGTGTGTGCTGGTAAAACTACAAAGCATTTCCGTGAAAATTTGGTGAGGGAATTTGTCATTTGATGCATTTTAATTCGGGAAGAATGGCGAGAGCAAAGAGGAGAGGTATTTTAGGAAAAAAACTGTGAGACTAAAGTCTTCCCACATTGCACATGCCATGAGTTCAACATGTCAAGAGACAAAGCAGAACACACAACCTGTTATATCATCATGATTTTAAGCGTTTTAAGAATGGAAAACATCCTGCTTTAAATAGGCTACCTAAATACTAGATTAAATGCAGACGAAAAAGGGAAGACAGAAGGAGAGTCTGGTGGATGAGTGAGGGATTATGAAGCATCAGAGAAAAGAAAATGCCTATATAGTGGATTAAATAATAAAAAATAAATTAATAAAAAACAGGTCAGCATTACATAATTTATATTCATGGATTTCCCCACAGGCATGTTCTGACTATTATGTCTATCATTTCTTCTGCACCAGTCATGCAGGCCATAACGTTCATCATCATTTTAGTCTATATTTGATATGTCATCTATGAAATGACTTGCTCTGAAATCGTACATGTTATAGTTTTACGTCCTGTTTCTTAAAGACAACACCTTGGACTTTTCAGTGATTTTTTTCTTTACACATTGAATAAGTGTACGCAACATAATTGTTATTTTCCTTTATTTTTTTTAACAACGGACCTGAGGCACAATGTTAAATAAAACACACAAAATATTAAAATAAAATATTACAAATAAACCAAAAATTGGAATGAGTTCCAAAAGTCTGAGACTACTACTGAAAATGCTTATATTACATTTATATACTTTTATTATTTTATGCAATATTATTGCATTATTATTTATGCATTATTTTGCAATGTAATTTTTCACTACACATTTTATTAAATTAAATTAAACTCCACATCAAATGATACAAATGTATGTTTATACTTATTTGATTAGTGATCTTGAAATAGTGTCATCAAATCTTTATCATGGGTATTATACCACACCCATATAATCCTAATCCATATAAATACCCTATTCATAAACATTTAAATAATCACATCAATGGAATGAAGCCTAAGCTATATGAAATACTAGGAACCCTGGAACAAACGTACCGGTCATGATGCAATGATGTTTATGCATGTCTCCCAGTTGCTGCATAGGATTTCAATAGAAACAGATTGGTGACAGACCGGATGTCATTAATGGTTTAGCGAGGTTATTCAGCACATCTGGCATAGAGGTTTATGAGCTGCTGCCTGTCTATGAGGAACAAAAGATGAGGTTAATTACAGGTCAGGAGATAACTGTTGTTCACTGTATTAAAAGAGTGCAAGGTTTTGGATAGTTGAAATGTATAGTCTTTTTATTTTTTTGTAAGAATGCTGACTGCACAGAGGTTCATCGTGGAACAGATGTTTCTGAGCAGGTTTAGCAGACCAGCCAGAGAAGTGTGAGCTGAGCAGATGTGCCATGAAGTTCGTGGAAAAGCGTGATCAGGAGGCTAAAGGGATTACTGGACTGCATGCAGGATTTGATTATATTAAATATATTATGTTTCCTGACGGTCTCTACTTTTAATGCCATTTTCAGGCCAAAGTGCAACATACAAGCCATAAATGTGAGATTATCGGTCTAATGCAGAACATTACACAAGCACACACACATTCCCCAGGTAAACGTTGCACACATGCATGGCCGTCCACGTGATTTAAAAGAAAACAGGACTCATCGATGCATGCAACCTTCTTCCACTCAAGCTCCAGTTCCGACACTCATGTTCCCAGGCTCTTTCGACGGTGGACAGGGGTCATCATAGGCACTTTGATTGGTACCTGGCTACATGTACTAGTGTGTTGCACTGTGTGTTGTGATACATTCCTCCCATAACCATCATTCAAATTTTGTGACTTGTGCCACAGTAGACCTTCTGTTGGCTCGGACCAGACTGGATAGCCTTCACTGGCCTCGTGCATTAATGAGCTTTGGGCGCCCAACACTGTGTCGCCGACTTACCGGTTTGTAATAACTGTAAAAATCCAGTGAGATTTTCGTATGCTCATGGAGTCTGACAACAGCCGGTGTTCCACACAGAGATCTGATCTCACCATCATCGAGTCCATCTGGGATTACATGAGGAAACTGAGGCAGACTAAATCCAGAAGAATTGTGGCAACGTCTCCAAGACGCTTGAAGAAACTGACCTGCAAAGCTACCTGAAAAAAACTGTGAGCAAGTGTCCCTAGGACAAAAGCTGTTTTAAACGCAAAGGGGGGTCACACCAAATATTGTTTTGATTGAAAATTAAATCAATTTATGACATTATTTTAGAAAGCATCCTTACTTTAAAGCAGTGGTTCTCAACTCCAGTCCTCGGGACCCGCTGCTCTGCACATTTTGTATGTCTCTCTTATCTGACACACTCAGTTCAGTTCATAGAGTCTATCCTAACGAGCTGAGGATCTGAATCAGGTGTGTTAAATAAGGGAGAGCAGAGCAGTGGGTCCCGAGGACTGGGGTTGAGAAACACTGCTTTAAAGCATTTTTACACAAGTGCCTAAAACATTTCACAGTACTGTAGCTTTACTGGTATGTGTCTTCAAGCGACGTTGCCACAGTTCTTCTGGCAGATGCAGAGCTGCAGCAGGATTGCCAAATGACTAAAGAAATGTTCTCAGCAAGATGGGATAAAACTGTATATTTCTTGTCTATTACCACCCACTGCTACTTAAACCAACAACGGAAATAAGTGCAGTTATTGCAATAGGTAAAACATTAATGTTAATACTATAGTTAGCACATCATTTGTGATTGAAAGGGTTTAATGACAATCAAAATCTGGTTATGGTTAAAATAGTTACAAAATAGATGTATGAGAAGATAAAATCTTATACCATTAATTGTACCCAGCATATATGTAGAATTTTACCTGAGAGATAGGAAGAGAGAGAGAGAGAGAGAGAGAGAGAGAGAGAGAGAGAGAGAGAGAGAGAGAGAGAGAGAGAGAGAGAGAGAGTCTAGTTGGGAGAGAGCCTCAAAGGTAAAGAGCAGGCCCCAAGAAAAGAGAGCCTAGAAAAAAGAAGACAGAGCAATGGTTACAATCTTCTTTTATCCCTTCCTTGACCATGTGACTGAAACCCAAATGTGACACATTCAAACCGACCAATCAGCAGATTACAGCTTCCCCCACCGTACTAAATAAAAGGTGTGACAATTATTAGACCCCGATGTACACACATCTTGGCCTATGGCCCTGATCACTATCAGCTCCTCTTTCCCTTTAGGAACACCAAATGGCCCTTGGAGGGGGTTGGAACAGAAAAGCAAAAGTCTTTATTGATTTTTATCCACTTTTTTTTTAATCAATAACATTTGTTTCTATTACACTGTAAAAAAACTTAACTCATTATTTTGTGTTATCTTTTTGCATGTTTTTTTTTTAGTTTAACTAACTTATTTCGATAAGTTGAGGACAAGAAAACTTAAAATGTCTTGTTGTCTGGACAATCTAGTTATCTCTACACAAAAAAATAAGTTGAAATAACTAAATTGCTAAAATATTTTTTACAGTGTACTCTCATTTGTAAATGCTTAAGTGGCCGCTAAATTAATTCATGTAAATGTTGATTGAATTTGCATCAGGAAATTACAGGCAGATTATGGTAGATTTCTATCATAACATTTACTCATGTAATGCTCTTTCTGTTTAAAATGTATATGTACAGACACACATTGATGCAATACAGAATTAGAGAGCGGATAGACTGTGTTCCAGTTCCCTGATGACATTTGTCATTGTCAGTGATGAGCTTAACTAAAGCTTAGATGATCAAATTACATCAATATCAGGACATACACACTAATGCAAAATTCAAAATTAGGACACACTAATGAAAAAGTAATAACAGTCAGAGAGTCTTTAACTTGGTTTTATGCCAAAAGTTCAAGTATGTGTGTCCAATGAAAGATACAATCCTATTCCGAACATATATGTCCGACGTGCACTGAAATATTGTTACATAATACTGATATGACATTATTATCATTTACAGTTTATAGAGGATTCAGTGTTTGAGGTCATGTAAAGCAAAACAAAGTGGCACTCAAAGAGTAAGATATAAATACACAAACAAAATGGTATAAAAAAATGTTCCCATATGCATAGTAGCCGTAGCCATTGACTTTATTGACGGTCTGACTGATGCAGATGTTTCCGTCTCTGGAATGATTGTCTCAGGCCTTCTTTAACGTCACAGGTGCATTCTCAATTTTTAGACATCATTTTGACAAACTCTAAAGGAGAGAGATTTTAAAAAAAGAAAGAAAAAAGCAAAGCATTAGTTTTAACTATAGAGCTAAGGCTGATATAAAGGGAGATTATCAGTATCCAGTCCGTAATAACTATCAGATTTGCATTTTAGATTCATCTATTTTGTTTCCATATTATTATACTGTATTATATTCTAGAACTTTTAATTATTTTACCAGTTTAATGAGATGAGAAAAATCTCTTTTCCAAGAGATACCTGGCCAAAATATTACCATATAAAATGGTTTGATATATGGAAACATTTGTACATTTTAGTTAATCACTTAATGTGAAGCTAATTCTAAAGTATCAGGGTTCAGCACAAACCCGTTCTTGACCTCACATTTGATCACACTTACAGTCTTGTTAGTTTAATGACTGAAACACGTCGTCAGCTGCTCTGATGTTAATACATTAAAGAAGGTTCTCAACGCTTCAGTAATTACTAAGGTCAGTCCAGGCCTATGGTGTTTAAAGATGCAAAGATCCCTTTGCATGCATTTCCGCACGTGAAAAGGTTCTGCTATAGATCTGTGTGTAATTATATAGCCTGTGTGGCAGTGCTAAACTAAAACAGAGTGTGGAGATAATGCAGTGGTTCTGCACTAAACCAGAACAGTTGGCTAACAAAGTATTTTGACTTCTGTAAAGAGGCTATGGCTACATTTTTCAAGAAGCCTATCTGTAGCCTATACTTTATCAGACTTATTTTTGGAAACTTTACATCATATTCAAAAGCACAATATCGTAGGCCTACGTTCACTACACTACATTTTAAAAAAAAACATGGTTTTGAATTTTGAACTGAAGAAATCGTCACCTAGAGACGTGATAGCAGTGTTTTAGTTAATCTGTTAAATCGGTTTGCAAATCGCACTGAACGATTCATTGGTGAATTCGACCATCTGTTCTCGAGTCACTGATCAAATGGTCTGTTCAGAGCGAGTCTCCAGTTAACACTGAGCCAAGAGCGGGAGATCCTCGGAGCTTATGACTGATGGCGCGCGAAAGGTAATAATGCCCAATTTTAGGATTGATTATTATTGTAGGCTAAATGAAAGGTCTGTCAGTTGTCTGTGAACTAAATTAGCTGTAAAAGGGCAAGCAGTTTAAGCCCATTGTATGACATAGGCTACCTGAATGAAGACATGTCCACAACTTTAAAATAGCGAAAAACGCGTCTTTCCCGCTGTGACGATCGGCAGCTGTAGTGCCCTCGAGAGCCACTGGAGGGCACTCTCTCATTGTGTTATGTTTTCCCCATGGACTCATTATTTTTTTTATGTTCAGCTGTGTTTCATTATTGGTTATTGAGTTCCTGATTTAAACCTGTGTTTCTCCTCTGTCCTTTGCGAAGTCTTGTTACCCTGTAATGCCGAGTTCAGACTGCACGATTTTAGCCCCGATTTTGGCTCGCCGACAGGTTTTGAGAAATCGCCGACAAATGCCCGAAATCACAGGCAAATCGGTGCTCGTTCACGCGAGTGACAATCACGCAGTGTGAATGAGCAAAGACGCGATCTGAGAGAATCGCAGACGAGTCGCCGACGCCCGTGAGATATTTGGCATGCTAAATATCTGGACCTGTCGGTAGGGTGGCCATACGTCCGGATTTTGGCCGGACAGTCCGGATTTTAAGCCCCCTGTCCGGCGTCCGGCCCAGCCTCAAGCCGGACACTCATTTGTCCTCCTTTTTGGAGTTGCGCTGAATTGTTTAAAAAAATTAACCTATAAAAATCCCGCATAATGATAGCGGCTCTCTGATGCCCGTAATGCCGAGTTCAGACTGCACGATTTTCAAAATAATCGGGTCACTGTTGTTTTCACACTGCATGACTATCTGGGGTAACATTCAGTTGCTGCTGTGTTCACACTGCACGATGGATCGGCGACAGGAGGTTTCACACTGCATGACTTTACAAAAGAAAGAATCGCCGATAACTTCTGCCTGGTCCGCAAACTACGTTTCACAAACAAACAAAGCGAGAAGTGATAGGAAATAACGGAAGATCAAGCGTGCGTGAGACCGGAGTTCTTGCGCGACACTGAATTTGTTATTAAAAATGATAGCCTACAAATTGTCTGTGCACTGATTTGTAGCGAAAAAAAAGAAGAAAAAAAGAAAAACAGTTTATGCAGGAAATGGTTGGCAAGAGGAGGGGAGCAAGGACTGTGTTTTGCAAAGCGAGTGTATTGTAAACATTTTGCAAATGTCCTGCTGTTGCTGCTGGTCATGCAAATGTTTGTGTTTTGTTTCTGTTTGATATAATTGTAAATATAGGTCTATCTATTAAAATACTGATATTCTGGTCTATAACTCCTCCTCCTCCTCCCTGTATCTTGCTCTCTAATTGGCTGTCGGTCATCGCCGATGTAGTTTTCAGTCAGAACACATTCACACAGCAGGATTGTGAATCGCCTACAGGTCCAGATATTTAGCATGCCAAATATCTCACGGGCGTCGGCGACTCGTCGGCGATTCTCTCAGATCGCGTCTTTGCTCATTCACACTGCGTGATTGTCACTCGCGTGAACGAGCACCGATTTGCCTGTGATTTCGGGCATTTGTCTGCGATTTCTCAAAACCTGTCGGCGAGCCAAAATCGGGGCTAAAATCGTGCAGTCTGAACTCGGCATAAATTAGTTCAAATCTCTTGGAATCTAGAGCCGCGCATGCGAGACAGAACATAGGCCTACTGTATGTGCTCCAAACCGTGCAGAGAGCGAGAGACCTTGCGTGCCCTCAGCCCCAATAAAATTGGAAAGTAAATAAACATATCCAGTAGGCTACTTTTTAGTTTTAATGCGTAAGTAGTAAAACTAGTATTTTTATTTTTATTTACTGGAGTAGCCTATTATACTTTACTTTATTACTTTCTCCACCACTGATATTAACACTCACAGTTTCTGTTATCAAAAACAAACAGCATTGTCATAATTACAGCAGAAATGCCAGAGGAAATAGCTTTGAATATCGTATTGCCAAGAAGAACAACTGTGCTAATATAGGCTTTTGGTGAAAAAGTCTACATTATGTTGAAATATGAATCTATTTTACCCTCAAAATCAACGGTCCCGTCTCCATTATTGTCTGCTTCTCGGACCACCGCTTCTATTTCCCTCTTGTTTGTGTTTTCACCTAGCAGCTTTAGCATTGCATGCTTCAGCTCTTCGATGGTGATAGAGCCGTCACCGTCCATATCAAACTACACAAAAATATAAAAAGATTACACTCCTTTATGCTTTTTGTTGGAAATATGTTTGGGAAATGAAAAGGAAAAGGGTACATCCTTTACCTCTCTAAACGCATCTTTCAACTCTTTCAGTCCGATCATTCCAGACGTTTCTGCCAGTAGCTTTGGGGCCATGAGGTCAACAAAATCCTGAAAATCTACACTTCCTCCAACTGAAAAAAAGAGGCAGATAGAGAATAAAGATTAGCAGAGATCATGAGATCAACACATGATAAATAAATAGATGGAACATACAGTGTCAAAACAGTATCAGTACAAAACACATTGACCGGACAAGCATCAAATCACAAAACAGCTGCTAGCACATATATGTGAAACGGAGATGGGAAAGGGGACAGATGTCTCACGGTTCATGTTGATGTTCTGGCTAAGTTCAATCAGTTCCATCTCAGTGGGCATGTAACCCATCGTCCTCATCAGGTTGCCCAGATCTTTACAGCTGATCAGACCATCCTTATCCTTATCAAACTCTGCGAACGCCTCGCGCAGCTCTGCAATACACACAAGACCATTTAATTAACAGAGTTCTGGGTACACGACAAACTGTTTCAATAATCTGGGATTTATTATTATTATTTCATTTAAACCTAATAGAAATATAGCTACAAAAAGTTTGAGGATTTTGAAAAAGTGTAAGCTAAGAACAGTTACTAATCAAAATAATTGATCATTTGACTATGTAGATTCTTGAAGCTTAAAGTGCTTTAAAGCGAGAGGACAAACCCAATACTAAGACTTCTGAAATTCATGTAGATTTTTCAGTTCAACTTTTCACTTAAAGGATTAGTTCACTTTAAAAAAAACTTTTGCTGATAATTTACTCACCCCCATGTCATCCAAGATGTCCATGTCTTTCTTTCTTCAGTCGAAAAGAAATTAAGGTTTTTGATGAAAACATTCCAGGATTTTTCTCCATATAATGCACTTTGCTGGGCACCAAACGGTTCAAGGTCCAAAAGACAGTTTCAGTGCAAACTGCAAACTGTTCAAATGGCTTTAAACGACACCAGACGATGAATAAGGGTCTTATCAAGCGAAACGATCGCTCATTTAAAAAAGAAATAACAAAGTTTAAGTTTTATAAGCTCAAATGCTCGCCTTGCTCTGTTCTGTGTGACTCTCCTGTTCGAACTCGTTCATCAAAATGAACGAATCTTTTTCAGAGTCAATTCGTTCATTTCTTTCGTTAAATGAACCAAATGACTCTAAAAATGATTTGTTCATTTTGATGAACGAATTCGAACAGGAGAGTCACGAACGTGCATCACATAACAGAGCAAGGCGAGCATTTGACATTATTAAACTTAAACTTTGTTATTTATTTTTGAAATGACCGATCGTTTCGCTTGATAAGACCATTACGTTTGCAGTTTGCACTGAAACTGTCTTTTGGACCTTGAACCGTTTGGTGCCCAGCAAAGTGCATTATATGGAGAAAAATCCTGGAATGTTTTCATCAAACACCTTAATTTCTTTTCGACTGAAGAAAGAAAGACATGGACATCTTGGATGACATGGGGGTGAGTAAATTATCAGCAAAAGTTTTTTTTTAAAGTGAACTAATCCTTTAATTGACGAAAATACAGTTTGTATCAACAAATATTATATTTATTTAGAAAAGATTATAAAATAGAAGCAGTTTCAGTAGTACTCTCAGACTCATTGACTTCACTGAATTGCATTGGCATCTGGCACTTCACAGCATGGTTTGCATCTTATGCTGTAAGATTAGTGTGGTTATATAAATGAACCAGAAATGTGGAGGTAAACATTAGAAAATAAAACCGTTTAATAAAATAAATAACACTGGTCTACAGCCAAAATGCATCTGAAATAATATAGTCAAACTTTACTGTGGGTCACTGAAAATGAAAATGATGCTTAAAATTGTTGATTGGCTCTAGTTTTCAAGATATGCTATTGAGTCGGTATGCGACCCTTGACTTGGGAATGGCGGAAGATAAGTGAGTAAAGGGAAGATATCTCAATTTAAACCATGAAACCGCAACTTTCAGATGCCATCTTTCTTTTTTAGCTTAACTATGATATTAATATGATATATAACGCTTTTGCTTATTTTTAAAGTAGGCTATTACATAAACAGGACAGGTGACAGGTAATATCTACACAATATTTAACATAGATTATTTAACAATACTTAAATATCTTGGAAACAGTAGCCAATCAGTTAATTGACATATTTGAATTCAGCACATCAAAAATACATAAATAGCACATTTTATCTTTGAAGCAGAGGACTTCTAAAAAATTGCAGACCAGTGTAATCAATTCATTTTCAAGAAATAATCAGGGACTCTCTGTTAATGGTAAAAATGAAGTCTTTTTTCAAATTTCGGTTTTAAATACATTTAATTTGTTTAAATAAATTGTACATTTTTTGTAAAGTTTTATTTTAGAATAAAAGTAGTAAAAACAATTGCACTTACCTTCTATCTCCTCATCTGCGAGTGGACGCTCCTGTAAAACAGCTACAGTTAGGCTTCCTTGTATGTGCATCAACTTTACATATTTACCCACATTTTTGGATTCAGCACAACTTTTATGCAAGGTTTATGCAAGCAACAATCTGTTGATGACTTAGGACAGATTTTGAACTCATTCTCTCTCCTGCAAGCACCCATTAATATCTTATATCCAAAAGCATTAGAGAGATCATTCTTGTGCCAGACCAGTTCAGATATTTATAACTCTTGATGGATATTAACAGATTGGTTCTGAATGAGCTCAGCATAGTGCAATAGTGAGGAACTTTAGATAAAAAATAAAAAAATAAAAACATTTATGTCTACCTATATACTCTGGATCACTACAGTACCAGATTACAGGATATATATATATAAGAGCCAAAGAGACTTACAGTGTTTTTAGATCCTCTTAGGAAAATGCAAGCCGGCCCCAGACTCATATCTGACAGCCTCTTCTGTGTGTCTTCTGAGTGTCTTTAAAAATGTTCAGATATTGAACATACTGTAATTTGTATTGTGATAAAATAAACATTACTTTAACCCTGAAACTATTGAATATAACACCAAATTCATGCACACCAATCACAAGTTTGCAGCAAGAATGGTCTTAATATGTCACCGCTGGTATTTAAAATATTTTTCATGTTTTTTTTAATTTATTTATTATGAATTTGAATGATAATTTGACATATTCTTTGGAGGCATTTCTTGAATGAAACAAAGAACATCTTGGTTACACTTTATTTTAAGGTGTCTTTGCTACACTATAATTACTAAATAATATTAATTAACTACACGTACTACTTACTAAAGGGTTAGGATTAGAGTTTGATTTGGTTTATGGTTAGTTGCATGTAATTATGCATAAATTATATTTATTACTATAGTATCTACGTGTAACATAATGTAACAATGACACTACATTGCAGTTCAGAAATTTCTAAGAAACATTCCCTCACCTGTTACGCTGCTCTGTCCAGGAAGGAGTGAAGAAGGTCAGTCCTCTTTAGTTTTGTTCTACTTTGTGTTGCTTCTGCCAGCCAACTCTCTTGTCCTCCTGTTCTTTAAATTCAGTGCAAGAAAAAAACCTTTCTCACTGTCAGTCAGCAGCTCCTGAATGATTAAACGATACAGAGGGAGGTAGCAAGTCAAAGAATAAATGCATGAGTGAGCAAGTGACAGTGGGAGTGAGAGAGAGAGAGAGAGAGAGAGAGAGAGAGGATAGAGTCAGAGAGATCAAATCTAGCTTCTTAAGCAGAACCTGGCAAAAGTGACTGCAAATAACTAACATGAATTTGATTATTTTGTTTATAGTTTTTTCCTCTGATTTTTTCTTTAATCTGGATGTTACATGCATGTCCAATATTTAAAAAAATAATCTGCATTCAAATAAAATCATTCCAATTCCATCCCCCCCCCCCCCCCCCTGGGGGGGCCAAAAGCACAAAACAAGGTTACCTTTAATGCTCTTCAGTGCTTATACTTCAGATGCCATCATAAATCTGCATCATAAATCTATCATAAATCTGCATGTGTGCATGAGTTTTATATAAGGACTGAGTTAACTGACGTACAACACGGTCATCATGTTCGGTTGTGTCAGTATATTTCAATGCATGCATGCATATAGTATGATTTGTTGTTACGTAAAGTGCTAATGCTAAGCAATTTCTTACATCCTGAAATGTGTTTGCGTAAGAGTAGCCCAGTAATCCCAGAGCTCTCTGCGCTCCCCACCATCACTATAGTGTGTGGATGCTAAGATTACTGCTTAACATACCATTCGCCAGAAAGAGAGAGATAGTGGGGGGTAAGAAAAGAGGATTAGAATAGTGGAATAGAAGAAATCAAATGCTCATATGACAGAATGAGAAATATCAACAAGGAGCAGATGGAAAGATATCTTGAGAGGATGGATAAAAGTAGAAGAATGACATCATTATAGCTGCCTCTGAAACAGCTTGAAGACAAGAGATGCGAAATGCAAATAGATGAACAGAAATATCTGAGGATAAAACGCACGGTAACTATGAAGACTTATGGCAAAATTGTGATCACAATTAAAATAAAATATTTTCTGTTGAATCAAACTCACTAAACAGGGCAAAACAATAATAATTTATGTATAAGAGTGAGAGAGGACACTAGAAACACCTCTCTCGAAATCAACACTTTTGGGGCAAGGGAATGTTGAAAAAACAATAAGGCCAATAAAAAACAGAGATAGAGAGTGAGAGTAGAGAGAATGTGTGTGTGTGTGTGTGTGTGGCATCTGAAAACGTCCTTAATTGGGACAAATAATTTAAAAAAAAATCTAAAAGTTTTTTTAGGGGTGGGGTTGTGTATAATCATTATAAATAGATTTATAAATATTTTTATATAAAATTATGAATATAGAAAGATTACAGTAAATTATAAAAATATTAAATGTTTTATATAATCATAATGACACCATTCAAAAGTTTAGGGTCAGTAAGATCTCTTCTGCTGGCTTAGGCTACATTTATTTGATCAGAAATACAGTAAAAACAGTAATATTGTGAAATAATATTACAATTTAAAATACCTGTTTTCTTTAATGTAAATTTTGAATGTAATTGATTAATGTGATCAAAGCTGAATTTTCATCATCATTACTCCAGTCTTCAGTGTCACATGATCCTTCAGAAATCATTCTAATATGATGATTTGCTGCTCAAGAAACATTTCTTATTATTATCAATGTTGAAAACATAAACATTGAAGAAAAAAGTGTTGTGCTGCTTAAAATTTTTGTAGAAACTGTGATACATTTTTCTCAGGATTCTTTGATTAATAAAAAAAGTTCAAAAGAACAGCATTTATCTGAAACAAAAACGTTTGTAACATTATAAATGTCTTTACTGTCACTTAGTCACTTTAGTCACACTTTTGTTTTTTTAAATCCTTGTCCTTGTGGTGAAATGTTTTCGGTCCCCATGAGGAAACCACTTTATAAATCATACAAAACGAGTTTTTTTGAAAAATGTAAAATGCAGAAAGTTTTGTGTGATGGCGGGTAGGTTTAGGGGTAGGGTTAGTGTAAGGGGAGAGAATTTGGTACAGTATAAAAACAATTACATCTATGGAGAGTCCCCATAAAACATGGAAACCAGTGTGTGTGTGTGTGTGTGTGTGAAGTATAATGGCTGTTTAATCTTGTTTTGTGTGTGTCCAGTGTCCGGTGTTAAAGCACATTGTCAGATTAACTGTTGGGATTGTAACATCTGTTGAAATATATCAACCACTTTTTAATACAAGAAAAAGGTTTATCTAACACAGAAAAAAAAATGTCGTTCCACATTCAGAATTATGGCTAAACAGATCATCTAACACACATTACATCACACCACACGCAAATTATTTCTAAACACATTATCCTGTCTGTCTAGTCATCTCGCCCCGTCTCGCATGCATCTTTGATTGCAATTGTACACAGGCCCCTATACACCTTCGTGATATTCTATCCTCTTTATTTTATGTTTCTCTACTCTCACAGGGTTCAATGCAGGAAGATAAAATTGCTGACAGAGGAGACCTCCAACCTCAGGTGTGTGTTTGGGTGCTGAGTGAATGTAACTGTCCTGCTGTGAGTGTGATACTTCCTCCCCCTCCAATGTCATCAGCGACTAGAGAGTTTAAATTTAACAAAATGTTTTATTTGAACTCAGATGAATACATACTTGATTTGCAGGACAGTCATCAAGTGCATTGTTGGCAACACGATCAAAATTCACGACGCATGCAATTAGTCTGGTCATATACAGATTGCTGTCTTCAGTGTGCTTCACAGGTCTGAAAATAAATTGGCATCTGATGAAATAAAATCAGATTTATAGCATAGCTGTGATTCGCGTGTACAGTATTTACGGAGAACCATGTATCACAGTATACATCAGAGAGGTCAGGATAAGAAATCAGGCACAAAAACGATAGAACAGGAGCGCGGGATTATAAAGACAGGCACAAGTTAAATGTAGATATGAAGTTTGAAAATTGTTCGCATGTCATCACAGTATCTGTGTGCTCAGGGCTCAAGAGTTCTGCAGTTCTGACTGAACTACTTTGACTAAAACATTTCAAAAGGTTTCGGTTGAACAGAGACACGTTAAATATGTGGTAGTGAATCATAAATATCCTCAGTGTGAACTTTCAACTAAACCAAAAGATGTTTTGCGAACGTTAAAACAACATTTTCTGCATTTTGCTACGACATGAAGTGGGTTGGACCAGTGCATCCTGGGAATTACTGCTCCGGGGCAAAGATGTAGTCTAGAGCCTGTCTCTCCGCTGCAGCCACATTAGGATGCCACAGGTCCACACTGAAGATAACCCTGGGACCATCTTCAGCCCCCCCTAGAGGACAAACAGAAAAATGTTGCTTACATATGAGATCTTTAGTAGCCTATCTTCTGTAGTTTTTTTTACAGTTTAAAGTCCACATGAAATCAAAATTGATATTCTTTTTTTTTTTTTTGTGTGTGTGGAATATTGCAGGATTTATTGTAAATTATTATTTTTCTTTTTTAATTCATGTGCCCTTGTGTCTTTGTCTCAAATGTCTACTTTAGAAGAGACCAGAGGCCTGTTTCAATAAGGAGGTTCAACCAACTCTGAGTTAAAACTTGAACTCTGAGTTGATTAACTCTGAGTTTTCGGTTTCAGAACAGCTGAATTGAGTTAGTTCAATCAACTCCGAGTAGGTTGACTCTGAGTTAAGCAAGTGCGCCACGACTATGAAAAGCCATGATAATGGATCTCCGAAATTACGATTCACCATGGCAACAGCACCCGACAAAAAGACGTCCACATACTTCTGAGTCGATAGAAGTATAATTCTTAATCACTGTTATATTATCAGGTGAAAACTGACAGAAACGTCAGTTATTGAACTAATACTCATTTTCATGGTATCCCACAGGCAAAAAAAAAAGAAAGAAAGAAAAAAGAACGCGGCAGCAACTAAAAATGACCAATAAAACCATAATTCAATCAGTTAAATCTTACATGACTTTACAAACATTTGACATATTAAATAAATATAATTCATTATCTGTTTCCATGCCGCAGCGGTTTCCATGTAGTACAATGCTCTTTTCACATAATTAAATGTTCTCTAATCCAACCTGTTAAATTTTTTAATTAGGCTAATGAAATTAACATTTGACTTCTACTGGGCCAACAGCAAGAATCGAGAGGCTGGACCTGTACCAGCACTGATAGATGAAAAGGAGATACACAATATGTGAAGAATATTAAAATCCAACAAGAAAAAGAATTACTGTTGCTTGATTTAAAACGTATCTTAAATGAAGATGCATTTACTACATAAGAAAAACTCTGGGTTTACATAAGAAAACCTGCTCCTGACCAGGTTAGGTTCACAGAGTAAGTTGCCAGAGTAACTGACTCTGAGTATAAGTTACCTCTCTTTCAGAAACGGGCTTGACTTACTCTGCTTTCTCGGGTTTGACATACCTCCCATTCTTTTTCACTTAACCTCCTTTCTGAAACAGGCCCCTGTACTGTCACTGTCTCAACCAGTGTTGGGAAAGTTATAAGGAATGCTTTACAATATTGTGTTGTAAAAAAATTAACTATTTTTGTTACTTTTTATGGAAAGTAATGGGTTATGTTATACTTTAGCATTACTTCGTCTCACCTGAGCTTGGCTTGCTTGTTTGTTTTTAATAACAAAATAAATAAATAAACAAAAGTTCTATTTTTGGCAAATATAAAGGCCTTTTCTCAACAAAAGAAAGGGGAAATGAATAAGCCTCTAAGGCTGAAGGAAATGCAAATGCACGCCTGTACAGTAGAGGGTGCAGCTCAAACAATCCTTTCAGCTGTGCTGCCATGAGAAGAACGTTCGACACTCTTAGGGCCTTTCCAAATACCCACACTTGCGGTCTTTGCACTTGACCACTTGTCTACTTACATGATGTTTTTCCTGTATTTGGCCCAAGTGTTCAAGTAGGCGTGAAGACTGCAGGTGTGTAGAACTATTTGTTTTACTACCGAATTACATGTAATATCTAAATCAATTTAACCAACAGTGGAATGTTTTTTCGGGGCACGTGAGTTTTTCGGGGCACGTGAATTCCTGAACCTAATGCATGATGGGATATGCGCTTAGCCTCGAATACTGCTCCGATGAGGTATTCAAGATAGTGCGTTTCAATACATAGTAAAACGAAGTAACTTGCGAAACTTATTTGAAAAAGTAACTTAGATATTTTATAATTGTAAATTTAAAAATAATGCAATACTTTACTAGTTACTTGAAAAGTAATCTGATTACATAACTCATGTTACTTGTAATGCAATACCCCCTACAATGTCTCAAAATCCAAACGAAATTCAGAGATCTTGATATGAATGCAGACATTTCTCATGTAACTAAATTATGTAAGCCAACTATCCATTAATTAATTTTGTTTTACTTACTACACTACTGTTCAAAAGTTTGGGTCAGTTAATATATATATATATTTTAATTATATATTTTTATTTAGCATGGATGCATTACATTGATCAAAAGTGACAGTAAAAATATTTATAATGTTATAAATGCAGCACAACTGTTTTCAACACTGATAATAATAATAATAATGTTTCTTGAGCAGCAAATCATCATATTAGAATGATTTCTGAAGGATCATGTGACACTGAAGACTGGTGTAATGATGCTGAACATTCACCATCACAGGAATAAAGGACATTTTAAAATATTTTCAAATAAAAACAGTTATTTTAAATTGTTATATTTCACAATATTACTGTGTTTACTGTATTCTTACTATAAAATAAATGCAGCCTTGTCGAGCATAAAAACTTACAAACCCAAACTTTTGAATGGTAGTGTATGTCAATAACAATTTGTGTTGGTTTTATTTCTTGATTTTAATCAAATCTTTTTTAAGAGAAACATCTGAGACCCAGTTGACACAAATGAAAAAGCATCATGCTCATTGAAAATTATCCATGTGCCCTCTCAGATTTTTGCTTGTGTAACACTCAACTAATCCCATTTTACACAAATGCAACATACTTAAAAAGTTTTTTTTTTTCTTCTTTGGTCATGTCTTACTTCATCTAGGGCATAAAGTGGGCCAGGACTACCACTGGAGCCCCCTCAGAAACATAAATGCATAGCATAACTTGCATAACTCTTGCATAACTGAGAACTTTTTTGAGAACATTTAGTTTTCTGATCTATGAATGAGCTCAAAGTAAGATTTTCCTCTATTCTTCATCTTCAGAAAGTCTTTTATCTTTCACGAGTTCACATCTACATAGAACTATTATGGTAAAGGTTATGCGTACTTGGCGTGCTGTCCGGGTGGAGGGCTCCGAGCTCCGAGCTCGGAATTTCAGCCCGAACCCAGAGTACTCCCCCCGTTGGTAAGAGTGGATGGAACTAGAGATGGAACTAAAAGTGAGGAGATGGGGTGGAGGTGGGATGCTGATAAACTGACAAGGAACAAAGGTGGGTTCTGCTGTTATTTATCTTGTCCTGAGTTGATTACTGATTGATCTCCACTTGTGCTGATTGGGTTATTTATCTGCACCTGCTCCTCCCGAACCTTGTTAAATAAAACATAATTTATTGTTGTAGTTTGGCGAGCTGATTATATATCTGTTGCAGCTCCTCTCCTTTAGCTTTATGTCATTCAGCATATTATGGTTAATGAGGTTTGTAAAATGTAGTTTTCTGACCATTATGTGAGATGGTATGCAGGAAGGAGTCATCCACAAGCAGGCAGTGTCCCTCTGACCAACACTGAGGCTCCCCACCCACCACCAGCTCACACTGAGCAGGCGTCTGAAGACCTGACACAGAGACAGAGCAATTGCAACGGAGAGGAATTTCATGAAAAAAACATTGACATTATGTTGGTGTATTATTACGCACGCACGTACACACACACACACACACACACACACACACACACACACACACACACACACACACACACACACACACACACACATATATCATTAGCCCATTGTTAACGGGCAGTCCACAGAAGAGGATCAAGCCAAAACGTTTTTCTCTGTGATTTAGTGTTGTGACTTACCCAGATGGCAGCGCAGACGTGTGTTTGTAGGGCCATAGGCCCCTCCCAGTGTGGCCCCTGGACCCAGGAGCCAGAAGCCAGCGGACCCCAGAGAGTTACTGCTGATGAAGGTTCTGAGCGAGAGGAGGGTTCGGTATGTACACGGACACGCACGGCAGTTACTGACAACACACACCCCAGCAGTGTAAAGTGGGAACACTGTCTGGCCCTGAGAGATGAATACATGAGCTCATCATATATGCATATGCACACGACACATTTTCCTTCTTTATATACCTGCTGGGAATCTTTTGCAACAGACACAGCATTTTTTGTAGCCTGATTATTATGAGAGAATGATGAATTGAATGCAAACAGATCCCTAACAGCAGTGCAGTACAGATATTGATTGGAAGATATTAAGAGAGGCTGACAAGGACAGCCAGAGAATGAAATACTCTTGGTGAATGAGCATGCCGGATGAAATAGCGTGAGGCAGAACACAAGTGAATTGTTTACCTAAAAATAAAAATGTCAATTTGCTCCCTCATGTTCTTTTAAACCCAATTGCTGTTATTTTTCTTCTTCTGTGAAACACTAAGTGAGATACTTTGAAGAAACTTCACAGCAGCTAAGAAGGATATTTTCAGGGAATTACCATCCAAATTTTGATGTGTCGATCACACAAATCTAATATTGCTATATCATCTATCTATCTATCTATCTATCTATCTATCTATCTATCTATCTATCTATCTATCTATCTATCTATCTATCTGGAATTTAAAAAGGTATTCTCAATTCAGTTGTGAAAGCCGCACAATTCTGATGGACTCTGATTGTATAGTTTGTGCGGATGTTTAAAAATCAGATGAACAGATTTCACTGCGACTTTTACATTTGTTGCTATGACACATTATAATTCCTGAAACAGCTGCTTGAGACTAATACGTTTAGTCACCTTTGGTCCTGGGTAGCTCCACCCTAGCTTTGTATCAATCCCCCTCTGGTACACTGCCTGAAACTCAGCAAGGATTTTGGGATAACTGGCCTCCAGAACCTCAATGTCATGACGATGAGCATCCCTGGGAAAGAAAGGTATGCTGGGAACATCTGGGAGGTAGAAAAGATGAGGCTTCTGAATAGATGGGCGATCATTGTTCCTGGCCTAGACAGCAGCGAGGAAGAAGTTGAGGGACAAACAGTGACATAAATGTTAAGCTACAACACAAATATTCAAGAAATTGTAGATAAACCTCAAGTTATCCTACTTTTCCCATCTCTGACCTGATTGCGCAGACCCTTGTGAATTCGCCCCATGCCGGCCCAACTGTAGCGCTTAGCATATTCCTGTAGTGCTCTATACAACTTCCTGCTTCCTGCTGAAGCGTCGGTAGGGAACGGGGCATGGCTCAACACCGGTGTCAGGTAGCTCTCTGTTCCCTCCTCATCCTCCACCGCCTCCATAGTGATGGCCGCAGATGCTTTAGGGGCAGAGTGTATGGGGCTGACCGGGGAACGGCTGGATGACCGAGAGAATGAGGACCGGCCAGAGCTGCTTTTCAGCATTCCAGAGTGGGATGGTGGGTCAGAACCTACGCGGTAGCAGTACCAGAGGAAGAGGAGCAGGACGGTCCAAAGGAGTCCGCTGAGGGGAGGACCACCTAGCAACGCACATGGGGGAAGCGGGACCAAGTCCAGAGACCAGGACATAATGCTGAGAGAGTGAGCTTCACCAAGAAAGAAAGAAAGAAAGAAAGAGAAAAACTAATACTTTTATTCTACAAGGATACAGTTATTCAATATGATTTTCATGAACTTGTGCTTGATACATGAGACTTTCTTCGGTCTGTAAAATCAATACTCTTTGACTTATTTCCCTTCCTCTGTGTTTAAGAGTAATGTTTATGAATAATTATTCAGCTGACCACAGGTAATGAATATGGTAACACTTTACAATAAGGTTTCATTAGTTAACAATACTTAACGTTACTTCTACAGCATTTATTAATCTTAGTTAATGGTAATTCCAAGATTTACTAATACATTATTAAAAGCAAATGTTGTATTTGTTAACATTAGTTAATGCACTGTGAACTGACATGAACAAACAATGAACAGCTGGATTTTTATTAACAAAGATTAATAAATACTGTAACAAATGTATTGCTCATTGTTACAGTTCATGTTAGTTAATGCATTAACTAATGTGAACAAATAAGACCTTATTGTAAAGTGTTAATATGAATCCATTCGAAAATATAGAGTGCTTCTCTCTCGGTCTATTGCATAATGATTCCTGCTGCAGTCAGTTTGTGTGGTCGCTTTCATTCTCAGAACTCACGTTGCTGAAACATTTCACACGGATATCCGGAGAGAGCGTGACGACGGAAAGAACCGATTTTTACCGAACGTTAGGCTACAAGTTACCATTCGGGCACTTTAAATGAGCTGTGCTGTATGTGTGTTCGCTTACCACTTCTCCACGTCTTACTCAGTCTCTCTTTCCCCCTTCGTTCTCACCACGTCCCTTCCTCTGTTTATCTGCAGCCCTGAAAACACAGTAAATTCCGCATTCAATGCTTCCGTAAGGATGGAAGAACGACTCCTCCTTCTTTACGGAACAGGCCGAAGATGTTTTTTTTTTATTACCTTTGTCCATGTACTGACGCATCGGAATCAGCCTGTCACTCGTTGCTGGGTTGTTAAGCTGTATTTTAAAATTCTACCAAGCCTCTTGCTGTTAGCCGAGAGCCACCGGGGCAAGTTTCAGCACCGAGACGCTGGACAGCTCCTATGCAGAGCGCCGTCTACGTCTTGCGCTACTGCAGTACAACCACAGTGTGGCGCTAATGAGATGGACACAAAAACACCCTCAAACCAACCAAACACCACACTAGGGAGTCCGATTAATAGTGGCGAATCAGTTAGCCTGTTTCGAACAGTTGTGTTCAGTGAACACTAAACAGGATCCAAAAACGGTTCAGTGATTATTATATCATCACGTGGTCACTGGCACTAAACCAGTGGTTCCTAACCCTGGTCCTGCACCCCCAACACAGCACATTTTTGACGTCTCACTTATCTGAAACCCAAGACCCTGGAGTCTTTACTAATGAGCTGAATCAGGTGTGCTTGATTCGGGAGACAAAAAATGTGCAGTGGGGGTCCAGGACCAGGACAAATAGGCCTACTTTATTGTTGCTTTATAAGATTAAGAGCTTTAGTTTCCATATAGTCTAGATCAACTTTGAAAGAAGAAAAGAGAGGTTTAGAGCCAGTAAATCTTAGTTTATATATGTGAAATTTAGCTAGAAGAAAACATAAATTTTGTAATATTTTCCTATTTTCTTTTGAATATTCAAACAACCCAAATAAATCATCTTTAAAACTTAACGAATCACTTACAAATAAGTAAAACATCTGTGTGTATGTACATTTCCATAACATTTTCCTCAGATGAGTGACAAAAAGAGCTATTTATTGCAATATCTGACTTAATTATCCTAAGAAAGGCTTAAGTTAACCTTATGAATCAATTGAAATGGTATTTATTTTACTTTATTGGTAAACATATACTTTTGAGACAAGGATTATGGAGATATAGACCTTATTCAGAGCAGTGGTATGACGGGTATGAAGGTCTATAGGACGCAGATGTCTTATATCAAAAATTTTGCAAAAATTCCACTTGCAAAACTGCAACAATTAGTATCCCCAATTCCCAAACGATTACAAAGTGCAATTAAAAGGAAAGGTGATGTGACACAGTGGTAAACCACTGTCCCAACTTTTTTGGTGTGTGTTGCAGCCATCAAAATAAAAAATTGCTTATTTCTGTCAGGACCACTATCGTCAAGTACGATTGACAATTAGCATACAGTTAGGATTGGTGGTATGGTTCTGTTTTGGGCGAGAACTCCCTGTGTATTCATGCAGCCTGGATAAGAGCAGGGTGAGCAGCAATAACCCCCCTTAAACAGAACAAAACCAACATGAATGTATTGCAGATATCATTAATTAATTTTAATGTACAACATAATTAGAGAATTTTATTCTGATTCAGGGGAATCAGAATGCCAAATCCTGACTGATGAGAGGAGGAGCTGTGGATGGAGGAGGGTAATAATGAGCTCCTCAGAACCACCTCAGCTGCTGATAATACTGAAGGAGCATATATATGTAACAGTGATAGGTGTCGAATTCCTATAGACGTGGATCAGCTGAGAGTCAGACACATAGCCCATAACAAAAGTTACTAATATTTCAACTAATATCCACAATTTTGAATTTTTGTCAAATTCTAAGACGACAAAGGCGACAACAATTGAGACTTATATACGAAATGGCCAAATTCCTGTTTTCAAATGAAATATGGGGATTGTGAGATATTTTATTTCTGCTTTATCACGATTTATCACAGAATTCAGACAATTAATACCCATTTCTCTCTCTCATAACGTAGCCTATATCTACCACAAACACTGTTTTTGAACCTTATTGTTATGCTTATTGTTACTTTAAAAAATACATCTGAATGATTTTTTTCTGCATGGTCCATGTGATTTAAAAAGAAAGGCGTTTTTAAATATTTGGTCCGCACAATTTTCATTATTTATTGAATATTTGTGATGGTGGAAGAAACATTAAGATAGCCTATATAAAAGCACAGCCACGTGATAAACCGTGTCAGTGAGACTGTTGTTGTCTCGAAAAGTCCTCGGGCACGCTCATTCCGTGGGTGAATCGTTCAGAACGGATTTGTGAACCGGTTCATTAAAACGAACCGACTCCCAAACATAATTCGGACTTCGCTAATTGACAGTCAACGCGCCAACCAGACGGGTAGGAACTGCTGCCATCTATGTTCGTTCCACTCACCTGCTATCCTGCTATAGGCCTAAACGGACAAAAATAAACGACTGAAAAAATACAATCAAGAACGTAGGCAAACAATTTTTTTTCCTAGGGTCGAAATCGTTACTGTCTTCTCCCAGGGTTCGAATGGAACACCCGTGTTTGACAGCGTTCGGGAGCGTTCTAATGATTCTTTAAAATCCGTTTGACGCGCAGCGCCAGTTGTGGTATTCTGGAGGGGTGGAGGAGCGAGAGACGGAGGATCACGCTGAAAACGCAGCAGCGAGAGCGGTGCTGGGGGGAAAAAAACACACGAAACATTCAAAGAATCACCAGGACAAGAGAAGAAACCTAGTGGATTCATTCTGACGAATAAAAAAAAGCGAAACTGCGTATTGCGGGTGCGTATGTTCTGTTTCCCTCTGGTGTTTTCGCGAGCTTGTTATGTCGCGCGACCGTCAGCTGCATAAAGATGCAATGGATGTGTTCATGAAATGATTGTAAACCATTTATATTGAACCAGCATTGCTTTTCGTTAGAATTTGCTTTCGGTTTTTTTTGTCTAGACGGCTTGCTAATGCTTTATTTGGGGGGGAATGGGCGTCTTGCGTCATAGGAAAGGATAAAAGGAAATGTTTTTGAATAGCGTCTGAATAAATTATCTGAACGCTTCTGCCCGCAGTGTCAGCAATATCATCTGCCAGCATATTTGATCGTGGGCATCATTTCTGTTAGTGTGGGTATTATAAACTAATGACGAGCCTTAAAATGTTTTCATCTGAATCTGTATTATGAACCCTATATAATATAATATAATATATATATATATATATATATATATATATATATATATATATATATCAGCGTCGGTGTGTGCGGTAAATACTAAATAAGGCTCGTGATGGTGACTGGGCCACTAGAAGCCCAGACCTGATCTCTGCTACCTGCCTTAGCGGTGACATCATTGATCACTGAACGTGGGCACGTCAGGGGCCATATGTCTCGTGCACTGTCAAGCCTCGAGGGCCACGGCGGGGCCATAATAAGATCTGATTTATGGCAAAAGCAGTAGCAGCACCAATGACTTTTAGGGAATATTTTACGAGATGACGCATTTTCTGCAGTTTGTTTATTTTAAACCTCTGATTTTTAGCGACATGTCATCATTTATTTTACATTTCAGACATAAAAATCCTATTTTGACAGGCAGTTAATGTGACAGTTATGAACCAGGATTTAAATAGTGGGTTTCAGGTATGGGGAGGGACATTTTCATTCTCAACACTGAGCATACGATTGGAAAGAAATCGTTAGTATGGGATGAATGTTCTTTAAATCCTCTAATGCTCACCAAAGATGCATTTTTTGGATTAAAATGTAGTAAAACGGTAATATTGTGAAATATTATTACAATTTAAAATAACTTTTCTATTTTAATAGCCTATATGTTAAAATGTAATTTATTCCTGTGATGTCAACATGATCCTTCAGAAATAATTCTAAAATGCCGATTTGCTGCTCAAGAAACATTTCTTATTATCAATGTTGAAAACAGTTTTGTCGTGATTACATTTTTCAGAATACTTTGATGAATAGAAAGTTCAAAAGAACAGCATTTATTTGTAATATTGTAAATCATCATCATTGTTTTTGGTGAGTCAGGAGAGTCAAATTTTTATGTATTTCCACTTTTAGGAGTACACTAGCAT
Source organism: Rhinichthys klamathensis goyatoka (assembly GCF_029890125.1). Classification (NCBI taxonomy): domain Eukaryota; kingdom Metazoa; phylum Chordata; class Actinopteri; order Cypriniformes; family Leuciscidae; genus Rhinichthys; species Rhinichthys klamathensis. The sequence goes on along the minus strand of NW_026607037.1, from coordinate 1,899,152 downwards.
ATAGATGACTTCAAATCTAACAGACTCTCTTTGATTTAATGTGTCCTTTAAGATCACAACCTAAGTCTTCCTTAACTTTGATATTTTTTTCTTCTATACCTCTTTCTTACTACTTCTTTTTTTCTCTCGTTTGCTTGCACCCAGGCTGTCCTCTCGTATTAAATAATGGTGTCCACAGTTTTTGCTGTGACACTGTCTGTCACACTGCTGCATCTGACTTCAGGTAATGTGTACATACTCGTGTGAGTGCTTTTGTATGTTTAACTATTCATGCAAGGTGAATGTACATAGTACATGACGATCACTTTAGCTTAAAGAAACTAAGTCTGATAGTTCCGTGGTCTTTTCAGGTGCTTCATTAGGGACATCAGACACTGAGGCTCCTCCCACCATGACCTCTAGTCCCCGCCCCTTGGGAGAACTCCTCCATGCTGCACTACTGAGTAAGGAGTACCTGGGCCACACCCCTAATAGCAGAGGTCAGTCTTTCCTAAAAAGAACACAGCAAACTGCATCATTCCAATAACAAACCAGTTCATCTAAATCTGTGATTTAACTCACAGGTACAACTACTAACCCGACCCAGGCCATCCCGTCCATCAGAGAATCAGAACCCGCCTCCACAGTGATGTCACCAGGAATCCTCACTACTGCAGTGACCTCATCGGCTTCACCTCATGCAGGCCAATCAGGTTTTGGGAGTGCTGTGACATCACCACCAGCTGAAGAAGAGACCACAACTACTCTAATTACTACAACAACAATAACAACAGTGCACACCCCAGGTATCATAACCAACAATACCGCATATAGTTGAAGACATCAAATAATTTTCAATATGAAAACTTCACAGATTATGTCCCTCAATGGGACCATTCAAATGATTTCTAAATGAATTTATGTTGACTTTAAAACTTTGAAACTGTCTCTCTCAAGTTCAATGCAATGCCAGCCTGTCAGGAACGGAGGGAATAGTCGAGTCCCCTGATCCGCTCTCCTCCTCATCTCCCTTTTCCCCACTGGAGTGCACCTACAGCATCACTGTGTTTCCTGGATATGGGGTTGAGATACAGGTGTGATAGCCTCACCGTTTGCAAGGTTTCCATTGTCCCCTTATTTAGCCTCTCTGTGGGTCACTATGGTTACTGCCTGTTAACATAGCTGATGCATCTTGTTCGCATTTGCATGGGGGATGTCATTTTAATGAGTTCTGGAATCTTTGCCCTTGATACAATCTTGGGGAATGACAACATTAGATGTTTTAATGGTAACACCATCTGTCTGTCTTGAAGGTAAAGAAAGTCAACTTGTCCAAGGAGGAGTCACTTACCATTCTGGAGCTGGGTGGGACAGCTCCACAGCTTTTGGCCAATGAGACGCTAATGAGCGAAGGTCAGGTGATTCGTAGCTCAACCAATCAAGTGCAGATCCACTATAAGAGCCTGAAGCAAGCCAATCATGGTGTTTTCAGCTTTCATTATCAAGGTATTCATTTTTCTTTTAACTACTGTTCAAAAGTTTGGGGTATATACATTTTTTTTTATGTTTTGGAAAGAAGTCTCCATTTATGTTGAATACACACCATGTCGTAATTACCGTAATTTCGACGTCCTACTCTAACCTGTTCACGTCCTCGGATTGGAAATTATGCATTTCTATGGCAACACTATCAATGCCTAAATGAATCTGCAGCGATCAGTTGGTACACATGGTGCAAGTCGGAGCTTTCAGAAAATTCCCAGTGCACAAGTTGTAATTATGAGTTCTACGAGGATGTGGATTACAAGTTGGAATGCCGTGAACGCAGTTTATTTGATTATAAATACAATAAAAAAAAATGATATTGTGAAATATCATTACAACTGTCTTAAAATAACTGTTTTCTATTTTAATATATTTTAACATGTAATTTATTCCTGTGATGTCAAATCCGAATTTTCAGCATCATTACTCACGTGATCCTTCAGAAATCATTCTTTATAATAAGGAATGGAATGATGGAACCTTATTATAAAGTGTTTCAGAGATCTTTAGTAACATTACACATTATAATCTTTACTGTCACTTTTGATCAATTTAATGCATCCTTGCTGATGCTGAAAAAAAGTTTTAATTTCTTAAAATATATATATATATTTCTCACCCTAAAACTTTTAAACTGTACAGTAATTGACCGTTCGCAAAGACCCGCCCCCCTTAGTTACTGTCGCTATGTCCGACAAGCTACGCTGCTCTCACACACACACACCATGTTCTCACGCAGTGAAAAATACATCGCGGACTGACAACACGCTGACAGACAGGACAGACCAGGTTACTTTTCGGTTACTTTTGATATTAAACATATTAAACAAAGTCTCACCTTTCAAATTTGGTCATTTTTTTAAAAGAAATTTGAACAATAAATACCGTTTTGTGGCTCTTGTTGGAATGTTGTTTTAACCGCAGAAAGGCATCAGTACCTTCCGTTTTTCAAGTTCAAATCCTCCCATTTTAATCTACTAACTCTCCTGACTGCTTTGTCCGACAAAATGGCGGATGGCAAAGTATGATTGGTCAGATCACCTGTCAATCAAGCTCCCTGCGAAGGGTCAATTGAATTGTAATTTGTCTGTTTTGACATGACAGGAATGACAGAATTGTTTTATTCTTTTAAACATCCATTCCAGCGTTCCTCCTGTCCTGCTCGTTCCCCCTCTCCCCTGAGGCCGGTGGAGTGACTGTAACTGACATCCATCCTGGTGGTCAGGCTCACTTCCATTGTGATCCAGGATTTGAGGTCAGAGGTCACGAGGTTGCAACCTGTTTGAACTCCACCCGACCCAGATGGAGCACCTCAGAACCCCAGTGTGTGGGTGGGTTGCATTTGTTCCCCATTCAGTTATTTACTTATTTATTTTGTTTCATTATCTACAGTGGCTTCAAGACACCTCCATTTATTGCCTTGTGTATAAGCATTCACATGTGTTTTTGTATATTAAAGCTGTATCTTGTGGAGGATGGATTAGAAATGCTACTGTTGGCCGCATCCTCTCTCCAACCCTCCCCTCTGCAAGTAACCATAGCAGCGGTAGCAACCTGAGCTGTCATTGGCTGCTGGAAGCCAAGGAAGGCCACAGGCTCCACCTTCATTTTGAGAGGGTGGCTCTTGATGAAGACAATGACAAGTAAGAGTTCATGTCTTGCTCACTCATGTATTAAGTTACCTATCTTATATCTCTATTAGTGTTGGAGAAGCCACTTTAAAACTACTTATGATTCAAAGTAGTCTTCTTTCAAAAACATGAAAAAAATCTTTACAAATTCCAAATTCCCTTTTGAATGGTAGTGTATATTACTGAATTGAAAACATAATGGTAAATGGCAGTATTATTGTCTAAATTTTTATATCCTTACAAAAAAGTTGACTGGAATGCTGTGGAGGGAGTTTATTCAAAAGAATCAGTGAATCATTGAATCTTGTTTGAACCAGTTCATTTAAATGAGCACACTATTTTAAACCTGTTTTTACATTCTAGACTATTTTTAACATTCTAGTTTGCTGCTGATAAACGAACATCCGAGATCTACCTCTTCTTCCTGCACAACCTGCCATGATCTTGATTCTTCCAGAATCATTTCATTCTCTTAATGTCACACCTGTAAGACTGTAAAACTGGTTGGAGAAACTGTCCTGACCACATGGTCTATTGAAACAAAGGAACTTGCTGAAAATTAGCATTCGACCTCCCCCTCACGCAGTCTCACCTGATTTACATTTCATTCTCTCACCCAGTAACAGCTAAAACTCACATAAGAATATATATATGGTTTAATGTGAATGATTATTGTGTTTAGTATCATTTTAAATGTCCCAGAGTAAGTGGTTCAGATGTCTCATTCCAAAAGAGTAAAACAAAAGGTAATAAGGTTTTTTAGAAGTTTAGAGATCCTGGCACAAAGGAAGATAGGCAATGTCTTCCTCCTCTTCCCAAGAGGTGTAACCTCTGAATGCAAATTACGATTGAAAAGAAGTTCTGGCTATTTAATGGAATGCAGCAAGGAATCGTGGCTCTTTCTGTATCTCAGATCAGCCCGTGAGGTTAGCTCATGTAGTTCTTAAATGTTGGGTTTGCATCTATTTCTCTTATCCTAAAGCATTTGATGTTTTTTATTGATGATCTTTGAACTGATTATGAAATTGGCATAATACTTTTACCTGACATAATAAATTGTTATATTTGATTATCCTAACAGACTTTGACTTCATTTCCATTGGAGTTAAAAGGAATAGTCAAACATTAACGTATATTTAATGATGCACAGATATCATTGAAAAACTTTTTCATTTTATGGAGTCAGATGAAACGAGTTAATACATAAGATAAAATGTATTGCATTTAATTGAAAATCCCTTTGCCATGATGGGACGAGACGGAACACGCGTGAGACCTTCACCGCTAATTTGAATGCCGCCATTGGATCAAATTAGACGGCCTTACACACCTTTCCTAATGTAGTTTTCGTTCCTTTTCCACGCCCCTCCTCCCTTTCCTAGGCTGATTGTGCGCAGTGGGAATAGCTCTACAGCTCCGCTCCTCTTCGACTCGGATCTGGATGACGTTCCAGAACGAGGCTTCGTGAGCGAGGGAATGTGTCTCTATGTGGAGCTCACAGCAGATTCCTCCTCCATCCCACTGCTGCTGGCACTCCGCTATGAGGGTAAGACAACCTGTTTAACATTCAACAAAATAGCTTTGTTCACTGTTAAAAAAAGAGTCTAAGGCTGCAAGTCTTAATGCACAGATCCGATCTTTTGACCGTATCCGAATTTTTGGCTCGCCTGTTTACATTCACTATAGACAGGACTGGTATCCAATGTCTGTGTTTACATTAATTCCCGCCCAAATTGATTTTCAGTGATCATTTTACTATGCACATGGTAGACCCTGGTTTTGTATGGCTGTGCTATTAAAATTATTTATATAATTCATGTCGAGTGGTCATGATTATTTGCCAGCATGGACAATATAACAGCTGTCATGACTCAGGAATGTTTTGCAGTGCAAAATCTGACGGAACAGATATAGTCCAGAAATCATTTTCGTTTATATACAGCTCAAATCTAGAATTCTGAAGTGAAATAAAGTAGCCCTGTAATATTTTTTTATGAATTTGAGTGAATTAACCAGAGAGAGTGCCCGCGCGAGTGAGTAACCTAATAGTGAAGCTTGTTGGTTTAATAACAGCGAGCGAAGTTATCACCTCCTTGCTGAGAAATATAATTTAGCTTTCAGTAGTGAAGCTGTTTTATTGATAAAAGTCACGGGCAGAGGTTGAAAACCAGCTCCTGAATGTTTCTGTGTTTGCGCAATGCCTTTTCTTTCCAAAAATAACGTTCCCACCTCAATAAAAAGCTGTGAGCGAGCGCATAACAGCACGTCTGCCTCATTAATTATTCTACATTAAAAAGCTATCTTTGTGAATAAATGTGTCGTCCTCGCCTTGTTGTGGGTTGTAGTTCAAAGGGGAGTCGGATATGCGTGTTTAGACGTAAGTTGGATGCCTAGATATCGGATATGTATCTGATTTAAAACCACATTTGGAAGTGGTTCAGATCGGATGCGGAAAAATCGGATCTCGTGCGGATTTTTTCGGTTACACGTGTGCAACAAATTCCGATCTGTGTCAGATGTGAGTAAAAAATCAGATTTTTTGTGCCAGTGTAAACGCAGCCTAAGTATATTTCATCACTATAAGCCATATAAACCCGTATTAACTTGATCATTTTCATTAACACAAAAACCTTTTTACATTTATATAATTCTTAATATAGAATTATATAAATATATAACTGCATTCGGCATTTATATAATGCCGAATGCAGTTGCTTATTGTGATGTCACACTAATTTCAGGAAAAAGAAGAAACTCAAAATTACAATTTTGTACCTTCAAGTCTGGGTTCTACAAATACTTTCACTCTCACTTAACTTCCCATCCTTCCTCTTCTTCCTATCTCTTTCAGCCTTTGATGGGGAACACTGTTATGAACCTTACCTGCCTCATGGGAATTTCAGCAGCAGCGACATCACCTTCCCTCTGGGTACTATAGTAACCTTCTCGTGCTCTCCTGGTTTCGTCATGGAGCAGGGATCAGGAGTTATGGAGTGTGTTGACCCCAATGACCCTCACTGGAACGAGAGTGAACCTGTCTGCAGAGGTATGACATCACATATAACCTAATATTTGACACATATACCTGTACAGCAACTGTACACTACCATTCAAAAGTTTGGGGTAAGTAAGATTACATGTTTTAGTTAAAAAAAAAATGAAATGAATACTTTTATTCAACAAGGAAGCATTAAATTTATCAAAAGTGACAGTAAAGACTTTTACGTTGTCATCAAATAATTCTCATTCAAATAATAGCTGTTCTTTTTAACTTTTTATTCATCAAAGAATCCTGAAAAATGCATTATGATTTCCACCATAGTATTAAGTAGCACAACTGTTTTCAGCATTGATGATGTTAATAAGAAATGTTTCTTGTGCACCAAGCATATTAGACTGATTTCTGAAGGATCATGTGACACTGAAGACTGTAATGATGCTGAAAATTCAGCTTTGTCATCACAGGAAATTACATTTCAAAAATATAAATTGTAATAATATTTCACAATATTACTTTTACTGTATTTCTGATCAAGTAAATGTAACCTTGGTGACAAAATAACCTTCTTTCAAAAACAAATTGCACAATGATCTGTTGATCATCATTAGAACTGTCAACTTAACTCACTGATTAATACAATTACGAAGAAAATAATCCTTGTAACATTAAAGTGATTCTAACTCAAAGATCATTCTAAGTACATTTAGAAAATTTCAAAACAGTCTCAGATTTTACCTAATGGGGCTTCAAGGGGGCTTCATCTCATCTAATCCCTCTGGCCCAATAATATGAAAGCTATTCTAATAAGATTGCTCCTCTTTCTCCTCTTCTCAGCTCTGTGTGGCGGGGAGCTCACGGACACAGTGGGAACAGTGTTGTCTCCTGACTGGCCACAGAGCTACTCTAAAGGGCAGGACTGTGTGTGGCAAATACATGTCAGCGAGGACAAACGCATCGAATTGGATGTACAAATGTAAGTATATCTATTTGATTGTGCCAGTTTGTGTTTAAATCTATTTATGGTTTAATTCTATTTCCCTCTCTTTTGCTTGCAGTTTAAACATCCGCCATAATGACATTCTCACTCTATTTGATGGTCATGATCTGATGTCACATGTGATTGGACAGTACTTGGGCTCAAGAGAGAGGTTCAGGGTTGTATCAGGAGGTTCAGAGGTCACCATTCAGTTTCAGAGCGATCCCGATGACTCTACGTTTATACTGAGCCAAGGCTTCCTCATTCACTACAGAGGTAAATACATCAAAAGGGTTGTGCCTTTTTCATTTGTTTTGTGTTACTGCTTGCTGTGATGTCACTTCCTTTCATTTCTTGCAGAGGTGGAACCAAATGACACATGTCCTGCCCTTCCGCAAATTGAGTTTGGCTGGAGCAGCTCCTCCCACCCATCTCTGGTGAGAGGCAGTGTGTTAACCTATCAGTGTCAGCCTGGTTATGACATCGTTGGCTCTGACATCATCACCTGCCAATGGGATCTCTCCTGGAGCAACAACCCGCCCACCTGTGTGAAAAGTGAGCCGAGTTATATATATATATATTTTATGACTAGAAAACACTTTGAAATACTTAATAGTAAGGATAATTAATTAATTGATTAATATTGTACACACGCTCTTTTTCTCCTGGCTTTGATGTGCCTCCAGTCCAGCAGTGTCCTGACCCAGGAGAAGTGGTCAATGGAGCACGCTCAGTACATCCAGAATCTGGTTTTGCTGTGGGAACTGTGGTACGCTTCACATGTAACCAAGGTTATCAGCTGGAAGGCCCGAGCCAGATCTCCTGCCATGGCAGAGACACCGGCATGCCCAAATGGAGTGACCGCAGCCCAAAGTGTGTCTGTGAGTACATGTTAGTAAGTAAGGTGTGTGAGGGATCTGGTCATGGAAAAATTGATTTTCAAACAATTATTTAAAAAATCTATTGTGATCCCCCCCATTGATTCTATATGGATTTGATTCTGTAGAATTTGAAATGGATTATTATTAATAATTAAGGCTGTCAAAATGAATGCATACATGCATATGGTTAAATACATTGAATGAAATTAAAATAAAACAAAAAACAATAAGTAAAAAAAAAATCCTGATTAAAGATTGTAATCGATTTAAAGTCTTATTAATAATGGTAAATTATTAAATCATATAGTACTGTTCAAAGGTTTGGGGTCAGTAAGATTTTTTTTAATAAATACCTTTATTCAGCAAGGATGCATCAAGTTGATCAAAAGTGACAGTAAAGATATTTACAATGTAAATAAACAATTGTTATTTCAAATAAATGCTGTTTGAACTTTCTGTTCATCAAAGAATAAATCATGGTTTCCACAAAAATACTCTATTAAGCAGGACAACTGTTTTCAACATTGGTAATGATGATAAATGTTTTTTGAGCAGCAAATCATCATATTAGAATGATTTCTGAAGGATCATGTGACACTGAAGACTGGAGTAATGATGATTAAAATTCAGCTTTGACATCAAAGGAATAAATTACATTTTAAATATATTTAAAGAGAAATCAGTTTTTTTAAATGCTAACAATATTTCCCAATATTATAGTTTTTATTTGTTATCAAATAAATGCAGCCTAGGTGAGAATAAGAGACTTTCAAAGGTGTCATGACATGGAATTTTTGTTCCTTAAGGTTCACTTAAAATGTTAATTAAGTTTTTTTCACAAAAGAAAATCTATTTTTGAGGGGCGGCTCCTTTAAGGCTGGTCAGTAAACGGTCACTGTTATAAATTGGCTAACGTCACTGCATAGGAAACACTATCAACGCCCCCTCGCTGCTGCACGTAAGTGTTTTGAAAACATTAACCATAAAGCCTTAAAGGGATAGTTCACCCAAAAATGAAAATTCTGTCAGTAATGACTCACCCTCATGTTGTTCCATCCCCGTAAGACTTTCGTTCATCTTCGGAACACAAATTAAGATATTTTTTATTAAATCTGAGAGCTGGCTCACTCCTCCATAGGCTTCTTTAGGGATCGAAACTGGCTGGCCCAAAAGTTATGAAAGACATCGTTAAAATAGTCCGAGTAACTACAGTGGCTCAATCTTAAGTTTATCAAGCGACGAGAATACTTTTTGTGTGCAAAAAACAAACAAAAATAACGACTTTATTCAACTATTCATTTCCTTCTCTGTGGGCCTCGAGATTTCACATAGTGAAACTACGCAAAGCTTCTAGGTTGTACGTCACGCATCACACACATGACCAGCGTCGGCCAATAGTGAGCCTACGTGTGACGTACAACACAGAAGCTTTGCGCAGTTTCACTACGTGAAATCTCGAGGCCAACAGAGAAGGAAATGAATAGTTGAATAAAGTCGTTATTTTTGTTTGTTTTTTGCACACAAAAAGTATTCTCGTCGCTTGATAAATTTAAGATTGAGCCACTGTAGTCACTCGGACTATTTTAACGATGTTTTTTATAACTTTTGGGCCGGCCAGTTTCGATCCCTTAAGAAGCCTATGGAGGAGTGATCCAGCTCTCAGATTTAATCAAAAATATCTTAATTTGTGTTCCGAAGATGAACGAAAGTCTTACGGGGTTGGAACAACATGAGGGTGAGTAATTACTGACAGAATTTTCATTTTTGGTTGAACTAACCCTTTAATTTACAGTCAAAGCATCATGAAATCGTTTACTTAAGGTTTGTAGTGCAGCTGCTGTCAGATCCAATACAGTTGGCTGCTTCATCTGTCAACAAAAGTTACTTTAAGAACTCTCCATTACACTGTAACTAAATTAAAAATTGATTTAAAAAACCTGCAAATCTGCAGTTAAAGTCTTTGAACAAACATATAATCCTCCAACACGATCCAGGGCGCCATTAAAAATAAACCATCCACTTTTCTCTGACGTATCCTTCTGAAGTCTGTACAGAGACACAAACAAGCTGTTTAAACAGGACGCATCAAAGCCAACATTCCTTTACACTTCTATTTATCCTCTTGTCAACAGACTCGAGCTCGTGGAGTAGAGGGAACAGGCATCTGTATACTGTATCCAGCGTAGACAGCGTCAGTGATTATAATGGGTTTTGACGTGATGTTTGCTTTTGACCTTTGGTGCAATCAATGATGTAAAACTGTTTGTTGACGTCTTGCTATAAAGGCAGGCATATGGCAAATTTAATTTCTGATGGCATATGACACCTTTAACAAAAACTTACGGACCCCAAACTATTGAACTCAACTGTATGCAGGATAAAACTTTACAGATACAGCTAAATATCTCAGCCCAAGTACAATGAAGATTGTACTAGCCGATAAACCATCAATCAAAAACACTGCCTGCTATTTTTCTGCTAATCAGTAAAATATGACCCATGCCCAAACCCGGGTGTGCCGGACAACGGCTACCAGACTCTGTACAAGCACAGTTACCAGGCAGGTGAGACGCTACGTTTCTTCTGCTATGAGGGCTATGAGCTCATTGGGGAAGTCATCATCAACTGTGTCCCAGGACACCCCTCACAGTGGAATAGCCCACCACCCTTCTGTAAAGGTATGTGAATGTGAACTAGTCCAATACATTGAGTCGCCATTTTTATCTGAAGAAATTAAAGTCACGTTTTGTTTGTTTTTAGTGGCCTATGAAGGGCTACTGGACGATCATAAATTAGAGGGTAACTTTGATTATCATTGTATCAGTGATATTCATATTGCTTTGCTAATCTGGCCCACTGTGTCATGTAATGATGTCCATGCTATTAACTTTCCTCTTTTCAGTTTCTCAGTCTTTAGAGGCGTCTCATCAAATGCTGAGTGAGAACATTGCATTGGCTATCATCCTGCCAATCATTTTGGTCATCCTTCTGATTGGTGGAATATACATGTACTACACCAAGTAAGTTTAGGAGGCTTGAGTTTTTGAATGCTTTTGCTTTGAACGTTCATTTGAACATGTTTTGATTCATACAATTATTATTTATTATTGAGCATTATCTCAGTGAAAAGATTCCTCTGGAATCTTTCATGATGTCACCAAGGCTGCTTAAGTGTTGCCTGGAAATTGCTAAATGAATAAGTAAATAAAAGAAAGGTGTGGATTTTTTTCTGGCATAAAACGGCCACTTTCCATGATTTCCTAATCCAATTCAAACCTCATCTAAAATAACTCACATTACCCAAGAAAAATGGCTTGTAAGTGCTATTCCATGTTGGCTTTAAAATTCAGTTATTTTCACTGATTATTGTCAAAACCTTCACAGCTGCTCCTTATTTATCTCTTCTGTGCTAACACCTCTCGCCGTCTCAGTGTGTGTAGGTGGCAGTGGAAACCGATGTTCTGGAAGTCTCTATCTCACACCCACTCCTACAGCCCCATTACAGTGGAGTCTGACTTTAACAACCCTCTCTATGAGGCAGGGGTAAGATGCTCACAACCAAGTGGAATTTGTACTTGTTAACTGTTAGGATGTACAATTGAATACCAAATCAAATGCATGTTCATGCATATTCCCTTTAAGGAATCGCAGTCTGTTTGTTATGTTTGATCTCATGTATCTAATCTTGGGAAGCCTAAAGTTCATTATAGACAATCGGTTTGGACGGTGTAATTTAAATGACTCACTGATTCATTTGAGTCTCTGAGCAGAAGTCACAGCACAGCATTCTCTATCATATTTTATGTGTAGAATATGTATTGTAAGTATCTTATTTTGATCAAAAATGCAGTAAAAACTAAAGTTTTGTGAAATATTATTACAATTAAAAAACATTTTATAGATGTTCAAAGTAGTTAACTATTAAACATAAATTCAAACGTAATTTATTGTTGTGATGGCAAACCTGAATTTTCAGATGATTTGGTGCTCAAGAAACATTTCTTTTAATTATTAATGTTGAAAACAGTTGTGCTGGTTAATATTTTTGTGGAAACCATGGTAAACTTTTTTTCTTAGGATTCTTTGATGAAAAAAAAAAAAGAACATTCAAGGACAGTATTTATTGAAATAGAAATCTTTTGTAACATTATGAATGTCTTTACTGTCACTTTTAAACTATTTAATGCATCCTTGTTGGCTAAAAATATTCATTCTTAAAAAAAAAAAAATCTTACTGACCCCCAAATTTTATAAGCTTTTGTAGATGCTGCTGTTTGTCATCATGTTTTAGTTTCAGTTATAGATTAGGACGTTTTATTTTGTTGTTGTTGTATTTAGTGTCAATATATATTGGTTAATGGTCACACTCCTAATGAGTTCTTAATGAGTTCATTCATAAATCCTAATTTGAAAAAATTTGGATAAATACCACCATTAAATATTATTATATTATATTATATTATATTATATTATATTATATTATATTATATTATATTATATTATATTATATTATATTATATTATATTATATTATCCATCCTATATGCTGGTAAGGTGTATATGTTTTTTCCTCTCTCTCACTGTAGGACACGCGAGAGTATGAGGTGTCCATCTGAGACGAGTCTTCAAATGAATCCAAATTGTGGGTAAATGAAAAGGAGAAGAAAAGGAAGGATACTGTTATTTTTCTCTCTCTCTCCGCAAGACATTCATTTGTTTTATTCCATTAATTACAACACATAAATCTCACTTTACACAGTCTCTCTCTCCTCTCTCTTTGCCGTTTCACTGATGTATGTGCTGAACAAGTGTCTGTGCTTGTGAGTTTATGCAGGTGCCTCTGTATGTTAGCGTGTGTTTACATATGTGTGTATGTTATTGGCATCAGAGTAATGAAGTACTGAAAGTAACAACACAATTGTTGTAAGTACATATTGTAAGTATGCTTTCTACAGTCAGGCATGTTTTGTAACAGAAGGTTTGGTGCCTTAAGGACTGTAAAGTGGTGAAGGATTGAAAGAGAAATAGAAAGTGAGATGGGGAGAGAAAGAATGAGAGAGACTTTGACACAAGTGAGACAAAGATAAGTACACATACGTATATAATCCAAAATACAAAAACTATACTCTCATGTTTGTATACAGATACATGGCCACACATTCATATACATGCACATGATGAGAAGAACATATTGAATGTAAATATTTTGATTGAATATTGAGTATACAAAACAGATTCCGTGCCAAAATACATCCCATAATGTGACGTCACTTTACATTTCACTGGTTGCCATAGTATTTCTCACATTATTATGTAAAAATGAGGACAATGCCAGCATTTCATATTGTTCTTTACTGTTTCTTAAAAATCTATTTCTGCTTGATGTTGAATGACCATGTTTCAGAGGAGCGGAATGTCCTCTCGCTTACGGCACGCAACGATTGTATATTTTACCGCTTCAGCTTAGGATTCATGATCAATTATACTTACTGTCATTGTTATCAGAGTTGATGTTGTTGCATATGCACTATGTTGAGGAAAATATATACAGAAAAAAACTGCTTGCTGTGATGCAGTAATCGAATTGAAATGCTTTTTATAAATTGCATTTTTTTATTTATTATTTATCTCATGGTTTCTTGTTAATATGCAGTGAGTTTCGTCTTTTCCACTGTGCCATTACCAGAGCTCATTGTGGAGGGCTTTGTTGCATTATAGTATTACTTGATTGTTATTTATTTATCAACATATTATACTTGTCATGAAGACATTAATTTGCTGAGATTTAAGATTAAATAAAAGTCTCTGTTGGATGGTGAACATGTCTTTTATAAATGAATCTTTATGATTAATAATACTAATAATACATATTTCTTGCTATAAGCAACAGTATTCATTATATATTAAAGTAAGAAATATACATATTATATATAATTTATTTATAATATATTTATAATTTCTTAATATATAATCAATAAATTTGCTAATAGCAAGAAATATGAGTACTTTGTGTCTGTAGATATTCCACGTTCCCCACATATATATATATATATATATATATATATACCGTTTATATATATATATATATATATCGATTAATCGTGATTAATCAAATTTAAGATAAAAGATTATATATATATATATATATATACTACTACTACTACTACTATACTACTATTATATATGTATGTGTGTGTATACACACTTTGAGTTTGAGAATTACTAAAAACACACACAAAAACTGATTTTGCACATGCATACTGTCAAATCGATTAATCGCGATTAAAAAAATATTCAGTACACACACGTATAATATACAGTATATATAAATATAATATATACACAGACACACATACATCTATCTATCTATAAATTAGTGTGTCTATTATTCGCATATCTCGAAGAAAGCAGTAAAAGAAGCAGACATTGAAGATGTTTAGATGATGTTTAGAAGGTTGTGGTTTAAAAAAATAAACATTCTGACATTAGAGGGTTGTGGTTTAAAAATATCTGAATATTATATTTTATTCACGGCCATCATTTGTAGTAGCCTATTCACAAACTGTTTGCTCAAGCGTAGCGTTTTCTCGGAGTGTAGCTGCTCCAGCCAAGGTCGGGACCTCCCCTGAATCGTCGCGCTTATTCATTTGTGGATGTTAACTGAATCTGTAAGTCAGCTACACTGTTTAATTCTGAATTATTATATTTTATTCTGGTGCGCTTAACGTTCCTGTGTAATAGTAGCCTAGGCTATTCAGCAACTCAAACATACCAAACCAACAATTACTAAAAACACACAAAAACAGATTTTGCATGGGCATTGCACTAGTTTTAGTCACCTTTAGCATGGGTGTGTTCACTTATGCTAAGCACTGTATGTATATGTGGGTATATATATATATTTATACACACATGCACACACACACACACACATATATATATATAATTAATATATATATATATATATATATATACGCACATATATTAAATAAATAAAAACTTTTATCTTAGATGCGATTAATCGATTTAAAACCACTAACACACACACACACACACACACACACACATATATATATATATATATATATATAGTATATATATATTATATATATGGATGTTCAACATGGCACCTCATGGCAAAGAACTCTCTAAGGATTTGATAATTAGAATTGTTGGTCGCCACAAAGATGGCCTAGGGCTATAAGAAGATTGGTAACACCCTGAAACTGAGTTACAGTACAGTGGCCAGGGTCTTACAGAGGTTTTCCAAGACGGGTTCCACTCGGAACAGGCCTCGCAAGGGTCAATCAAAGAAGTTAAGTCTTCGTGCTGTGCGTCAGGTGCAGAAGCTGGCTTCAAAAAACAGATGCATGAGTGCTGCCAGCATTGCTTAGAGGTTGCAGAAGCGGAAGGTCAGCTTGTCAGTGCTCAGACCACACGCCGCACACTGCAACAAGTCGGTTTGCATGGCCGTCGTCCCAGAAGGAAGCCTCTTCTGAAGCTGGCTCACAAAAAAGCCTGCAAACAGTTTGCTGAAAGCAACATTTCCAAGAGCATGAATTACTGGAACCATGTCCTGTGGTCTGATGAGACTAAGATAAACTTATTTGGCTCAGATGGTGTCCAGCTTGTGTGGCGACGCCCTGGTGAGGAGTACCAAGAAAATTGTGTCTTGCCTACAGTCAAGCATGGTGGTTGTAGCATCATGGTCTTGGGCTGCATGAGTACTGCTGGAACTGGGGAGCTGCACTTCATTGAGGGAAACATGGATTCCAACATGGACTGTGACATTCTGAAGCAGAACATGATGCCCTCCCTTCAGAAACTGGGCCGAAGGATAACGACCACAAACACACCGCCAAGATGACAACTGCCTTGCTGAGGAAGCTGAAGGTGAAGTTGATGGAGTGGCCAAGTATGTCTCCAGACCCGAACCCTATTGAGCACCTGTGGGGCATCCTCAAGCGGAAGGTGGAGAAGTGCCATGTGTCTAACACCCAGCAGCTCCATGATGTCATTATGGAGGAGTGGAAGAGGGTCCCAGCAACAACCTGTGCAGCTCTGGTGAACTCCATGCCTAGGAGAATTAAGGCAGTGCTAGATAACAATGGTGCTCACACAAAATATTGACACTTTGGACACAGTTTTGTTGTTCACTTGGGTTTACTCACTTTTGTTGCCAGCAATTTTGACAATAATGGCTGTGTGTTGAGTTATTTTCAGAGGACAGTAAATATATACTGCTATACAAGCAGCACATTGACTACTATAAAATAAATCCAAGTTTCATTTCTATAGTATTGTCCCTTGAGAAGATATACTAAAATGTTTGCTGAAATGTGAGGGGTGTAGTCACTTTTGTGAGATACTGTATACAGGTATATATATATATATATATATATATATATATACTAAATGGACAAAAGTATTGGGACACACCACTTAATTTTTTAATTCAGGTGTTTCAATCAGACCCATTGCCACATGTTCATAAAATCAAGTACCTAGCTATGCAGTCTGCATTTACAAACATTTTTGAAAAAATGGGTCGTTCTAAAGAGCTCTGTGAATTCAACGGTTCTGTGATAGGATGCCCCCTTTGCACTAATTCACTTTGTGAAATTTCATCCCTGCTAGATATTCCACGTTCAACGGTAAGTGAACTGTAAGTGTTTATAAACAGCACAAACTCAGCCATGAAGTGGAAGACCACGTGAAGTCACAGAGCGGGGTCACTGAGTACTGAGGTGCACGGTGCATAAAAGTCGCCAATAATCTGCTGATTCCATAGCTGAAGAGTTCCAAGTTTAGATTGGCATTAATATCAGCACAAAAACTGTGCAACGGGAGCTTCATGAAATGGGTTTCCATGGCCGAGCAGCTGCATGCAAGCCACACCTCACCAAGTACAATGCCAACTTAAGCATCAGATGATTACTTGGACTTCCAAAAGATGGAAATGGATAAATACTCTAAATGTTCCGATCCAATCTGACTTGTAATGCTGCCCGAATCATGCACTGTTCCTTCGTTGGCCAGAGGAGAACTGGCCCCAAGACTGAGTCTGGTTTCTCCCAAGGTTTTTTTCTCCATTCTGTCACCTGATGGAGTTTTGGTTCCTTGCCACTGTTGCCTTGGCTTTTGGCTTGCTTAGTTGGGGACATTTAATATTCAATAATATTATTGATCTGCCTTACTTAAGGTGGACGTTGACGTTGACGCAATTTTCTTTTAGAAACAAACTTTGTTATATTGTTTTCATGTTATCACTGTGAAGCGCTTTGATACAATCTGTATTGTAAAAAGCGCTATATTAAAGGTGACTTGACTTGACTGGAAGTGCAAAGCATGCCACCACTGGAATCTTAGGCAGATGCCATGAGAACATTACCTGCCTGACTGCATTGTGCCAACTGAAAGGTTTGATGAGGAGGGATAATGATATAGGGTTATTTTTCAGAGGTTTGGCTATAGGCCCCTTACTCCCAGTGAAGGGAAATCTTAATGCTTCAGCATACAATGACATTCTGGACAATACTATGCTTCCAACCTTGTGGGAACAGTTTGGGGAAGGCCCTTTTCTATTACAGGATGACTGTGCCCCAGTAGGCTACACAAAGGCAAAGAAAGGTCCATAAAGACATGATTGGATGAGTTTGGTGAGGAAGACTTTGACTGGCCCACACAGAGCCCTGATCTCAACCCCATCAAACACCTTTGGGATGAACTAGAACGGAGATTGTGAGAGGTTTTCTCATTCAACTTCGGTGTCTGACCTCACAAATGCGCTACTGGATGAATGGGCAAAAATTCCCACAGAAATACTCAGAAGAGTGGTAGCTGTTATAGCTGCAAAGGGGGGGCCAACTCCACATTAATACATAATATATATATACACAAATTACACTCATTTACATATTCCACGTTTTTTAAGACTTAAAGGTTTAAAACTTGAAAGAATGTTGTCAGGGCCGGCGCTCCGCACACGCACATCACGCACTGCACGTAGGGCACCAAGTGCTTGGGGGGGCACCAAAAAATCTGGGTCGTGAAAAATCATCACAATAGGCTACTAGTATAAATAACAAATAAAAAATGTCTAAAGCATGTTAATATACAAAAGCAATACAAAAGTAATATAGGCCTAGACCAAATTAGTCGAGAAAAAGGTGAATCTCCTGTGCCAGTCTCCCTCTGGTACCCCCCCTTCCCCACCTCCCAGTGGTCTGTTAGATTATGCCTCAATCAATGTAAAATTTGGCAGACACCGACCTCAGACATGGCCTCGAAAAGGCACCAAGAGTCGGGGGCGGAAAAAAGGAAAAAGAATAGACAGCGGGATGATACTCGCGCGTCGCTTGCAGGTAGACAATGTTTTAAATAAAAATGTTAGTTTTGTAGCGCGGGCGCCCTTGCGTCGTGAATGCATGTCCAGGGGGGCGTCGCTAGTAGTGCAAATGATCCGGGGCTTTTTTAGCCCTGCATGTTGAATCTTTTATTTTAACGGGGGTCCAGGGGTTTCTCGAATTTTGAAACTTGGGCTGTTTAAGATGCAGTTAGTTTGTTTGAGAAGAAGAGGAAGACCGCTTAGATACGTTTTTTCGTTGTTGTTCTATGCGGATAATTTTCAAGAGGTTCATAGGCCAAGGCCCAAGGGCGACATCTGTTGGTGAAACTGCAATTAGAAAAAAAAAACACAATCTCAGTGTTTGTATATTTTCATATTCACAGAGTTGTCAAATTATTAGGGCTGGGAAAAGATTAATCGCATCCAAAATAAAAGTTTGTATCTACATGATATATGTGTGTGTACTGTGTATAATTATTTTGTATATATAAATACACACACATGTATATATTTAAGAAATATTTGCATGTATATACTGTATATAATTATATATAATTTATATTATATATAAATTTAAATATTTTATATATAAATAACAAATATTTATACATACATGCAAATGTGTATTTATATATATACAAAATAATTATGCACAGTACACACATATATCATTCATGTTCCAAATCTGTGTTTTTAGTAATTGTGGTGGTTTTTGGTATTTATTTATAATTTTAACCTTTATATTATTTATTTATTTTCATATTTGGTGCCATTGTTAATGTAAAATGATTTATTTGCAGCAGTTATTTTGGAAGTAAAGAGAACCTAACTAAGAAATTCTGAATGCTTGTTATTCCTTGGGTTGGTGATTGGGAGTGGGGGGGCACCACCAAGCATTTGTGCTTAGGGCACCCAAATGGCTAGCGCCGGTGTGGTGAATAATCCGGTCACTCGGTGTAAATAGTCCGGGTGTAGGACACAAGCAATCCGATTGGTTCAAAGCACGTTTTATAGGTAATCGCTTTGGTGCCTGGTTACAAATCATACAAAATCACTTTATTATAGAAGACGTTTGTACTACGGTATAACGAGTCATTAATGTATTTTAAATTATACGTTTCATATACTAGTATTTAACCGAAGCTATAGATTGTGAAAATAAACATTTCTCGTTGTTAGTGTGTTTTTTAGTTAGCTTAGTAGCATAGCATACAGCTAACGTTATCCGATGATCGTGCTATGAGCTTATACTGCACTGATACTGCCTTACCGTATTCACAGCAGTTAATAGTGCGATTATAATTCATTATTTTTTAAGCAATAATCGGCACAATATGCTACAGGTACACTTTTATTTATTAAAAGAGCCATAACATAATGTTTATTTGTGTATATTACTATTTTCTTATTAACAGTTTAGACATTTAAATAAATTACAGAATGCTAGCTATGTTTTGTGGGTATAAATATTTAATTGGTTGTCAAGCCTTGACTAAAGAACAGTATAATAACATTATGGAATCACAAATCTTAATGTAATCAAACACCTTAATTCATATAATAATCTTTTATTTTAAAGAAATACCATTTTTAAGTGTGTTTTGTGACAAAGTTATTTGTTATTAAGCAATAGGGCATAATATGCTTTTTTTATTACAAGCATGTCATTTGTGTACTAATGCATTATGATTTATGGCATAATATAATCTTAATACAGAACATCATACAACACAATAACATTTAATGTAATAAAATTAGTGAACCAAAACTTGTATAAAATTGTAATTAAATTTCACAATACATAATGAATTCAACTGAATTAATTATGAGATGTAATATATTACATTTTTATTAACACAAAACTACAAGCAAAATGCACATCGTTTTAGGACATTTATAGAGCTTTCACAACAATACAAAGCAGCTTTAAACAGAAACACTTTTGTATGTCTTTACTTTCCTAAATACTTTTGTGATAGTTCTCTGGCTATACATTGTGAAGATTTAAAAACAATTAATGTCGAGTTAGCTGTGTTTAAATATTTAATGAACTGTAAGGTTAAAGTTTGAGAACTAATGAGACACAAATAGATGCAGTGTCTTTTGCTGTATGAAAAGTCAAATCTTTAGTTTGAAGTAAATTCATGTTGTATATGCAGTCAATTCTTTGTGGAACCATCCTAAGGCCTAGATGATGCAGTCAGTCAATTTCCCCTTTAGATGGTGGGGTCGTGACCTGGTAGGCGAGGAGGTGTCATGGACTGGCTTGAGGGAACTCTGCAAAAAACCACGTTAAAAATGGGTTTCAATGTTTTTACTTGGATCTGCAAGCCCAAAGGTGCAACGCAGCAGAACGTAGTTAGCTCGTTGAACCTGGGGTGTCATGGATGGACTGGCTTGAGGGAACTCTGCAAAAAAACACATGATTGGGTCGTGACCTGCAAAACACACAAACATGCTGTAACACGTGCATTTGTACACGCAAAGTCTGTTGTGCTGTGTAACATCACTCACTGTTTTTACTTAGATGGGCAAACTGGAAGGCACAACGCAGCAGGCGTAGTTACCTCGCTGAACCTTGTCGTCATTTCCCCTTGGTATGATTGGGTCGTGACCTGCAAAACACACAAACATCCTGTAACACATGCATTTGTACACGCAAAGTCTGTTGTGCTGTGTAACATCACTCACTGTTAGGATGTTGTGACATTACAAGGCCATTTTAATGACACACTCCACAAGATAAGATATCTCAGCCCAAAATTGACTGAAACCTTCCATTCGTCTCAGTATTATAAGGCTGATCTGAACAACAGAAGATTCAATTTCTTAATTAAAATATATACTATATAGTATATATTTGTACCAAAATGATACCTTAAATTGCATACCTCAGGAATCATTTCACACATTACAAGGTAATTATGTTCAAGCTTTTTTTCCTTCTTTTGCTTAAACACAATGTTGTCAATGTGTCCTAGAAGTTCCTCAACATGTGCTGACAAGGCTGGATGAAAGCTCTTTGGTTGTGACATTTTCCCAGTCTTCGTTTGCCACCATTTGTTCCACGTAGGTTTCAGTGAGCCTTTCACAATTCCTTGGAACAACTCCTGAAAAAAATATTTAATATAGCAAACAATATCTAGCCATTTTAAGTTTTGTAAAGTCTTATATGTACCTGAATTTCAGTATCACTGACAAGAGAACAAATTCCCTTTTTTTCCACCTCCTCGACTGTCCTATATTTGAAAAATCATCGATCTACTTGATCTAAATTACACTTTTATGTTGATTTATTTGAATGAGGACACACATTTTACACATACCTTTTATACGTCATATGCTGAACAGCATATGCTGCCATTGATGATGCGTGATATCTTCTCAGATGCCACAGATCGTCTCCCTGTATCACCTCGTTTTTCATAGAGGTCCATTTGTCCCTCACCTCCATTTCTGCCATCTAATGCAATAAACACAGTTGTTAAAGTAATGTAGCTAAAAATAAATAATAAAATAAATAAATAAAAGCATTTGTTTAACTTACTGTACAAACCAAAACCCCACAGTTGTTAGAGTCAGCCAGCCTCCACTGTTCTGGGTACTCAACAGTCCATTTTCCCAAGTCCCAAGTATTTCGGAAGGCATTGCTTTTGTAAAATAGAAAAAAGAAATTAATAAATGTACATTAGTAAATAAAGATAACAATTTTGACATTTACAAAGCACATAATACCATAGTATAGCCAGGTCCATCGCAGAAATCGACTTGTAGTTGCCAGTGGGGTCGTAAACGCGAATACGATTCAGCAAACCATCCAAGACCTTTACAACGAACATAAACAGAAACCGCTGTAACCAGAGTAACAACTGTTGAGCAAAAATGTAAACATTTTTTTTATCCATACATACCCACAAAATGAAGTGGTTTCCCTTTTCGGGGCTCTGTCCACCAACAATTCTTGGAATAAGGACTGTGTCAATCTCACCAAGGTCCTTTAAAATGTTTTTAAGTAAATAAGTAAGTAAATGTGTCCCCTGCCCCTGAAATTTATTTGATAGATTTTCATTTACCTTCAGACAAGAAATGTGACTGTCATCCACATGTTTCTTGATAGTGAAGGATCGCCACCAGAGAACGAACGTGTGCACCTGTAAAGCAGTTCCACCATGTGCTTTACAGAGCTGTGCAATCCTTGTGTCAAGAATCTAAAAGAAATAGTAGATGTCAATAAAAATTTTGTTGAATAATATAAGAAGTACATATAGGAGGTTCCTGTACAAACGACCATACAAATAAGCTGCCATTGGACGGATATGGAGGGCTCGCCTGAGTCCCAAAATTTCTCCAATTATGCATTCATGTCTATGTCTCAGCACCCTCTAACAGAATCCACGTTTTCGAGAATATCCAAGAAACTTTATTTTTCGACCCAAAAAAACTATAAGGTACACGTACCCCTTATAGATATTTTGGGTCTAAAAAAAAAGTTTCTTGGATATTCTCGAAATCTTGTATTCTGTTAGAAGGTGCCGAGACATGAATGCATGATTGGAGGCTCTAGAGCCTTCCAGAGCTGAGATATGGAGATCCCACAAAGCATTTATTCCATTGGGGCAAATAGAGACTCGCATACAGTGAAATTTTGGGATTAAAATTTGGCCCTTTTGCAGCTTTTTGTTTGAACAAAGACATCTCACACAATGTCATATTTGCATTCAAAATGTCATAATTGAGCGAATGACACTTAATGACAGTTGTCATAAACATGCATAAAAACTCCTGCATATTCATGACATGTGTCATGTCAAGATTATGACGGTGTCATGTTAGTCTTATGCACACCCTTTCAAGTAAAGTGTTACCAATGAGGAACTAATCTTTTATAAAACATGAATATGCGTTTCATACGGGGTTAATAAATAAAATAAAAATGTGTATGTATGTAGTTAGAGGGTGCAGAAAGCGTTGTAAATGCCTTGAATGCACATACAGATAATTTTTATGCACATACAGATAATTTTTAACGGGTAAGTGTCATTTGTAAAAGGTAAATGTAACACATTAACAAGTAATTAATAGTTTACACTTTAGATTGGGGGATGCAAAAAGTGTTGTAAAATATTTATTAATGCGTTTACACATCTATAACAGGTGTTGAACACTGTAGTGTGTAGTGTCGTGTGCACTGCAATGTAAGTGCTGACTGGTGAGGGTATAGACAGCTGTCTTCTCTGAAACACAAGAATCTAACCACTGTGCACCTAATGTGAGCAAAACATACAAAAAATTTAACATAATGAACATTTATGAGACGCATAGTCATATTTTGTAAATTATTAGTTAATCATTAACTAATCAATTGTAAATGACTTGTAACGAAATGTACAAAACATACATAAAATGTTAGTATATCACTTATTAATCATTTATGAACGCATAGTCATGTTTCATAAATAATTAGGTAATCATTTACTAATCACGTGTAATGGAAATTACAAAAAACATACATAAAATGTTAGTATATCACTTGTTAATCATTTATGCATGTTTTGTAAATGATTAGTTCATCATTAACTAACCACTTATTAATGGCCTACAACTGAACATTATTATTAAGTGTTACCCAAGTCTCTATACATTTTTACTATATTTTATCATTTAATCACTTCACATTTAATCTCCAGATTAATGTAGAAAAACATAAAATAACTAAATAGGGACATTATATTTTAACTACTTGTTTAATTACATATTTTTTTAATATGTACATGAAGGCCAGTATCACTGATACTAATAAGGCTACTGATGTCTTGATAAATATGGGAAATAAAAAGAAATTGAATAAAGCGTACAACACTCTGCACTGCATAATATATAAATTAGATATATGAATCCTTTTTAAAGCTACAAAAGTTCTTTAGTTAGGAGCAGTGAGTAATGTTCTCTGTTCCCACGTTACATTCTAATAATACAAATACATTTATTTACATAAATGTCACTGCAGATTAAGTATTTTCAAAAACAATATTCACAGTATAAGTATGAACTATAGCTGAAATATAGCCATGGCATTGATGCACGAGGTCCACTGTGGACAGATGATTAATCAGATTTTTCTCCCAATCTAAAATCAAAACTTGGACAATGTAACTGTGATATGATTCATTAGATATTGCTTGATGCTGCAATATGTTTTTATCTACAAGAGTCTCCTAGGAAAGAAGGAATGGTTGGACTAGCCGAGGTGGGCTGGTCCAGAGCCATATAGAGAGAGAGTTGCGACAACGGAAGTTCTAAATGCTTGGTTGTCACGTGATTCGCGGAGACCTCAGATAGTTCCAGGAAGTGCTTCGGCGCCAATTCAAATCGATGGAGGTAGAGAGCTGAACTGTGATTTTTGGTAGTTTGTAGTCAATAAATGCGTTGGTTTACAATATGTATATAATACATTGACATTTGGATGTAGTATGTGTATGTAGTTACAGCAATATTGTTTTTAAAAGATAAAAATCTGCTGATATTTAATGTTTATTGTGGTCAACCAGTGTTGCCTGCCTTTGTTAACATATTTTCTGGCTAACTTTACCTTGGTTAAAGACCGTTTTGCAGTTGTTTTGAAGTATTTTTGTGTTCTTAAACTTGTATGTTATTTAAGGGTTATCATGTAATGTTCACTATGGTTTCACAAGGACATGAGACTTCCAGGAAACAGGTGATTGTCTTAAAAAGCCATTGCAAACAAGTAAATTGTAAAATTGCATTCATCGTAATGTTTACAATGCTTATGCACTTATTACTATATAAATAAATACATAATATATTTCATTTTAAAACAAAACATGATTATACACACACACATACATTATTTTCTAAGTGTCCAAGTACATTATTTCCTTAACATAATTTGATAAATTCATGACATACATCACTTTAATCTATAAAACCTATTTAGTTTAAATTCATTTTTAGTACATTTAGATAATACATATTTTATGTTTTGTTATCTTAAACCCCCCAAAATGTCAGGTTGTGTAACTGTCCGCACAAATGAACAGACTAAAATACTAATTTAAATGGTGTTTTAATCATAAAAAAATTAAAATGAAATTCTATGGCATCATTTTAACCTTTCATATAAACAAATTTTATACATTTCAGTAGATTTATAGCTGATAATTGAAAACCTTTTGTCTAACAATTTGTATGTCAGGGGGGCACAACTGCAAACATGGCTCTCTTATTATGGTAATTGCAGTGTGCATGATAATGCATTGTCCAGAGGAGCCATAATGATCCTTGTAGATCTCTATCAAATACTGGTAATTGCTTTAAAGTTATGGGTAGGTTGGTACACTTTCAGGTGAATTTAAACACTAGAAATGTTCACAACTGAAACTTGTTCAAATACATTGTTCATGACAAAAAATATACATTACATCAGTTTTGAAAAGAGGTCATTGACAAAGAAACAAATGTTTTTTTTTTAATCTTTTCAAAACTGATGTAATTTGTTTATTTGTCAATGACACATATACACTTTTGCACTGAATTAGCACAATGGGATTTATAAATGTCTAATAAACTGCACGTCAAGCATGTTGTCTGGCCTTTCCTCTATGTTGTCAGACACAGAAAATATGCTCAAGTCAGGAGCAATCTAAATAGAACTAAACATTTTTTGTGCTAATCATACTTAGGTGTATCTGCACTTTTTCCACAAAGACCAACACTGGGAAGTTTAATGTTTATTAAAAATAGGGAGCAGGTAAAGTCTTGCAAAATCCAAGGAGCTGAGATTGATGAGGGTACAGCGTCAGTGCAGGAGTCTTCAGGATCCACCGAATCCTCTTTGTGCTTCTTGTGTTGAAAGAGATAAAGGAAACAAAAAAGGGATAAATTATATATAGGAGTTAGTATATAATACAGTTATGGTATTTATAATACCCCATTTAGCCTAGTGTGATTTGATCTAGAACACGGCTTGCTGCCGTTTTAAGCATGTTTTTTATTCTTACTTATAAACTTCCATCTCCCTTTCCCATCAATACAAATCAGCTGAGCTAAATCATAATATAGAAAGGTAATAGTCAACAGAAACACAATGAATAAAAAACGCCAAACATACGTTTTTCCTTACTCAAATATGAAATCTAAAATAAGGATTTTTCCCCGTTATTGCACATTTAATATGGAATGAAACCGATATTCTCATTTTATCAATTACAACTTTCACACTCCCCAATGTTATATTTAACCTCTGTTTAGAAGTATTTCCCTCTTATTACACAACAAAGGATAAACATGCATTAATAGAACGGGTTTAAACATTAATATGCTGTTCGTGGTTTGTTATGCGGTACTAACTTTATCCAATGACCTTTATTTTACCTGATAACGTCCCCTAAAACTACTAATTTAGAAAGCAATAATCAACTAGCATGCTTTAATACAGTTTAAGTTACAAGTTAATTTGATTCAGATGTACTGATAATATACAATCTTATTCTTTAAACGTCTTACCTTTTAAAAGTGCATCACAAACGGTCTGTTCTGCTGTAACTCTACCGCGCTGCTGCTACTTCCGGGAACTATTGAGAGGCTCCGCAAACCGCCATTGCTGTAAAAAAACGTTCCATTGGAGTCAATGGAGTTGTCGCAACTCTCACTCTATATGGCTCTGGGCTGGTCCAGGCGGGGTACTTGAGCGCTGAGCGTCCGGTGATCCCTTGGATCTCACATCTTCGAAAACGTCACATCATAATTTTAAATAGGCGCTATCTGTATAAACAAACAACATATTTGAGATTGAAACAACTACATTGTCGACTGAAAAACTCTTAAAACTACATTTCATACACAATAACAGTAATTTTTAAATTTCGCGGTCTTTCTCCTCTGCTATTGACGCAACTTGAGATTTTAAATATTAGATATAGAATATACACAATTTACATATACAATATGCAATTTAATTTCATCTTACCTTGCATATAGCAACGGGAGTTAGCGTTCTACATAAAGCTACCACATAATAACACTAAAACAGCTCACGTTAGCTACAAGTTATCGCGAGAACAGATTCAGATCAGGCATACTACTGGCATACTAATGGGGTCCTACGCCCGGACTATTCACACCGAGTAACCGGATTATTCACCACACCGGCCCTGAATGTTGTGTTACAGAAGAAAACATTGACCTAATAAAATAGCCCCAATTCAAACGGTTTCGCTGAAGGCCGTTACAGCCAGGGGGCGGGGCTAACTCGCTTGACAGACGTTGATTTGGACCAATCAGTCAACGAAAGACACTCCTCGCGAGGGTGAGCAGCAGCCATTGTCAACCCACAACAAGCAAGAAAGAGGAAGAGGACAGTCGTGCTGCGAGACAACAGAGGAAATTATGATTTGTTGAAAAATCATTTCAGGTTTACTGTTATAGATGTAACAGTCCGTAGCGATTACTTTATATTTTGTGCACCTTATCGCGGGGACCCAGCTCGGTAAGTGTTTTGCTTGTTGACAGCTCGTTCAAGAGCTAGCTCAAGAGCTAATAAGCTTATCAATATAAGACACATACATCATGCTCACTAGTCAGATTCTGTACATGTGTTTCCTTTTAACTGTCAGTTGTCAAGTTGTAAATGACTAGTTAATGGAGGGGAAACAAATTTGGTGTGGTCTAGACGAGGATTAGCGAGATCTCTCTGCTGGAGTTAAGATCTTACTGAATGTGTTGACCTAATTCTGTACATTTCCTCTGATATCAGTACAGAAACACATCTGTGGCCTCCCCAGTGGAGTGGACAGATATTCACAATCACAACCCTCCAGACTATTGCTAAACGGGTGTTATTCACTTATCTTTTTGTTTTTAGACCAGTGAGATCGATTATCGGATGCTCTTTGACAGATGCTAAATGCATTGCTTTATGTATCAGATATTATGTTTCTGCTGCTTTCTGTATGTTTTTGTTACATGTGCTCTGAAATGGTTTCAGTGGTTGTCACCGTGTTTATGCATATATTTGAATATGTGTCACAACATTTATTGGTTTATTTTGCCCTCATAAAGTTTTATGTGTTTTGTACTATGTGAAATCTTGTGAGCAATCACCAGAGATTGTTTTGATGTCATACTTTGGCTTTTTAAACAAATAGTAAAAACTCTGTAAGTAAATAACATTTATTCATTCTATATTTAGAAGGGCTGGGGCTGTCAAGCTTCGAAATGTTAAAAAGCATTATTAAAGTATCCATATCCACTTGTGTGCTGTATTTTTTTGAAGACATATGGTCATTTTGAAATCATATGAACAGATGCTATTCACTGAAAAATGTGCCCTCCAGTGGGCTGTTAACTGCTCTAGTTGAACTTCACAACTCGATCAGTCCCATTTGTGAACAAAGTGTTCAGACCAGTTTTGTGAACTAGATCAACTAATAAAGGACAATTTGTTCACAAATTAGACATTCTTTCATGAACCCCCTTGATGCCAAAGAGAGCTAGAGGAGATTTTTAATCAAAAATGTCCTAAATTTTGGTCTGTTCCTCACACAAAGCTACTTTAGAGTTCTTGTAAAATAGTAGGCTACATGATTCTTGTGTGATCAGATTTGTCCTGCTTTGAAAATTTTGGTGGTTGACAGCCCCAGTCCTCATTCAATTTCATTAAATGAATGGACACGAGAATATTCTTTAGAAACTCTCCTTGTTTGTTCCATAGATGTAAGAAAATCATACAGGTTTGGATGAATAAACAATTATGAAGTATTCAAGTTTGAAATTTTGTCTGCTCTGTATTTGTGTTCTTTATATTTTTAGGCAATAAATAAGCAGTATTTGATTTCTACTCCCCTGATGTCTGCTGAGGCATCTGGTTCGTCGGGTGGGAATGTGGTGACTGTGTCCGGTTCTGCCCCATCGTTCTCCAGCCATGTTGGGGAAGGAAAGGCTGACAGGAGCCTGGTGGGGAGTAAGTACGTGAAGCTCAATGTGGGGGGAACTCTCCACTACACCACCGTCCAGACGCTCAGCAAGGAGGATAGTCTGCTCAGGAGTATTTGTGATGGGAGCACTGAGGTCTCCATAGACTCTGAGGGTAAGAAAAAGCATGAGAATGTGTTGTACACAACCTTTCAAAAGAGGTTTTTTGTGTGTTTTTGAAAGAAGTCTCTTAACCAAGAACTATAACTATAATGATAACTATATCCACACCAGCGGACGATATTGTTCTATTTATTTTAAGCACGTGCTGCAGTTTAGTTGACTCGAGCTCTTAAAGCAGAATGGATTCTGATCGGCTGTCAATGTTTTTTTATCATTTATCAGCTGGACAAAATCATTCTTAAAGTGATTCCAACAATATTGTTTCTCTGTGCCATTATTGTTATAGTTGTGGTGGGGACTCTACTATTTTTTAGAACTATATCTTTATAGTTATCGCCCTAGGTGTGAACGGGCCTTTATGCTCACCAATAGATGTATTTTGTAACATTATAAATGTCTTTACTGTCACTTTATTTCTTAAAAAAAAATCTTATAGATGCAGAAACTAGAACAGATGTACCGGTATATATAATGTGTGTTCACTCATCTTTTAAGGCTGGGTGGTGCTAGACAGATGTGGGAGACACTTTTCCCTGGTGCTGAACTTCCTGCGGGACGGGACAGTTCCTTTGCCGGAGAGCACACGGGAGCTGGAGGAAGTGTTGAAAGAGGCGCAATACTACAGGCTCCAGGGTCTTGTACAACACTGCCTCACCACATTACAGGTTAGAGGATCCACTGGGCTTGTGTTTCTGTCCCTTTAGTGTTGGCTCAAAGAAGCTTATGTCTGCATTGAATTGAAATGCTTCTTTGAGCCAAGGAAGGTGTTTGACAGCTTTTGACACTTACTATGGCTTTTTTGATGTTGATGCAGAAACGCAGGGATGTCTGCAGGGGTTGTCACATTCCTATGATCACTTCAGCCAAAGAGGAACAGAAAATGATAGCCACCTGTAGGAAGGTGAGATAACAGAGGCTTAATATTTACTTCTCCTTTGACAAAAACAACACATAAAAAAATGTAATCTCTTAGGGCTGGAATACACTATACTGCTTTTGCCCAGATTTGCTGTCTAGAGGAGTCAATGCTTGTTGCTTAAAGTCCGAGCCAGTCTGCAGATTATGGGCAGTCAGACTGATTTTAAAGAAAATCATGTAGTGTACCATGGGAACACGCACAGACCATCCTCCACTCAGAGGATATCAAATATATATATATATATATATATATATATATATATATATATATATATATATATATATATATATATATATATATATATATATATATATATATATATTATTATTTTTTTTATATTTTTTTTTTTACATATTTTAATCATTTGTCATGCGTCTCCTAGCAATGAGGCGCATGTTTCTGTGTTCAGTTACCATTTACAAAGTTGCCAAATGCATGATGCCTAGTGTTTTAAATCTGTTCTGATTTAAAACCATTGGTTTTGCATGCGCTGATTAATTTCGATATTTTGGGCTATTTTACTTGACTAGAGGACAGAAAACCTCCATAATAATATACACATTATTTTATTACTCTTTATAGATTTGCATCTGTAGATTTCAATTACAATACATATATTTGAAGGCCATTTTCTCAAAAATGAGTTTTATTTTCCCTCATGCCCTGAGCTAGAAATCTCCACTTCAAGTAGGACTTACATACACCAAACTTTCTTGATTTATTCCTATCTATATTCTGAAGGATTTTACATAGGGGTTTGTTCATATATCATTTGCCTGATTTATATATAATTTTATTCCTAAAAACATGGTGATTTTTATTCTGCCTGTTGACAGTACTTCCTAATTAATGGAGTGATAAAAAAGAGAGCCAAAATCCCCACTATAAAAACCTTTAACTCTTATGTGGCAAAAGAATGAACAAATAATTTTGAACCTGGCTTTATCCAATGTTCAGATTTCTGTTCTGGAAATGTATGCAAATTAGTGCATAATGAATTGGAAAATGCATAATTTGTATATTTAAGCATAACATTTCAGAAAACTTGTAATACAATTTTTTTTTCTTACTCATGGTGTCGTGTATTCTGGCCTTTAAGGATCCAAATGAAACCCTTCTGCTGCGTACAGTATGGAGGAAAAAAGTGGTCTTTGTTTCATGAATAATCTTTTCCTCATTACAGCCAGTGGTGAAACTGCAGAATAACAGAGGGAACAATAAATACTCCTATACCAGGTACATTCAGCCCTCATTCTCGCTCCTTCTGCTATTTCAAAAAGAACAGTGTTTACTCTGAGCATACCACCTTCTCGTTTCAGAAAGCATATGAACCATAATGTGATTATGTGACTTATATAGAGTCACCTATTCTAAATGAATAATTGTTGTCATACGCACACCTCACTTTTTGGCAAAATTATATAGCTCAATGACACCTTGTAATTATGCCTGGTGACTGTAGGAAGCAGTAAGAAAAATCCAAAATGATTTTAAAACATAGAACTGTTCCTGTATGTCAAACAGTAGAGCATGGCACTAGCAAAACCAAGGTCGTGGGTTCGATTTCCAGGGAATGCATGAATTATAAAAATGTATAGCTTGAATACAATGTAAGTCGTTTTGGATCAAAGCATCTGCCTATTTCATAAATGTAAATGTGAGTGAGAGGTGCCTTTTTCTATATAAAATGACCCTTTATTCCCTCAGCAACTCTGATGATAACCTTCTGAAGAACATCGAGCTGTTCGATAAGCTGGGGCTGCGCTTTAATGGCAGAGTGCTGTTTATTAAAGATGTGTTGGGAGATGAGATATGCTGCTGGTCTTTCTATGGCGAGGGGCGCAAGATTGCTGAAGTCTGCTGCACCTCCATTGTTTATGCCACTGAGAAGAAGCAGACCAAAGTGAGCAATGAGAATTAAACTCTCTTGTCTGTGTCCATATATGTCTGTTTTCTCACTTCATTTTTTTTCTTCATCTGTTCACATAGGTTGAGTTTCCAGAAGCTCGTATCTTTGAGGAGACACTCAACATTTTGATCTATGAAAATGGGCGAGGTTCGGGAGGCATGGCCCTGCTGGAGTCAGGGGGCGTCTCGTCACCAGGTGTGGGCCAGTCGGAGGAGGAAGGGGCGGGGGTAGGGGGTGGGGATAGGCGGGTGAGGCGTATCCATGTTCGGAGGCATATTATGCATGATGAAAGGGGTCACGGACAGCAGACTGTCTACAAAGACTGAATCAGAATGGTACAAAGATGTACTGAATCATGCATGTGAAAAATGGTTGAGAAAAGAAAGACAACTTTGGTATGTTTAATACTGCACTGAAATGGGAGGGGTGGGGGCTAGTTTAGAAATAATACTGAAGTTGCCACAGTGTGGCACAGTTTTGTTTATTTTTCTGTGAGGTAAATTTACATTTATCTTTTTTCATTTTTTGTTAATTTAATTTATTATTCGTTTAATTTATTGTCCAGAATTTTCACTTTTTCAAGTTTCAATGTGAAATAAGTTGTGTTTTTTTTAATGTTCTGATTTGTTTGTATGGGCCATGTGAAAGTTTATCTTTCCGTGTTTAATAGTAAACTGTGATGTATGCTGACTTGAGGTGTTGAGAATGATGAGAGGCACATGGAGGCGTCATGTTGCATGAGACTGTCAGATCTTCTGGGAAACTGACAAAATTTGCGCAGCTTGTTGTTGCAGCCATTGATAGCAGGGGGTCCAGTTTTTTTTTTAACACAAATAGAAAGCTTAAGTAAATAATTTTACACAACTGTGCCTCACGATTGGTACGTAAAATTTGGATGGGCATGTTAAACAATATTTCTAAAACTAATATTGTTATTGTTTAAAAAGAAAATGATCACTGTAGTTTCTAACATGATATCACTAAATACACTCTAAAACAGCAATGGGTTAGACGCATCAGTAGGATTGAAATACTTCTAGCACTAAACGATGTTATAATTTTATTCAAAATAATTTCTAGACAAAGATGGCGCCTGGCATGACGACAGTAGTTTCCACTAAGTTACAAACAACTTCACAAAACGATGTTTTATTGACCAATGTAAGCCATAAATGTATGCACTCACTGTCCTAGACCAAAAAACACCTCTTTAGTTCTGCCAATTAAATTAGTATGTGGAATGCCGTCCAAATATTGTTTTGGAATTTTAATAAAATTGAATTAATATTCCATTAACATTTTCAATAAAAATGCTTTTTGGTAAAATCCTTGTGGTTTTGAAGTTATTTTGGTTTTGTCTTAAAAAAATATTCCAAAGAATTACACCTTAAAAACACAGTCGATCATTATAGAGTGTCAAAATGACCTATTCATACCAGATAAAGGATGAAATAATAAATATGCAAATATTAAATTACTTATTCAAGAAGTAAACATTTAAAAGAAAACCCTAAATCAATCATAAAAAAGTATCGGTTTAAGTTTTAAAGACGGATACATTTTCTAACCTAAAATATTTTAATTAGCGTATTTATGAGAATTCATGAAAGAAAAAATACTAATGCAAACCCAGTTTTAGCGGACACAAGTAACGTTTTGACCGTATGATGTTATAAATACTACGTAAGCGCGTCTGTCGGAAATTGTGCGTGATGACGTAAAGCAACGTAGCCGAGCACAGCAAAGCGCGCCAAGGTAGGGTGTCGCGCTAAGTACGCACAGTACGCAGTGGTGTAAAAAGTGGCGCAAATGTGGAAAAAAAACATGGCCAAAGAAGAGGACGTGATACGAGAGTTCGTTGTGAGAGAACTGCACAAGTGTTCGGATCTCAGGTAAACTGCGGGTTGAATGAAATGCGAAATACTGTCAAAAACGGAGGTTATAGTCATTACATATCAAAGAACGTTATGTTATGTGGAAGTCAGGGCTGAATCATAAAC
This sequence comes from Rhinichthys klamathensis goyatoka, assembly GCF_029890125.1. Taxonomy (NCBI): domain Eukaryota; kingdom Metazoa; phylum Chordata; class Actinopteri; order Cypriniformes; family Leuciscidae; genus Rhinichthys; species Rhinichthys klamathensis. Next base: position 1,864,852 of record NW_026607037.1, on the reverse strand, counting down.
TCGTTAAATGAGAAATGTTGCACGCATGTCAGGTCTCACGTCGGCTTCTAGCTAGTGAGTGATATCAAGGGAAAAGGAACGGATTAGGAAGATATAAAGGGGTGGTTATGTTGGATTCTTGTATGAAGAAGGTCACATCGCACAAGAAGCACTTTAATTTGCATGTGTCGAATAAAACACGATCAAGGGACACTACAATGATGTGTGACGCAGCTTACGTTCAAGCCTGAAGGGAATCCTGTGTAGTTCAATAGTACGCTGGAGCGGTTTGACAGATAGACAGCACAAAAATGTCTCTATGCCATCACATCATGTCCATAGACAAGCCACTATTAAGTGAAAGTGTGCTTGTGTTTTGTTGTTTACAAAATATGTGGTGTTTAAGTCATGTGACATTTTGCACGGATTTGTATTGGTCCATCAGAATTGCATTTGCATGTCTAATTTACTGTTACTCTTCCACCTTTCAAGTACACTGACTTTAGGCATTTTGCGGAGGAGATACCTGGAGAAGGTGGGTAGAGAGTCGCTCAGCACCAAGGACAGACAGTTGATGAAGAAAATAGTCGAGGAGGAACTTTTGAAGATGCAGGTGAGGAAGAGACCATAGAAGTCGTGTGATCTTACCATCATTCATCTGTCCGAAAACGACCCTTTGCTAAGCTCCACCCTTTGATTATTGATTATTGATTATTAACTCCAACACACTTTACAGAAAGTCCCAGAACAAATTGGAGGTGTAAAATAATCATTGTTTCTAAAGAAATAATGTTATATTCATGTTTAACATGAGTGAGTGTTGCACTTTTTTCTAGAGTTGAGGTCTTTGAGCAGTACAATTATTGGTGAAAAGTGCTCATAAAGTGGTTAAACTTGATTGGAGATTAATTCTTCATGGACAGGAATGAATTGTAACATTGCAAAACATTTTCGATGCCGCGACTAACTTGGACTTGACAGAGACGCCAAATTTACATAAAACAAATCAATATAGCTCAATATGATGAAATGTTAGAACATGATCAGTGTGTTATTCTAATGTTGATCTAACTTACTGCTAGTCTCAAATAGCAAACAAACTAACACATAGAATAACATTATAACTTTCAACACTCTCAAATGCAGTTTAGTATGGTAGTGTAACGTTAGACCAAGTGAAACAGCGCTGCGTTACCTCACACTTTTAATTTGTCAAATAAACTGACCTGTGTGAGTAGTAATTCAGCACTTGCGGGTAGTTCGGTAGAATTAATGTCCTTATTCCTTTATATCTGTGGGACTCGCGTGTGGCGCTGATATCTGTCTCTTATTAGCAATCGCGCCCTACTTCATACCACAGTCATGTTAAAAAACAAGAATGTTTTCAGTCATCCATAAACATTATTGGATCCATCAGCATGACGACAAGTTCCATCATTCCGCTTATCACTGCGTCATCAACCTATGCCTTTGTTATTGTAAGAAGTTAGCGACCCCTAGCGGTGATTTAAAAAATAATAATAATAATATATATATATATATATATATATATATATATATATATATATATATATATATATATATATATATTTACTTATTGTAGCTTTAAATAAGGTTTTTATGATATCAAAATTTCATAATTCTTGTCACCAATTTCAATATCACAAAACCACTAACTCTAGCCTAAGTAAAAAAATATTGACGCGAAGCATGCAAATACTGAGAGGTTCGCGGGCAGTATAAAATGCATGGGCGCGACAATTACGTCAGAATCACGACTGAACGCTAGCACAGCTGACCAAACAGCGAACACGGCAGCTAACGTAATGTCTCGTTCCCGCCTCTGATCTGCAAACATTTTGAATCAAACGTTTCTTTGATAATCTCTTATCTGAGTGAAAAATCTGAGTGAATACACTTAATAAACATAACTTATTGACAGTTACGTTCCTTAAGTCAGTTAAAGATGCTTTTGCGTTTATTTAGGATTGGGAATGAAGATGGACACAGTTTAAACCACAGTATGCACTTCTCAATATTTAATTGTAAGTGTATTTATCAACCACAACGTTTGGCCAAATGTTTTGAGCTTTCCAAACACCCAAAAAGAGAAAAGACCACAAGCTTGTCTGATAATATGGTGTACATCAACAGTGTGATTTGTCAGTAACATTTTGAAGTTGAGGCTTAGTAAAGGAAATCTATCTTTTCAGGGCAGCAGTGATGATGAGCCTCTTATTAAAAGTGTGAATCCTTCAAAGAGCCAGAACAAAAGGAAAAGGGGGGATGATGACAACGATGATGGTGGGGATGAAGAGAATAAAATGGTGGGAAAGACAAAGAGATCACGGCTGGAGGAGTCTTCTCCAGGTATCTGTGTAGTACTTGTGGAGTTTGTCCTTGTTTTATTTCCTCATTGGATGTTGCGTGAGTAACTTTATAATCTCTCTTTTCCAGATTCCCCTGACTCTGGAATAGAGAAGGCTATGAACGAGCGAGGGCCAAAAGAGGAAGAAGCTGGAAGTGATAAAGACACCGGTGAAGACAGTGAGGAGGAGCAAGAGAAAAAGAACATTAAAAGAAAACCACAGAATAAGAGACGGGGCAAACAAGAAGAGGACAATGACAAGAAAAGGAAAACGAAGAAGAAAGGGAAGGTGATGGATAGGGATGAAGATGAGGAGTTGATGGATTCTGATGAGGAGGAGGCCAGGCAAAAACCACCATTGATAGAAAAGAAAAAGAAAGAGGATTCAGACAGTGAGGAGGAAACCAGTGATAAACCAGCAAAAAGTGAGTCTGCGAGTGATTCTGAGGATGAAAAAGTGAAGAGCAAAGCAAAGACACAGAGCAAAAGAAAAGATGTCAGAAAAAGGAAGCCGGTCGAGAGGGATATTGTGAAAGAAGTGGAGAGGGAAGTGTTTGGGAGCAGCTCTGAAAGCGAGGAGGAGAAAACCGAGAGCACTGAAACAAAAAACAAGAGCAACTCTGAAAATGAAAGCACTGGAGACAGTGAACAGGAGACAGATAAAAGAAACCATGCTGCTGATTTATCATCTAAAGAGACAGAGAAAAATGGTAAGAATCCCTCAGAGGTCAAAGTGGGTGCACGTTTAAATCTTTCTACTTGCATTGTTCATCTCTTCTTTTCTTTATAGAGGAGAAATTAAAGGACAGTCAGAAGGAATCAGCAGAGGACTCTGACTCCTCGTCTCTTCCCTCACTGGAGGACGAGGAGGAGCGAGAGAAGGGCAAGAAGGAGGAAAAAAGCGTGACGAAGAAAAAACGCAGTGAGGATAGGGAAAACACAACCAGAGGAAAGGCAAGATGAATTTGAGAACTCAAAAAATATAATAACACACAACTTTTTTTTCCACTACTGTCTGTTTTATTTAAGGAATATTAAACAAGCAAGAGTGCTGTTATTCTGAATAGCAGCAGAGACAGAAATCTTTTGTAAGATTATAAATGTCCTTACTGTTTCAAATGAGTGCTGTTCTTTAGAACTTTCTATTCATCAAAGAATTCTAAAAAATGTATAACGTTTTCTACAAAATATTAAGCAGCACAACTGTTTTCTGCATTAATACGTTTTTCTTGAAAATTCAGCTTTGTCATTACAGCAATACATTACATTTTAAAATATATTAAAATATAAATTGTAATAATTGTAATAATATTTCACAATATTACTGTTTTTGACTGTATTTTTGATCAAATAAATGCAGCCTTGTTGAGCATAAGATATTTTTTTCAGAAACATGAAAAAGTCTTACCGACCTCAAACTTTTGAACAATATTTCTGGTTTGGGTCAAAAATGCTAGAGATATTTAAAATGTTGGATAAAATACCCTGTAGTGAATTTTGTCATCTAACATTTTACATATTTCACAATATTCTATTCTTTGCTAAGTATGGAAGCTTGTTTCCACCACAGAATAAAAAAATAAAAAAATAAAGGTTACTGCGACTTTTTATCTCACAATTCAGAATTTTTTCTCAGAATTGCGAGATATAAACTCGCAGCTGTTTGTATTGGGATCATACAGGTACTGTAAAATAAAATCCAGGACTTTCGAGAACATTTAAAGCACCACTTTTGTGTTTTTCAAGGACCACAATCAGAAAACAATATCTTTATTATCTTTTAAATTCTAAAAAAGTAAATATATAAATAAAAATATACTAATAAAACAAAATGGTACAAATAAAGTGCAGAACATGCAAACTGTATGCAGTTACTGTTGCAACTTTAAGTGTGGGAACAAAGCCCTTGAGTTTTCAGCGCATTGAAGAGCAAATAGAAATAGGACATAAACTTCTTATGATTCTTATTTAAATATGTAATAACAGATGAAAACAAAGGATTTCATTTGTTAAATGTAATGCATTTCAATGTAACTAACTACAAAGTTATTATCTAATGACTGCACTAAAAAATATAAATTTAAGGATAATTTTTTATTACTCAAATTACAGGTATAAAGTATCCATAATACAACATATTTAATCATATATATTAAATGCAAAGTTGAAATTTTTGTTCAATAAATATTTGGTACTGAGAAACCGTCTGATGGGGGTTTATCAACGACTTCTGTGCAAGTTCCGCCAGTAGGTGGCAGCAAAGGACTGACTTTAAGAGTGTGCTAGTAGACCATTAAAAAAAATACTGATTCATTCTGGAACAAGCAAGGCTGTAAACAAGGAAATTATTTTAACTTTGAACAACACCTTATAAGGCGCAACCGACACAAGCAAAGCTGCTCCGGGGTAAAGCTGAATCTGACGCTTTACTTCAAAGAGATTAAACCATTGACCAGAGCTGTCAGTCATGTTAAATCCACTTATCCATTGAAAGGATACTATGACAAATATATCACTTTCCTCATTCAAACTGATTTATTCTCCCCATGAATATATGACTGACCTGAAGAATGAAAGCTGTAACATATACTTAGAAATGTATGAGCAATATCCTGCTTATAGCCATACGAAATTACTCTATATATCATACGGGTGCAGCGTTAATTTTGAGTGAAAATATTGTATGTGTGTTAGAAAAAAAATAAACACTAATTTCATATATATATAGTCTTTCAATAATTCAAGCACTTAAAGTACCTTTTCATAAATAGAACCTTGTCTGTTTTCAAGGGGTTTCCAGGGCTCAAATTTCTGAAGTCAAATTCAAGTACTTCAAGCACCTTGCACGAATACTGGTGTAATAAAGTCAGAATTGCGAAGTTTAAAGTCGCAATTGCAAAAAATGTCAGACGTGAACTAGAGGAGAATCTGATTTTTTTATTATTTATAAAAAAACTCGATTTACATTTCGACCCCCGTTCCATTTAAAACAAAATAACTGCGAACTGTTAATATATTTTAAAAATATATATTTATTGTATTTAATTAAAGTGCATCAACATAAACAAAATTGCAAGGGCAAACCCTTTCTCTAACTGAAAAGTCACTGTGCAGAGTGTGCAACAAAGATTGTTAAAACATCCAAATTATTTATAATGGGGAGACATTTTTTTGAAAATATGAATTGATTTTTAAATCAAATCGATTTTTCCCCCCACCCCTAACGTGAACTGACTTTTTTCCCATCAGAAACTTGATATCTCACAATTTTGAGAAAAGAAGCCAGAATTGTGAGCTTATATCTCACAAATATGATTTTATTACTCGCAATTGCAAGTTTATATCTCACAATTGAGAAGTCAAAATTATGAGCAATTACCTTTCTCAGTTTGTTTGTTCTGTGGCGGAAACAAGCTTCCATAGCTAAGTGTAATTAGGTAATCAAGAAGCAAAATCTAAAGGTCTTTACAGACACAGTAGTGACCTGTAGCTCTCATATGTCTGCATTCATTGTCTCTGAGGCCAGTCAAGTTTCTAGTTCGAAATACCTGTAAATACCAAACAAACAAATAACCCCCAACATCTGCAATGGTAGACAGCAATGGGAAGCTATGTAATCACTATGTAAACACACACGTAGAGATGTTTATTGTGTGTGATATTTTGTGGATTATTTAAAGCTACTTCTGTATTTAATGTTTATTTGTAACGGCCAGAATTGCTCAGATTGAGAATGTATTTTACACCAAATGTGTTTATGAATAGTTAGAAAAATATTCCCCTTATTAAACCAAGAAATGATTAAATTACTAAGATAGTTAAAATAATAACTGATTTTAATCATTTTTTCACCATCAGGATGAAGAGAATAAGGCTGTGTCCAGGCTGAAGCGCTACATCGCCCTCTGTGGTGTGAGACGGAACTACAAGAAGCTGTTAGACGGCTGCCGATCAGTGAAGGCGAAGGTGGCTGTGCTGAAAAAAGAGCTGGAGGAGCTGGGTGTGGAAGGTTAGTGTGCATGTGTGGACACACGGGGGAGCACGCACACAATTAACCCTCAATAAGACATTTTTTACATATTTTTTTTTTTTTTACATATGCGTGTCGTCTTTGTAAATGAGTGGTGCCGTTTTATTTACTACACATACACAAACATGCTTGTGGTGTTGTCAGCGTCTCACTATACGAGTTTCATCTTCAAATTTAATTTGATAATACTATTGTCAGGTACACAGAAACTCAAAGGTCTTATGACAGAATTATATTAGTTTTGTACAGTATATGTGCTTCTCATAGTAGTAGGAAAATAATAGTTTATTAAAACATTTTCAACATTTATTGAACAAATATCAAACAATGTACATTTTTTGAGCTTTTTTTTAGTTTGAACATAACAGTAAACCTCTACTGTGCACCACTTTGCTAAAAAAATAAAAGGGATTGTTACATTTTTATTTGATTAAATTTTAAAAGATTAATTAAACTGGTAAAGTTTTAATGCATTCATTTCATTAACTGTTTTAGATAATAAATTTGTATTCAATCATAATACATAAATTATAACAGAAAAAAACACATTTCATAAGGCCCTATTACTGGTTTTGTGAATTCAATTGATTAGCCATGATTTGACTATTAAAATGTAATTAAACTATTTTCAATAAAAAATAAAATGGAAAACAGAATTTGGGGGAAAATAACACAGAATTTGGGAAAAAATTAAACCGATTTTATAGGCCCCTATAAATGTTATAACTAATTTTTCCCAGGTCAGCCCTCCATAGAGAAGTGTAAGAAAGCTCGACTAAAGAGAGAAGAAGCACAGGAACTGGCTGAGCTAGACCTCAGCAACATCATCACCACTCAGGGTAATGGCACTTGATTCTGTATCTCAATGATTCCCATGTGTAAGAATACCTTGAAATTAGGGAATTTTAAATTTAGGATTTTTACCCTGTTCAGCCCTAAACCTAATGAAATGACAACTTTTTTCATCAGGACGTCCCAAAAGGAGAGCAGCAGCAGCAGCATGGCCTCCCGCACAAAATGCCTCTCCCCCCTCTGCCTATAAACGTGTTGTGGACTCGGACTCAGATATTGGGGAAGACCACACAAACACAGGCCGCAAGAGAGGAGCAGCCTGGGGCAACCTGCAGGGAATCATCAGTGATGATGGGGAGAGCGACTAGATGGCAAGTGCCTTGTACATACAATCGGTTTCCAGCATTGCACCTGCTCTCTGTTTTACAACAAACTGTTTAAAACTGTTAAACTTGCTCTAAAGAACCAGTCTGTTCTTTGGCAAAGGAATTTTATGTGTACATCCTCAATGATTGTAGGATGTGTTTGGATTTTCCTTCCGATATGTTTGTTCTATACTTTCATGCATTTTATAATTGCTAGTTTGTACTTTGAAGTATATTTAAGTGTTCCAAATGTGTAGAATGAGGTTCATGCAGCTTTGAAAATAAAATAATGTATATTGAATTTGTTTTATATTATCCATTCCTTCTCCCATGTCTTTTTTTGCGGACATTTTTTTTTATTTAGAAATGTGCTTTGACTTAAAGGATTAGTTTACTTTACTTTAAAATGAAAAGGTGTATTTGGCTTTCTTCTTTCAGACGAATACAATCGTAGTTATATTAAAAAATATCCTCGCTCTTCCAAGTTTTATAATGGCAGTGGATGGCAACCAACAGATTGAAGCACAAAAACGAGCATCCATCCATCATAAACAAACTCCAAACGCTCCTGTGGGTTAAAGGGTTAGTTCACCCAAAAATGAAAATTCTGTCAGTAATTACTCACCCTCATGTTGTTCCAACCCCGTAAGACTTTCGTTCATCTTCGGAACACAAATTAAGATATTTTTGATTAAATCTGAGAGCTGGATCACTCCTTCTCCGTGGGCAGTGATATTTCACGTAGTGATATTGCGCAAAGCTTCTGTGTTGTACGTCACACGCAGGCTCTTTATTGGCCGACACTGGTCGTGTGTGATGCGTGACGTACAACCTAGAAGCTTTGCGTAGTTTCACTACGTGAAATATCACGGCCGTACAGAGAAGGAAAGGAATAGTTGAAAAAAGTTGTTATTTTTGTTTGTTTGTTGCGCACAAAAAGTATTCTCGTCGCTTGATAAACTTAAGATTGAGCCACTGTAGTCACTCGGACTATTTTAACGATGTCTTTCATAACTTTGGGCCTTTTTAGCAGCAGCAAGACAGACTGGCTTAATGTAATCAGAGAAAGTCACTGAAGAAGAGAGCTGGAGCTGTCATAATTGCTAACATTTACAGAATAGGAAAATATTTTTTTCACTGTCCTGTTTGTCTCATGTGGGTTTGAGTCTTTTTAGGTCAGACGTCCCAAGTAGACCACAAAGTCAGATGCAGAGACAATGCAAATAATCAGTCTCAATTTTACTATTATGAATCCACAGCTGCATATCCTATATGGTACTTATAAACTAGCTCAAGGCACTACATACTTGAGTATGGACAGAGAAACAGATAAAAGCCAGTCTTTATTGATTAGACTCCCACTGAAGACAAGGCCTGTATGAGTGCTGATTTGCCACAGCCAAGACACTGCGATTGCATTCTTCCTCTCAGCAATCTTGGTGTTGTTGAGTGGGGCTCGACCACATACTGATGTGAGAAAAGATATGGAAATTCCCTGTTTAAATGACTCAAAAATAAAACATTCATAAGTTTGAGTTGTAACAACTTACCATCTATCTGAGAGAGACAGGTTGAAAAAAGAGACAGTGACAAAACAATAGTCAAATAATTAGAGCCTTTACATTAGATTATTAAAGTTAACTTTTTTTTGTGGCAACAAGTCTATTTTTCAGCTCAGTCAAAGTTGGCCAAGTAATAGAGATGAACAAAAAAGACTAAATATTTAGACAATGCAATGAAACTGCAATTTGCAGGTTTTACACATGATCACATCATTTGAAAAAAAAAAAAGCATTGTAATTTTTATATTTACCTGCTGTGTTGAGAAGTACGGCCCCAGCAACATTCAACATAACTTGAATAGAAACATACAACATAATTTCAATTAAAATATAACTTGAATAGAAATGAAATAGAAAATAATTAAAGTGAAAGTGTATAACCACAGATACTTTTTCAAACATTGTCTGGATGTAACCCTAAAATCTTATGAATATGATGGAATGATTTTTAGTTTTGTCTGGAACAGTAAAACATATCTTCAGGATTATTATGGTGCACAATTGAAACTCTCAGTAGAAATAAAGTAAGTTTATTTGACTGAATGAGTGCATCTGTTTAAAAAAGTGCCATCAATTGTGGTTTGCCAGTCTCAAATGTCAGTTCTCACAGAGATGTGAATGATAAAAGGGAAACTTTTATTTCCTGGATGCTTTGCATTCTACATACTTTTGTGCCTCAGATTTTGGCCAAATATCAAATTCACTCCAATACTGTATGAGACACAGCTTGTAGATTATTGTAAACTAGAGATGTTTAAAAGAATACTGAACTAAAAAGAAAATCTGTTTTACAAACCATATACTGATGATTCTTTTTTAAAGTTTCTGTCAAAGAAAACATTAAATTTTACATCAAAATAAACATCAAAGTTAAAAAAACTAAGACACATTCTGAACTATATTTTGTATACTATTCATATTCATGTAATATTTATATTTTAATATAATATAATAATATAATGTGTGAATTGTCATTAAGATATCATGATTTGGTATTGTGATACATTTTGTGCCAATCCATAAAGGTGAAGGTGTCTGAGGTGAAAAGGAAGAACTGGTCGTGGAGGTGAGGTGAGGTGGGGTGGGGTGAAGTCACATGCATTTTGGTGAATCACCATAAATCTGTGCCAACCTGTTAAGTTGCATTCCTTCAGATTTAGATTAGATTTATTTTCTTTATTATCATCGTACAAACATACAATGAAATTATGGACTTGTCAACATGTACAGTTAAAGAATAATCAAATGCATACAAACGAAGGCCATATTGCATGTAAATGAATTAAGGTGCTCATAATGTTCTTGCACATAAATGGTTCTAGCATGTCAAGGATGAATTGTAGTTGGAGGGTGTATTTTCAAAGTTCAGTATGGTGACAGCTTTAGTCTTGTGGTGCCTTTGCGTGTTTTGATAGACCTGTATCTTTTTCCAGACGGCAACAGTTCAAACAAATGATGGGAAGGGTGATATGAGTCCTTCAGAATGTTGTGTGTTTTCTTCAGGCAACGGCAGGTAACTTGGTTTGTGATGTTCTGTGCAGTATTTATGACTCTATGTAAGGCCTTTTGATCAGCTGTAGAGCTGTCTCTGTACCAAACCAGCATGCCATGTATAAGGACACGCTCAATTGAGCAGCGGTAGAATGACACCAGGCATTACTAGCGCCGTGATGTTTATCATCCTCTGAGATGTGTGTGCCCAGAAATTTAAAGCTGGGCAGTTATAATGCCAGATCATTATACAATTCCAGAGTCCAGTGAGGTTCATGCAATGGCATGATCAAGCTACGTCCTGTACATAATTCTCAATTTTTCGATCTCCTTGGAAGAGACTCATAATCCTCACTGCTGGGTCCGTTTGTGGGTCGAGTCTTCTGTTACGTATAGGGTGAACTTAAAAACAAAGGAGAGCTGCATCCCAAATGCAGTAAGTTTTATTGACAACAATAAACAAATCAAACACGAAGACTAGAACCAAGAACAGAATGAGTGCACCAAACATAACATCCGTGCAGGAACACCAGAAACACTGGGGTGTAAATAGACAAAGGCTGCAAATATACAAAGGGGCTGACGAGGGACAGGTGTATAGGTGATTAGTAGTCATGAAACCAAATGAGGGTAACTATGGAAACAAACAAGGTAGACAATAGAACAAGGGACACCGGGAACTAAACACAGGAAAAGAACACAGAAACAATAGGAACAGAAAATACACTTCAGCACAAAAGTCCTTCATACAAGACTGGGATCATGGCAGTATTCATTCAGCACAACAAAATCCCCAGTGTTAAATTAACACTCGTGGTGTACATATAGGTCCAACTACAGGGTGTTAAAAATTAACACTGAAGCAATGTTGAAGTTAATGAGATAATTAAGTGATTTATTAAGTGATGATTGGCCATTAGTGGTGACACTTAATGTTTTTAAAAAGAATCATTGAAGGAAAGAGAAACAACAAGAAAAGATAAAAAGAGAAACACAAGAACTTCGGACTTCGAGTCACTACACATTATTGCACTTATAGACGGAAATGTTTTATGGAATTTTTCGTTTCAAGTCACCATTATGATGGTCAGCGTTTGCTTTAGTTGAGCTCTTGACCCTTTTCTTATTTAGGGCCCGAGCACCGATGGTGTGAGGATCCTTTTGGAATTGCTCTGTTTATTTATTTTTAGATTTTCTGTCTGTTCAAACATTGTTTATAAAGCACATTTGTTACTGCAAGAGAAAACCTGCTCACATTATGTTTTGATGATGACATTATCATCATGTAGTGACCTGATTCACATTCAGAGTATAAATATTTGGCTATATGCTTGATGTCTAATTTTAGCATTGGTGATTGTAGCCCTGAGATTCTACAGTTTGAGATTCAACAGCAATGCCATATGAACAATTTTGAAAATACTTTGTGCACAGAAGCTATTGTGTTTGGACACACAGACATCAAGAATTAGAATATGCTTCTCAACAATGGTGACAATAAACAAACTAGTGACAAACAGATCAACTCTGAACATCACAAAACAAGCAACTAAAGTCCTAACAAAACAATAGCAAAATAAAAGCAACCAGGAAAAAATAATGAACATTACAGGACAATTCAGCGGCATAATTTATTCATGCTATAATGCATGATGTGAGCCATGGATGCGTTTTGATTGGGGGCTCCCATCATGCACTGCAACATGAAGCATTTGTGTGATTGTCACCATTGTTGAGATTCATATGTAGATTCTTGATGTCTGTGTGTGACTTTAAAACCATCAGATTATTAAAGCTCTGCTGGAATTAGCTACTGTAATGAATATAAATAAAAAAAACACACATTTGTATAATCAGTTTTTAATGCTGGTTCAATGTATCAGGCCACTACAGGATTGTAGGATTTGATTTAAACATAATCATCATTACCTGGGATTCATTTCCCAAAAGCATCTTAAGCATAACTTGATCGTAAAACAATTGCAACAAATGGTCTGTACAATTCAATTAGGCTTACAATGCTTTTGGGAAACACAGCCCATGTCATAGTTTCTCTTGCCACAACAAATGTGCTTTATGAACACAGAGTTGGAGCTGCCAGATAAAAACTAATATTAAAAAGTAAAGGGTCAAGAGCAAACAAGCAAACACTGATCACCATAATGGTGACATGAAATGAAACATTCCATAAAACATCACCATCTAAACTTCTTTAAATCTAAATAAGACTGTGTGTAGATGTATGACAGAAATAAAGTCAAACTGGTAAAAATAAGTGCAATAATGTGTAATGGCTCGAAGTCAGTAGTTCTTATGTTTCTCTTTTTTCTGTTCTTTTTGTTTCTCTTTCCTTCAATGATTCTTCTTATTAACATTAGGTGTCACCACTAATGGCCAATCATCACTTAATTAATCACTTAATTATCTCATTAACTTCAACACTGCTTCAGTGTTAATTTTTAACACCTTGTAGTTGGATCTATATGTACACCACGAGTGTTAATTTAACACTGGGGATTTTGCTGTGAGTGAATAGTTATTATTTCAAGTTTTAAAGAAAAAATATCTGTTGCAGAGATCAGCTTGGATATGTTACAGAAATAAAGTAAGTTTATTAGACTGAATGCGGTGCATCTGTTTAAAAAAAGTGCTATCAATTGTGGTTTGCCAGTCTCAAATGTCAGTTCTCACAGAGATGTGAATGATAAAAGGGAAATGCTTTGCATTACATACTTTTGTGCCTCAGATTTTGGCCAAATATCAAATTTACTCCAATACTGTATGAGACACAGCTTGTAGATTATTGTAAACTAGAGATGTTTAATAGAATACTGAACTAAAAAAAAAAAATCTGTTTTATAAACCATATAGGCCTACTGATGATTCTATTTTAACGTTTTTTTTTGTTAAAGAAAAGATTAAAAAAAAGTTATTTCATCTTCATCAAAAAGCCGTAAAGATCTGATTATTGTTCTTTTATCTTAAAGAAAAGATACAGCATTGCAATTCTGTGTGAAAGTGAAAAAACTTACACATTCTAAACTATATTTTGTATACTATTCATATACTATATATATATATATATATATATATATATATATATATATATAATATTTATATTTTAATATATTCTAGTAAAAAAATAGTGTATATATATATATATATATATATATATATTATTCACTATATAATAATAATATTAATAACATTTATGTGTAAATTGACATTAAAATATCATGATTCTACTTGGTATTGTGATACATTTTGTGCTAATCCATAAAGGTGAAGGTGTCTGAGGTGAAAAGGAAGAACTGGTCGTGGAGGTTGTGTGGGGGGGTAAAGTCACATGCATTTTGGTTAATCACCATATATGCCAACCTGCTAAGTTGCATTCCTTCACTAGTTTTGGCTAAGTTAATGCTATTCAAGTTCAAGTCATCTCATTATGTGTTGAGATACACAAGGAAATGAGTACCATGGTGCTAAATATAAAACATACTATGAGCACAAAGCTGTTGTGCAAAAGGAAATAGGAAAGTAAGAAAAAAAAAAAACAATGCAAAAGACTGTGAAGGAATTTAATTAATCATAACTAACATTTATTTTTCTTGCAGGATTAACATTTATATGCTTTTGAAAACTTAACGTCCCCAGCACTTGGGCCAAAGTTAGTGTGTCTGAGAATTAAAAGAAGAAACAAACCTAGACATTTAACCTCACGACTTGAGTAACAAGGGGAAGTAATCAAGAAATCCAGATTTGCTTTTACCTAGTAACAGAAAGGTTTGCTGAATTATACATATGAAGAACCAATCATATTGTAGAAAATTGATGTAATGAATCATGTCACCTTGGCAATGCTACTATAAAAACTTTTGTACTCTTTTTGTTGGGGGGATTTCTCTCTGACTGAAATTGGTCGGAGATCCACCCGGCCATTATTAAAGGATATTGGAAGGCATTGACTGGAGTCTGTCTGATTACTGCTGCAGCAGGCTAGACACTAGAGATCTTGTTTTCATTCCTAAGTGATAGTGCTGAAGTGGAACACTAGAGACTTTATTCCCAAGTGATAGTGTTGGGGCGGACGAGATGTCGTCCGACTCGAAGCAGGTTTCAAATGCCTAGTACTAGAGTATAAATTTGTCGAATAGGAGACTCCCCATTTAGCTTAAGTCAGGTGCATAGGGAGACATTCACAGAAATGTATGTCAAGATACATGTAGTCATGATGAATTGAATGTTTTGGGGACTTTTTCACATGTTTGCAAGTTGCGTGTTTTATGAGCAACTAATTGTCATGCAAATGTCAGTGCAATACATTTTACAATAGCCTACAGATTTTTTTTGTTTTGTACACTGTGGGATTGATGCTAAATAAGATGTCAACAAGAGTGTTTATGTGTATATTGTTAAACAAATAAAGAAGTGTGAAGTCCGCACACTGAAAATTACTGCTCCAAAAGAATTTATTAAAAGGCAACCCTCAGGTCTTCATCAGGCACCTTGGTCGAAACGTTGCCTATTAATAAATTCTTTTGGAGCAGTAATTTTCAGTGTGCGGACTTCACACTTCTTTATTTGTTTATATCACTTAGTTGTCCTGCACCTGAGCCCAATTTGGGTGTTTGGGATGTGCACACCATTTTTGTATTTTATGTGTATATTGTTGTCATTTATTTTCACACCCACTCACTAGTTTTACCCATGAAAGCTTAAAAGCATCAGCATGTTAAAATGTAAGTGTCCTAAATGTATAGAATGAGGTTTATGCAGCTTTGAAAACAAAAGTAAAATCTTGAAATTGAATTATTTCAGAAATTCACTTTGACTTTCATGCAAACTAACACTCACTTCAAAACTTTTCAATAGAGATGTACAGTCATTCAAAAGCTTTCACAAAAATATTTTTTTTTACATTTGTGTTTTCTTTATTCAACAAAGTAAATGATTAGTTCAAGGAAAATACAGGACAATGTGTGTATGATCACACTGCAACAGGTGCTGATTTATTTGAATAAAATCGTATTAAAAAAATAAATGTGGTACACTTGTAATGAATCCTGTCAGTGAAGGTTATCTTTTTTAAGAGAATGCTTACAGTAACTGTCAATAATCAATATGAAAGTTTTTATCAAAGAAGAGATTATAAAAAGAAACACCTTTCTCCTATGTGTATAGCAAACTGTCATAATCATTACAGAACTGTATCCATAAAATGACCATGACTCATACAAACTTTAAAAGTGTAAGAAGATGAGAGGGATGATGGAAAATGCGAGAGCAAGGGAAAATGGGAGGAGGTTGATCGAGCCTCCATCTCCGACAGAAAGAATAAGGGGGAATGGGACAAATCCAGGCATGCTGCTGTTGGTGTAAAAGCTGATCCAGTCCTGATATTCAGACACTCTGACATATACAGTAGGATATTCAGGTAGACCACATCCTATAGAGTACACCGCAATTCCGGACTGAATCCACTTGGAGCCCTGCCTACTGACCAGTGGACTTCCAGCGTCTCCCTGCAAAGACATATTTTACACCTCTGACGACAACGGATACAGACATGAGTATGAGATACAGTGTGACAAATGATCATAATTTGGTGGTAAGAATTCCCTTTATATACAGTGAAAAGCTAATAAATCTAACAGGACATTTAATTTTACAGGTTTTGGAAGTGAAGAATTCAAGTTGTCTTATCATTTATTGACATTCCAATGTGTGACCGCTTACATTGGATGATTTTTCATTGAAACAACTGTTTTGTCTTTTCTTAGATATCAGTACTTCAATACCCCCCAGCAAAACCAATTATGTTGTTACTGTTATTAATGTATTTTACAGTAAAAGTTCCTGCAACCACAGCTATGATGGTTGACAAATGGATAAAGATCTAGGTTGGTAATTTAGTAGAGTGATCCAGAAGATGAGACATCATTTAGGTCTCTCACATTTATAGAGAAAAACATTGGTTTTGGATAAAAAGTGCCTGATAAAATGTCTCACCACACACGGGGCTTTGCCGCCCTCATTTAAAAATGCAGCACATATCAAGTTGTCTGTAATGATGCCTCCATAGGCAACATCACATTCAAAGTTGTTCACAACAGGGTTCTCCAGCTCCTGCAGTATGTCAGGAAACTTTGACTCTGTCACAAAATAAATATATTGATTAGTGGAAACATCATAAAAAGCTTTATAATTTCTAGCAAATTTTTGTGACACCTTGAATGGGTGTGATGTTCCTCACCTTCAGTACTGATCATGCCCCACCCAGTGACCCAACTCTCTGTACCATCAACAAATATACTACCAGCAGCAGCCAGACAGACTGGCTTAATGTAATCAGAGAAAGTCACAGGTGAAGACAGCTGGAGCAGTGCTAGTTTGCGGTCAAGACTGTTATATTTAGGATGTTTGATGACTTTAATCACTGTCCTGTTTGTCTCATGTGGGTTTGAGCCATTTTGGGTTAGACGTCCCAAGTAGACCACAAAGTCAGATATGGGGGTGCTGTAAATACAAGACTGATTTAATTACACTAATATGAATCCACATATATAGACTATATGATACTTGGGCACTTGAAATTCATTAAAATATATATATTTAAATGTGGGCACTCCATACGCTATGAAGCAGTCAGCTGAAGACAGAACCCATTCTTTATTGATTAGAGTCCCACTGCAGAAATAGCCTCCATAGGACACACTCTGAATGCTGGCTTGCCAAGGCCAAGACCCTGCCGTCGCATTTTGCCCTCCAATAATCTTGGTGTTGAGGGGGGCTTGGCCACATACTTATGAGAGAAAAGATAATATGAGAATTCTCTTTTTACTCAAAAAAGTGCAACCCATTTAAAACAAAACATTCTGTGTGACTGAACATGAGTTTGAATTAACAACTTACCATCCAATTGACCCAGGCTGGCTATATAAGAAAAAAAGAAAGAAAAAAAATTCAAGACTCAGTTCTTTGTTAAAGTCCTGTTGATCTATATTTTCAGATCAGTCAAAATTAGCTAAGCAATAGAAACGGGGGCCCAAAAATTGAACAATTTGCGCTGGTAGAGCTGATAAACTGGTTTAAGTAGTTTTATCTTATGCATCAACCATGTTGATGTTCACGCAATTCACATGAAGTGAACTCTTTTAAAACAGAAAACAAGATTCATTTGAATGTTTTTGGATCCCTGCCATACAGGAGGAAACACTTACAGAGCTGATAAACTGACAAATTGTAAATAGAAAAAAGATTATACATTCACAAAAAGGATTTTTAGAGTCACCGACAATTAATTGTTAACAGTAAAAGTAGTAGCCCTAAATTAAAAGGGCTCTTCATTTACATGAAAATATAAGAAAGCATCTACAGTCAGCTATATATGGTAAATATAGGCTAATAAATGTGTTTCCAAAAACATTTACATAATTATTATTAATAAAACAATACGACGAACTTTAACAAACAATTTACATTTCATTTATATTTAACCAGGAACTAAAAAGTATAGGGATGCACCGATAAGAAAATTTTGGTTGATACCGATACCAATAATTCTTTATATTTGAAAGCCGATAATCGATATATTGGCCGATAAATCTAAATCCAAAAGTTTATATAATTTTTAAGAGCCTGATTTCAAAAACAAAAGTTTCCCTATTAAAAGCAATGTCCCAAGCACACCATTATAATGTTCTCATTATAATTTTATGTAGCCTATATGACATGTTGCACTTAACTGTATTTCAATCATATTTCAAGGAATTCAAAACCATCACGGCTTTAATGTGTTTAATAAATGTTTTAATAACATTTCATAGATATTAACCAAGGCTATTCAACAGTTTCAAAGAAAGAAAATTAAATGATTTACTTATCCAAATATTTTAAATATTATCACTTCACATTTTACGTCTATTATTCTATGACTTATTATTTATCATCTTTTTTCTTGAATTGTGTTGCTATTTTCACATATATGTTTGTGCGAGTTACGAGTTAAGACTTTATTAATACGTATTCAATTCTATTTCAGTCAATTATTTAACATACTTTAAAAATAAACATAAATAATTTAACAAAAGCAAATTATTTGTAGAAGTACCTGCTATGTTGAGAAGCCCCGGCCACACTAAAGACTGTGTTAAAATTCATACTTCTGTTCTGGTCTGTGTTGTGACTGCTGTTTCTTCTACTGTCAAGTCTCTATTGACCTGTGAAGTATAAGTACTTTCTTCAGGAGTTTTCTTGCCTCCACCCAACCTGATTTTTTCCCTCGGCAGTTGATGGTATGTAGTGTACAATAGGGAGATTGAAACATATAACTATTACTATTAGTCATTTTAGGATTTTTGATCAAAGAAGACTTACAGTATATACTGGGTATAGCCTAAATTAATTGCTTATTGTCATATTATAACATCATACCATGTGTTATGAACAAAAATGTTACTGTGTTACTATAAAAATGTTGTCAGTGGCCCTGAGAGTGAAAGATGCAGATAAAAACCCTTTAAAGGTTTTTTTTTTAAAGAAATTGGACGTTTTTTTTTGTTAACTGCCATTGAATGTGTTGGTAGGTATTAGCCTCTTTGTTCCACTCACTGTGCTGCTTTTATTTGTCTTTCCATGTATAAAATAGCACAGTTGTGCAGCGTCTAGTTTTTAAGATGCCATGTCAAGAAAAAAGAAGTTCAGCTTTTAAAACCTGTCTTGAAACTCTTCATTCTTTCCTATTCCGCTGTGTCTGGCGTTTTCAAAATGCAAGAAGTTCTGTGTTGGGCTCCTATGTTTTTCCTCATTAGATTATTCAAATTTAATGAAGTCAGATGAGATCTGGTGAACGAGAACAACTATTGAAAACAGGCTATTAAGATTAAAATACAAGTAAAGGTGGAAACTGACTTTATTTCAAATCGTTACAAGTGACAGTGCAATTAACTAGAGCACCTTAACCCCTAATTCACACGTCATTGGGAAAGTGTAGTCATCTCAAAAGCGGGAGCAGGTTTACAACACACTCACTTTCTTCACAAAGAAGAAAGATAAATTACAGGAAAATTCAGTTTCATGCTTTTATGAGGCGCCTACAAATTGAGCACTAGTATAGTCTATACCTGTATAATATGTTAAAGCTAGTGAAAAGGTAAGTGAAAAGGCAACAACTACAAATGTTACATTGAATTCACAGGCAATAAAGTAATCAACTCATAAGCTCATCAAATGCACATTTAAATAACTAAAGCACATGCCTAAAAAGGAAATATAGAAAGCCTGAAAATAACACATTTAGGCCAAAGTTAAGTTATACAAAATAATCTTTAAATATCAAACAAACACTTTACATGGTCAATGGGCTTTATGCACGCATAACTTCCGCGTTTGATGCAAGGATGCTCTTGCGTTTCCGGTTGGGGAGATTTAAAGCGGAGGAAAACCGAGGAAAACGGGATTATGGCAGAGTCTTCCAAATTTACTGTCCTCTCGTCTTTGAAACGAAACTTGAATACGTTTAGATGTAATTTTATATATAGTTATGTTTATTTAATATAATAAACAAAGAAGCATAAACAAAATGAGGGGTGTCTGTTTTGTCTGTTTTTGTGACTAACGTTTCTTTAGTATAGCAATAGAGTATAAAAACCAATATAAATTCTCGGTATAGCATTGGACTCTACGATCGGCGGAAGTAATCCAGCACCCTTAGACCTTCACCGGAAATACCGCCGTGCATAGAGCCCATTATGCACACGCAAGAAAAACAGATTGAAAGGAGTAAAACTCATAGTCCCTGCACGTACACCCACATGTAACAATAAAGAAGAAGCTGTGGGTGCAGCTAATAAAGCCTGTGAGAGAGTCCTGATTGGCTTGAGATCGGGTGGGTGGAGCTTGGGGCTAACAGGGAAATGAACAAGCTAAGAGGAGTGCGTTCAATACTTTATGTACTGCTTAATACAGCATCTGTTTGTACAATAATAAAGTTCAACATAAGCCTATCAATGAAGTGGTGTCTACGTTTTTTTATCAGTTTTATTTTGATAAACATGACACAATATAACATCACAAGTACACTAAAAGAGATTTTTATAAGATTTGTGAGCAATAGTGGAACTTAAGGTTTTAGAATAAATAGGAAACACGTAGTCGCTGTAATGCGGTGAATCCGGCCAATTGGCTTTATGCACAGCTTCACTACTTCCTGAACTTCAGCCAGTCCTTTGTTTCCTGTCTGTCATTATTGGACACACTGATTAATCCAGGTGTGCCTGGGCTCAGTAACAATAATCAGGCACACCTGGATTAATCAGTTTGTCCAATAATGACAGACAGGAAACAAAGGGTTGGCTGAAGTTCAGGAAATAGTAAAGCTGTGCATAAAGCCAATTGTGGAACAGCTGTGTCGTCATCAGTGCTCGTGCAGTCGCTCTGGAGAAGCTGCGCAGAATGAACCATCCGGCTGCTCTCGAATCGCTCTCGCTGTATTTTGCTGGCATACGTCACAGCCATGTGGCATCGGCGCTGTCTCAAGTCGGACAAAATTTCTAACCTGCATGCACTGCTTCAAGTCAGCCGCCGATTGGTCTGCGCAGCGCTGCATGAAGTCGAACACTGACATCACAGCCATTACACTATAGACTGAGGTGCCTCTCGTGATCCAAGTTAGCCCTTACGCTTTCTCCAATGGTAAGATATAAGACCCTCTCATCTTCCTATAATAAGACAATCTCTGACAAGAACTTCCCAACAGGTAGAGTTGGCAGTTTTGGAGAGGCTAGCATAAGCAAGCTAGCAATGAAAGCATGAGATCCCACCCTCCATTGAGAGCGCTCTCCAAAAGCCACGCCACATGAAAGCGCACAGCCAGAGTAGAGTCTGCAAAGCGTCACAAGAGATGTCTCAAGCACCTCATGTCTCAAAGCACATAATGTTACAATATATGAACATAAACGACTTAGGGCTTTTTTACACCCGCAGTTTAGTTCGGAACGGGGCACGATTCGCATGAAAAATTGGTAATGTGGAAGCTGTCATGAGGACCTGGGTCTCGGTCTTATCGCATCGAGGTACTGAACCCGAGACTACCTGGAGGAGGTGGTCTGAGTTAGGTTTCACTGGAACCGTGCCGCGATTCACGTTAATGTGTAAGCAACATGGACACGGGTGCGCACTTGTTCAGGGAGAAAAGTAAAATAAAATACACAGTTGACCCGAGGTCTGTTTTCTATCATGCGGCGTGCACATTTGTGATGACGTAGATGCACGCAAATGCACCAGGGTTAGATAGAATCAAGTTGAGTGTAAAAGCAGTTATGGTGTGAATCAGGGGTGGACTGGGACCAAAAAGTGGCCCTGGACTTTCTGGCCCACAGCAGCCCACCACTAACCTGGCCCTAGCCAGATGAATTTCACTCCGCCTAGCTTCACTCACATCCATCTGGAACCTCTTCCATTGAGAGTGATTTCTCCAACCAACTTTATGGTTTAGCCAATCAGGACGCGGGAGTTTCATAGATGTGACGTAGTGGAGAAGCGACCGTGAGACTGTTTTGATTCAGACAACAATGGCGGCTCGCATCGAGGAAGCAAGCGTTAACATTGATGCTGCTATTTCATCCGTGTTGTCCAATCTACCTAATATTGTTTCATTAAAAGAACATCAGAGAACGGCTCTTAAGGCTTTTGTTGGTGGAAACGATGTTTTCGCCCTTCTCCCGACCGGATCACGGGTTGGCTTCGGTGTGAGTGGTTGAAATAGCACAGATAGCACTTATTCAATCATATGCAAAGATTTTTGATAAGGCCCAGCCTTCTGAAACGCCATTTCAAATAGCACAAAATAGCACAAATAGCACTTATTCAATCATATGCAAAGATTTTTGATAAGGCCCAGCCTTCTGAAACGCCATTTCAATGGATCGGTTCCAGATGGATGAGTGAAACTAGGCGGAGCGAAATTTATCTGGCTATAGGGCCAGGTTAGCCCACCACATCCCAAATCATAACACATTGGCCCATTAATGTGCAGAATATTTTTTAACACCACTTATAGCATAAAAACATAACTCAATACAAAAATAAATGCTATTTAAACATTTATTTTAAGTAACACAACATATATTAGGTCATATTTTTAAAACCAAAAGGGAAACAAACAGAAGAACATTAAAAAACAACATATAAAACTATCAAGACAGCATATCAGCTAGTCAGGGGGAGCTAGAGCCATCAGAGCCTGTTGAACTGCTACTCTTCGCGCCAAATGTATAATCTGTTAATTTGAAGCATTTCACAGAATCTACCTCTAATGCTTTTTTTAACCGTCGGCTGAAATTGGTCCTCGTCTGCTTTTTGTTCGGCCGATTCGACATGTCGGTGAAAGAGGGAACTCTGATTGGCTGTTCAGCTTAGTGAACGAGTCAGTGCACTGCACAAGAATAACAGCAAAACAGAGAGCAAAGTCAAAACAGCACAGATAGAAGGCTGTTCTAATTTACGTCATATTACCTGAGTGTTCCTTGGCGAATATTTAAATATAAACATTTGCGGAGTGGAATAAAGAAAGTGTTTAGCAGGATTGATATTCAGAACGGTAAGCACGCACTGCTTTGTTTACGGTGTGTATCTGCAGCGTCGGTTTCTCTATTTGAATGACGAATATAGACGAATATATCTGCAGAAATAGACAGTTATCTCATTTACACGCAGGCGCAGAACGCGCATTTTAGCCAACAGTCGGCTGTAGTTCTCTCGGTGTGTTCAAGTGCAGTTTTTTTCCCGCGACGCGGCGATGTGAGGCGACAACACAATCGGGTTTAATCTGCGCTAGTTCATCGGCGTTTGGCTTGGTGTGTTTCCAGGACGTGAAAGAGGGCGTGTTTCAAGATACGCAATCTGGAGTAGACCAAACTTAACAGGGAGGGAGGGCAATAGCTTGTTTTCATATGACGTCACGCCACTGCGTTGCCATGGCGCGAAATGCAAATGGAGGGCAGGAAGTGATTTGGTGTATTTAGAAAGCACTATAACAAACTCAAAATGCCTATGTTTTGCGTCGTTTATGGTTACTTAAATCGATCAAACCACGAGGAGTTTTTATCGTGTACCAAAAGTTGTTGTTCATAAAGGGGGAAAATGCAAGAAATTGACCGAAAAACTCCGGAAAAACGGCTTGCAAACCTACGTCTGCGGTCGGGAGGAGCCGAATGGGAAAATGCCCGTTTGTGCAGTGATCACTTCGTCAATGGTGAGTTAATACAACTTAAGTGGCTATGTTTGTGTAACGTGTAACATTTACGAACTTTGTAAAGTCAAAGTATGTCTGTAAGACGAGGTAGTTGCTGATATCTACCACCTCGATGGCAGGAAAATCTTTCAATTCAGTTGAAAATCGCTCCTCTTCATAACGTAAGGATCACGTCCAACATATGTTTGATTTTTTGTTTATATCTTTCTCTTGTAATAGCGTGTAAAGTAGTACAGTACGGACTTTCCTCCATCTCGTCCATTGCGCTCTTCACTCCCCTGCCCTCCATCTGAATTTCGCGCGTCATCATAATCACGTGACTGAAACCCAGCTATACACACATGCTTGCACACGAAACACACTCCTTGATGGCCGCGCCCGCGCGATCGATTCCCTCATCCATTTGCGTAGAAAAGAAATGTAATATTATGATTTCCGTCATTTTTTAATACATATATATTTTTATATGTGTACCGGGCCGGCCCACATTGGCCAGCGGCCCACCGGGAAAAGTCCGGGGCTCCAGATGGCCAGTCCGCCCCTGGTGTGAATGTAGCATGCATCATGCCATACACTCGTTGTTTTGGTTGAGAAACTGTAAAAGGCAGCTGCTGTGCATAGCATGAAACACGCTGATGACGTGGGATGTCTGCGCGAGCAGGGTGCACGGAGGTATGAAAATACCTTTTACGTACCTTTGAGCAGGACATCGTATCCTACCTGTGATTGGACAAACATTTTATGGTCCTACACCTTCCACAGACTATATACATATACATACATTTAGACCACTTAACTTAGGGATTGCAATCAGGATGTGAAGAGACTTTCAACCAGCATAACAAAAAATGTTTCTGGAACAAATACCTACCCTGCCTTTAATTATTTTTAAATCACAATATCAAACATTTTCTTTTATTTTCATTCACCTTTTGATTCAAATTGTACTTAAAGGGATAGTTCACTTTGAAATTAATTTTTGGTATGTTTTAGCTTACCTCAAGGGCATCCAAGATGTAGGTGTCTTTGTTTCCGCAGTAGTTTCAATTTTGATATTTTTAGGTCAAACCGTTCTTGTCTGTCAGTCATATAATGCAGGTCTATGGTCACCACCTCAAAGAGCATGCACAGAGAAGTCCAAATTAAACATGATTTAATGACTCGTAAATGTAAGTACACATTGATGGCCTAAGACACGAAACGAGCAGTTTGTGTGAGAAAACGAACAGTATTTATATATCGTTTTTACCTCTTGTAACCACAGCCACGTCCAAGTGATCTGAGGGCGCAGGCTCTTCGGTCTGTGCAAGAATAAGATCACTTGGACGTCACGTGGCTGTGGTTACAAGAGGTAAAAACGATATAAATTCGGTTCGTTTTCTCACACAAAGCGCTCGTTTCGTGTCTTAGAGTTAAGGTTGTATTCACATTTAAAATTCATCATCTCACACATCAGTTGTGGTAAACGGATGCTCAAGAATGTTCGCTTGACGCGCGACAACCAATGAGGTTCATTCTCTTGTCTTAAGCCCCGTTCACACTACACGCGACCAAGCGACGCGATACCATTCATTTCAATGGTGAGCGGGCGACTTCCGGCGACACGCGCGACAGCGACCGTTGGCGACTAGATGGGGCGTGTCTGGCGACGCGACAAAGTTGAGAAATTTTTAACTTTATGCAAATGAAGAGCGATTTTCGCGAGCGACAACCAATAGGAGTGGAGCGCACGTGATCCTTCTCCTCAGCCCCTGGGCCTGCAGTGATAGCGGCAAGAAAGCTGATTCGCTGTCTTTTGGATTTCATACTAGTCAACCAGTAGTGGGGAACGCCCACTAGCGACCTCATCGCCAGCAACTGGCGACTTGCAGCGAAAAAGTCGCGTGTAGTGTGAACGGGGCTTTACGCAGCATGTTTGAGCTTCTACAAGAACCATGAGGTCCATTCTTGTGTGTTACTCAAATATCTAAATTTGACATTTTTGTCTCTTAAATTGTCATGTATCATTTGATATAACTGAAGGTATGAATAATGTGGTGAAAAAAATCCCAGAATTCAGTCGTATCTTTCATACGATTCATTTCACAGCTCCCCAGATACCATTTATAGCCATAGATAGGCCCCTTTTAAGATTCTACTGTGATCGGATCACGATCGAGTCTCACTTGACCACATTAAATGGCAGGTGTAGATGCAATGCGTTTTCATTATCCGGATTCAGCTATCATAATATGTAATAAGACTACACTGTG
The DNA here is from genome assembly GCF_029890125.1 of Rhinichthys klamathensis goyatoka. Lineage (NCBI taxonomy): Eukaryota > Metazoa > Chordata > Actinopteri > Cypriniformes > Leuciscidae > Rhinichthys > Rhinichthys klamathensis. Next base: position 1,838,761 of record NW_026607037.1, on the reverse strand, counting down.
AATAATGATAAACGTCACTTTGATAGACTGAGCCGTTAAAGCAAATTGTTGCTGGTTCTTTCTTTTTTGTCTTGCGATGAGATAAAAATTTAAAACGCGATTGTATGATTATGGTATGATATATTTAGTAAATATATTTACAGAACTCTTACATTTAATATTAGTGCTTTGAAGTACCCAAAATATCCACAGGGTGGCACTATATAATTATTTTTGACCAAATAAAGGACCGGTGGAGCCCTATTGTCTCAACAAAGGTAGGCATATTAGTGGAGTTGTAGAAATATTGTAGATAAAGGAACAGTACATTTTTATGAGAGATTTCAATGAAAATCTGTCATTATTTACTCAACCTTATGTCATGCCAAACACGTATGATTTTCCTCTGTAGAAGGCAAATGGAGAAATTAACTGAACTATAATTAGTGCATTAGTGAACAAATTGTCACACTTGTAACAGGTTCTTAAATCATAAAAAGAATTTGGGCACATGCATACATACAAAGAAAACCACAGATGAACAGTATCACAATGAAACAAAGCAATATCAAACTAATTTAAACATGCCGATCATTATGTGCTTTATTGAGGTAATTTTTTAAAATTCAGTTCTGTTACAAACCCAAACAGTTAGGCATTGTCCAGTGCATTTCTGTGCTATACTGTTGTAAACACAGTGTGTTCATGTGTGCACTGTTGTGTATAGTCTCAGATATGCAGGCTGCAGGCTGACATTTCTGATTTCCATTGCTAAAAAGAAAAAAAAGAAAGCAGTGGTCAAAGCCAAGAGGAGTAAGACAGTGGATATGTGGCAGCGCTTGCTTTCTGGTGTCCATGATTAAATTTAATGCAAGAAGAAAACCACTAAAATAATTTCTGATACAGGAGAATCAGTCACTCACCTAATTCAAAGTGTAATTTTTGTTTTAAGTATTCACACATTAATATTATTCTTGTTGTGCTATAATATTGTTGTGATGTCTGTCCGTGTTCCCCCTGTCTTTGTGCACTTGGTTCAGTCCTGTTCCCTGTTTTCCCGCTCCCCGTTATCTCTATTAGTCTTCCCAGGTGTCCCCGATTAACCACGCCCCCTTGTCATCTTGTTTAGCTTGTTTGCCCTTGTTTAAAGCTCCAGTCCGTAACTTTTTTAAGTTAAAAATAATCCAAAATAGTTATCTTTAAAAAAACTTATTCTGCCAGTGGTCAAAACTATCTGCTTGCCATAGCTAGATTCAAAAAGGTTAGCTTGTAATAATGATTTTAACTCCAGTGGTACTGGTGGGTTTCCGCGGGAAATTCGAGCATGTCTTTGCGTCATGACGTCACACCCGTACACATAAAGGAGTTTCGGCTAGCCGGTTATACTGCGCGTCACGCGTGACGAGATGTTTAGATGTATAGGCTTTTCTCGCAGCACTTTACATAATTAAACTTATGACATCCAGAAAGATCCAAACAACAATCATCAGTGTCAACTGGAGATTCAGCAGTTATAAAACCCAAAAGACTTCGTACTTCGGATTTAAGGTGGCTAGAGAAAGAGCAAGAAACCGTCTCATGCGAACACAAGGATTTAAACATCGGCGGGGCTTTTGAAAAGTGCGTGAACTCCGTGTTTTGAAGTGGTTCGAAACGGAAGAAGAGACAGCTTTTTCTGCTGAACAAGTAAGACATTTCAATAGTTCAATCGTGTAACAGTACGTTTTCTTAATTCACACAGTTATGGAGTTTTCTTTGTTGTGCCTTTCTCGTTTTGCTATTATGGAGAATATGCATTCTGAACTACACAGGTAGCTGCTAACCATAAAACACATTACATTTAACATTAGTCACGCAATGCTGATGTTGTTAAAGGGTCACTTCACCCATTTGCATTAAGGTTTGTATTGTTAGAAACCCTGTCATATATTATAATGATGGTGGAATTTTGCTTGTTTTTTTTCTGAGATGGGAGAAAAAAGGATTTAAGTGTTTTACTTCCGTCCTATCGTGACGTAAATATCGTCATTTTGCGTCACGATAGGACGGAAGATAAATTTCATTGCATATTAAGAAAACTACAGCCTTTAGCTCATTATTATTCAAGGGCGTGGGACCCACTCACCCCACCGGCCTATTACAGATCAGTGGGTGGGACTAAACCTGAAGAAACTAAACTATTAATCCGCCATCTTGCTTGGAAGACAGCAAGCTAAGCTAACAAGCGCTCAAGTAGTTAGATTTACCATAATGCCTGAATTTACGACACACGATATGGAAGACGAGGATTTTGAAAATCTTTTGCTCGAAACTGATGTTCGTGGCTATTTATACGAGCCACAATATAGCGAAGAGCAGCTGAGGCTGATGGAGGAACAAGAGGCGGCGGCGGCGGCTGCGGCAGCGGCCGCCGCAGGAGACCAGCCCGGCGCAGACGAGAAGCCCGGGCTTGCTCGCGCTGTAGCGAATTGGTGGTGCTCGTGCTGTAACTGTGCGCCTATGGACACCGAGCTAGAGTCTGTCTGCTGCAAAGAATCTCTAAAATGCCAATTCCTTCTAGAAGAAATGTCAGAGGCAGACACGGACATGGAGTTTTGTGCACACGGACGTTTGTGTTGTGATGTGAACCATCCTAGTGTCGCACCCCATATGTTCTGACTGGAACATCCAGATTCCAGGTATCATGCAATAATTCACCATATAGAAAGAAATACAAACGAGGAGTAGCTGCTAATTCGCTAATGAGTTTGCCAATGTAACGGGGTTCGTTGTTGTGGGAAGAATGAGACGGGAATCGGCGAACATTTAAACATTTTAATAGTAAAATAAACAAATACAAAACAAAAGTATAAGCCAGCAGCCCCTCAATGCTGGCCACACACAACAGAAACAAAACACACCATAAAATCAGGCCTGTTCCTCTCTCGATCTGCCCTGTCGTCGCTCCTCGTTTTATGCGTCCGCTCCTCGGTGAGAGACGCGAGAGAGACCGGTGCGTCTCACAGGTGTCGTTCATTATCACTCACGCCACCGGCCTCGCGACGCTCTCACGTCCCTTGTCCTGCTGCTCGCCACAGCCAACTAACTATACATTTTGTGTGAAATGAATTTCTAACTCTGTTGGCAGCTAACGTTAGCCCTGTAGAGTAGACGAAAGAGTGATTTCTCTGATGTTTGCGACTTTGCGCTGTTCTGGATTAGTGGGAGTGGCTTGCGGAGCTGTGCAACGTGGTGCATTCTGGGAGTTGTGGTCTTACACACAAATGCGCCCTAAAGTTATTTTCTGTCTTTTCTCGGTCACGAGGGCACCAAATTCAAAATTTCTTTTACATTTCGACTACATATATGACCCACTTTCAATAAAGATTAATGTTGAAATGGGTGAAGTGCTCCTTTAACATGAACAATTTGAGAAAAAAGTAGGCTATAATTTGCACGGTTGCTGTAAATCGCGTTGATTAAATCTAACGAAGCTTATCATGTCGAATGCTTTTTCCCCCTTAGTTGGTCAGAACAAAAATGGATGTTACTTAATGGTTCAGAAAACATTTTCTTATGAAAATTCTTATGTTGGTCAAACTTTCAAAAAGTGAATCTGTGATTCTGTATGACAGTATCCACACAGCGCGGTGACTGACAGCAGCACTCGCCTCAAAGCACTGTGTTCATCCGCGCTGTTTCATGCCGATTTACAACCCACGTAAAGATAATAATTCCGCGAATCACTGCAGTTACAGATTTCGAACAGAGAGATGGCGACAAAGAGGAAAAGATACGGACTGCAGCTTTAAGCCCTGTGTTTCAGGCCAGTCCTTTTGAGTTCTTGATGTTATATTGTGGATGCTGGTTGTTCTGTTCCCGAGTCCTGTTCCCTGTCTGAGTCCTTGTCAAGTTTGGAGTTTGTTTAATAAAGTGTGCTGCAAGTGGGCTTCTTCCTTGTCTCAACCACACCGTGACAAATATATTTCGTATATTACTTTAATGGCGAAAATGCTTTTATCATGCATTTTATCTAAATTAAAACAAATATTTATTACAAAAGGGGATTCAAATATGAACGTGTATTTCAGAATGTCTTAGTATTTGAATTGTCTCTTTTGCTTTATTGAGAGCAATACTAAAGCTGCATGAACTCAACAAGTTTGTGTAAAACCTGATGATCTTGTTCTCAGCATGATTTAAGATGATCCAAAGGGCATCTTGAGTGTCATGATCTGTGCCATGTAAAATGTGAATTGGAATTGTTTTTCATTATTTTCCATCATTTTCATTTTGAATTTTCATTGACTTTTCATTTCCATGTTTAAATTAGATTTTGAATCCCCAATTAACAGACTTTTGGTCCCACCGTATCCACCTTATTTTTTCACGTAAGAGCGGCCGCAGTCATTTCTAAATTGAATGTGTCTGGTTTCTGGTCTCATCCGTTTCCAGTTAATTTTAGCTGAACAAAAAAGCTTTTTATGCTGCTTGATATTGCAAACTGGTATTTCTTACCATAGTATTTTAATTCTAAACACACTGGTTTGTAGCGCAAATAGTTTTACCGTTTACTGAACTTTGTTATTCTTAGTTATTTACCGTTAGCAGCTAATGAATCGGAAGTCTCACACATTCACAGAAAATCGCTAACCATTTTTGGTTCCCCAAAAAATCTTCACATTGTTCATCAATTGATTTTTTTTCTCTTAGTGAGAAGAACATTTTAATAATCTGAAGCTTGTGTCCAGTTCTGCTCCTGGAGGGTCACTGACCTGCAGAGTTCAACTCCAGCCCCAATTAAACACACCTGAACCAGATAATCAAGGTCTTCAGGCACTCTAGAAACTTCCAGGCAAGCGTATTTGGGGCAAGTTGGAGCCAAACTCTGCAGGACGTTGGCCCTCAAGGAGCAAGTTTGGACATCCCTGATATAAAGAACTTTTTTCACTATGAAGAACCTTTTGGAGAAAGGAAAGGTTCTATAGATGTTAAAGGTTATTCATGGAACCATTGATGTCAATAAAAAACTTTATTTTAAGAGTGTAGGGGTCCGTTGTTGAACCAGTGAGTGCTTCCATTGCAGCAAACTTTTACAGGCACGATAGCTTTAATGAAAACGCTGCAGCTTTCCTTCAGTGTGCTCCCACTCTCCTGTTCTCTCACTCATTTCAATGCTCCTCTCCCACGACGATCACACCCACCCCACAGTAACACCTCAAACACTGTAATTAATCAAGACGCGTGCCGTAATCAGGAGGAAGAGCGGCTATTTTTAAAAGCCCTGTCACTGCGGACGCATCGAGAAACAAGATGAGAGAAAGAGAGAGAGAGAGAAAACAAGACAGATTCATTTATTATGAGTGCATTTGGCTCTGAGATATCAAGTAAAACATTTAGCTCGATGTCTTCCATCTGAGCTGCTTATATCTTCACATCAACTCTATTAAATCTGTTCAAGTCTGGATGAGAAAAATAAAAAAATTAAAGGTGGTGCTAAGAGGAATTTAGATACATGAGCTTTTTCTTCCGCTTTGTCTCTCTCTTTATCTCATTTCATGATATTCTATACAATCTTCACTCTTTCACAAACACAATTGCCTCAAGACTATAAAGCCGTGTTTTTAGTTAAGCAGTGGTTTTCAAGTGGTATCCTGGAATAGTTACCTTAAAGAGCTATACTTGTACTTGATCTAACCCTTTTGTAACCTAATGTGTTTAGGATGAATTTAAGTAGACTTGAATTAAACTCTTTCAATTAAGCAAATTTTTTTTTAGGTTAAATTTTTTTTGTATCCTTTACCCAACTCAATACCATTACCTTTTTATAGCACAAAAAATGTCTTTAAAATCAAATGCAAAAATAACAATGTAATGACAATGAAACTGAAACACCTGGTTTTAGACCACAATAATTAGTATGGTGTTAATTACTATTTTACAGCCAAAACAGCATCAGTTCATCTTGGGAATGACAGATAGAGGTCCTTCACAGTGGCCAGAGGGATTTTGAGCCATTCCTCTAATAGTGGCCAGGTCACTATGTGATGAGGAAAAAGTTTTCTGACGTGCTTCTCCAAAATACCCCAAAGTGGCTGAAATGTATTTAGATCTGGTGACAGTGCAGGCCATGGGAGATGTTCAACTTCACTTTCATGGTCATCAAACCATTCTGTCACAAGTCTTGCTGTGTGTATTGGAGCATTATCATGCCGATACACGGCACACCCTTCAGGGTATATTTGAACCATTAGATGCACTTACTCCTCCAGAAGGGTTCTGAAGTACTTGGCAGTGATGCCCCCATCAAGCGCAGTAGTGAATGCCATGATATTGCAGCCCAAACCATTACTGATCCACCCCCTGTGTTTCACTCTGGCCTCACAACACTCTTTGGGCATTCTCTACCGCAGAGTGTGAAGGATGTGGTAAAGACAGTGAAGGTGGACTCATCAGAGAACAATGCATGTTTCACATTGTCAACAGCCCAAGATTTGCACTGTTGGCACCAATAAAACCAACATTTGGCATTGGCACGAGTGACCAAAGGTTTGGCTATAGCAGCCCGACCATTAATACTGAGCTCCTGACGAACAGTTTTAGCTGAAAAGAGGAGAGTCGAGGTGCACATTTAAAGGGGTCATATAATGCCATTTTTGTACAAGCTAATATGATTCTTTAGAGTCTAAATTAAAACTTTATAATATACTTTAATTAAAAATTCTCATTAGTATTGTAAGAAAACACTTATTTTACCTGGTCAAAAACAGCTCTGTTTTCAGCACGCCGTTTCAGTGCATATGACTTTAAATGATAATGAGCTTTGCTCACCCCGCCTCTCTGTTCTGTGTACACCGTTTGTAACACAATAACCATAACGCGTTGTTCAGTATAAACGTGGGATTATGAATTATATTGAGAACATCGTACATAGAAAACATGCCGTAATGTACCCTGAGTGTAAACCTTAGACGCATTCATTGTGAAGCGTGCATCTAGCGATTTGCAAAGATTAATATAAATATTAAAGATTAATAAAACGTTACACTCACTTCAGTTATTTTGGAGGTTCAGCAGGAACACGAATAGTTGGTACCGGTCCAGGAGCAGCTTCTTAGCAAAACCAGCTTTATACTGACCCTCCTCGTTTATAAGCAGTCTGGTGTGTGGCAAATATGAAAGCATTGGCGTTGCTCGTGGGGAATATTCCCTTCGAAAACAAACTCAGCCACTGCGTCTTCAGCGGTTCGGATTTAGGAACATTAAAATGACTGCTGTGTTCGTTATTACACCCAAGAACAGAACACCACAATCGCTTAGACGCCATTCTGCTCATAGACAGTGCTCCAGCATATCAACAATGACCGCGCCGGTCCGCGCACACAATGATTGACAGCTGGCTCACGAGCGAAGGCGGGTCTGTGTTGAAACCCGGCTGTCAATCAACAATCGCGGGAGGGGCGTCCGACCGTGTGACGTCAGACGGTCGAACGGCTTGATTTGAGGCAGGGGAAAACATATAAGGAGATTAAAACAAAAACACTGGATGGATTTTTATCATTTTATGATGTTTGTGTACAGGCACTGCCAACACACATTTCAGTACAATCAACTTGTAAAAGTGCATGTACCATTATATGACCCCTTTAATTCTTCAGTGAGTTGGGCAGCTGTGGCTTTATGTTTTTTGGATTCAATCCGGGTTAATACCTGGACATCCCTTCCAGACAGCTTCCTCAGTTACTCCTGTTGAATGGGGTTCATCCTGGTACCATAGCTCTCCATACACCACAAATACTTGCTGTCCTGGTCACAGATGAGCCAGCGAGACAATCACCAACAATTTGTCCTCTTTCAAACTCTAATATGTCTCCCATTATGTTATGTTTATTGCAATATTTGATGTAGAGCTGTGCTATTGCTCTGCTAATTCAACCTTCACAATCTGCTCTTACTGATGGAATGTAAAGTCACTGAAGGTCAACAGGCCGCGCATATATAGGGGTGAAACCTCCAACACTATATTGGCTGGTGTTTCAGTTTCATTGTCCAACCCCTGTATAGTCTTTAGAGTTTAAGTGATTGTTTTCACTTGCATTTTAAGAATGTCATGCATTCCGCAGCCATTAATTCATCACACTAAACACATTTGGGTTATGGTTGTTTCTGTATTCATGTTAAATGTTATCTCTGGGCTGTAATTTCTTTTACTTTGCGTAGTTTTGTTCTTGGTTTTCAAGGATGAGAGCATGACATGCAACCTGTCCATATGAACAGATTTGTGCCATAATACTGTAGTGTTTAATTACAAACAGGACTTTTGACATCCACAGCAAAATATACAGGAAGTGTTTTATGGCTCCTTTTATGTTTATATTTAAACCAGTGCTATTTTAGTATTTTAATATTTATTAATATTTGGAATATTTGGAATTTGCTTTTATTTTTACATTTTCAGTTTTCGTTTTATTTCATTTCGTTTTAGTCATTTCAGTACATCAATTTAATTTAATTTTATTTTATTTCAGTTAGTTGCCAGGGCAACCTTTCCCATTTTAGTTTCAGTTTTAAGATCGTTTTTTCATCTAATAGTTTTATTTAGCAAGTGCCAGGTGTTCCAGCATCCTTGTGTTAGAGACTGATGACAAATTTATTCACTAAAACACTGTGTTATCATTTAGTGTCAGTCTGTTTAAGTCTCTATAACGCTATATTGGGTATTTTGATAGATCAATGCAAATCAATGACAGTGGTTTATTAATGGTGGTATTGTTTAGTAAGCTATAGTTTCATGTCCAAATGTCAACTAATTATTATATAAATGTGATCATACCTTTCTTTATCATAATCTGTAAAAATAAATACCAAATGATTTTATTTAATAACATAATATTCTGAGTGATTTAAAAATCCAGACCATTCAGATCAGTGCCGAGGTCTAAACTGGTTGATGTTTTATAACAGAAGATGACTAGCCATCATTCACTTAGTGTCAGTGACTTTTTGACACCGACATCTCTCTCTTACACACACACACACACACACACACACACACACACACACACACACACACACACACACACACCCTGCGGCATGTGCCCAACTATATGGCCATTATCTCCTTTGGTTGCTATGGTAACCCTAACCTGCGATCGCAGGCTTTAGTTGGTGATGACTGTGCGTGTGTGTGTGCGCGTGTGTGCACGCTGCACTTATAAGGTATGTTGGTATTGGAATATTGAGTTAATTTGCAGTTACTATTTTTAAAACTAATGATGTTACTCATGTGCCTTCAAACTGTGACAACCCACAAACTTTGCATGTATAAACATACAAATGCACACACATAATCCACAATCATTATATCAGTTTCATCCAGTATGAATGCTGTTATTGAATGTGCTGTTTTCACTTGAACACACACTTTCTAAAGCAGTCAGTTGTTGCTGACAGATTGATTCTATGTTCTTCTGAGTCTTTGTAAAGTCCAAAACTTAAAAAGCATTTTTTTTTTTTTTTTTTTTGCAAATATGGTCAGTGTTGATTCATTGATTTATTAGAAATAACAAGTATTGAATTCATCCATGACTCTATTTGACCTCCTTTCATACTCCATCACCTCCATCTGAGTTTTGTGGACCAAGTACTGTAAATCCTCTAAGCATGTTTTTTGGCTGGTTGCTTCACATTTTGTTCTGCCGAACTGATGTTGGCCTGGACAGGTGCACTGTATGATTTATAATAGTCCTTTACGACTGTTGCTGGTCAGACAGTAAAAACATGAACCCCGCTATAAGCCATGTCACACTGTTGGATCTCAGTTGTCATTAATGTCAGAGTGTATGGCAGTCAAGACGCGTTAAAAACGGACACATGCAAGAAGACTCGTCCAAGATTACCATCATCTATCCGTGACATGTTCAGTGACTGAGCTGCATTTACATGCGGGATAGAAATGGTGGCTAGCAAACAAAAACAATCTCTAGCAATAATTTTGATCATGGCCTGTCTAGAAAAGAGAATGAAGGCTATGTGTGTGGAGCAAGTTTTTTTGTTGTAGTTGACACACTAATTGCTCCATTAGGTTCGGCGCTTCTATTGATTTTTGATTTGACGGTTGTCGTAACAGAAGCCACACTGCAGGACTGTGTGTCAAATCTTCTGACACTGCCAGAATTTCATCGAAGGTAAAATTTGATTGCAATGGTCATTAATTGGCTGTCAGCGAACGTGTCAAACTATAGCGATCAAAGACCTGATCAAAGATCTGAGGAATCTTTTAGGATTCACAAAATTTTACAGTGTGAACCCGGCTTAAGACATCAGGTCCCAGTAAAGGACCTTTTTTTGGGCACACTGTCTTCCATTCTCTGCTTAGTTAGAGAGACTTTACTGTGCCTGATAGAGAATATTCAGAGTACTCAAATGATGGAGTCACTGCAGTGACTGGTTTTCAGTAGTTAAAGGTTTAGACAATAAATCACATCAGTTTTGGATGCACTTAAAGTGAGCTTTATGGTCTTGGATATGCCTAGTGCCCTTACATCACAAGCTGGAAGCTTTTTAATGTTCTGCTGTTTGCCATAAGCACCGGATCATTGACACAATATGGCAAGTACGTAAAATGGCTCAAGTACCTAAAATTCTTGAGGTTAAGCACATCCAGGGTACACTTCACTTAGTAGCAGTAATGAACCGATGAAGAGCCCTCTGCCTGTCTAAATTGCCTCACTATCTAAGGAACCCATTATTCCTGATTCTTTGAGCACTCAAACTAGAGAAGTAAAATGCTCTTATGCTTATACATATGCTACGCACTGTAAATCTCTTGGGTAGGATTAGGGGTGTGGAGTGCGTGCGTATTACACACAAAAAAAGTGCATATCATATGCAAGTGAAAACTGCGTATCATACACACGCAAAAAAATATTTTTGGCATATAAATGGCACGAGAAATTAAATTTGTGGTATAGATAAGCACTTTCATGTGTATGTCATTAGTTTTGGGTTCCATGTGTTCCTTTGTTCCTCTTGTGTTGTCATGGTTACTAATGTCATTAGTTCATTTAGTTCAGCTGTGTTACATTAATTACCTCATTTGTCAGCATACTTAAGTTCAGCCTTTTCTTGTGTTTAGTGTCCGGTCTCGTTTGCGTTTGTGTATGCAACTTCCTTTTGTTTTGTTTCATTCTGTGGATAACTATTAAAGACTCATGTTATGAATTGTATCCTTCTTCTTCTTCTTCTTCTTCGTCGTCTGGCTGTGCGACACATGCTGACACCAAAGAAATTGATTATGCTGCTTGAATTATAGCAATTGCACAAATGGTCTAAGACTTTCTTAATTTCACAGAGCAGTTCTGCCGTCTTGCCATCACCTGCCCCTACGACAACGAGACCATCAAATCGAATCACCCTGTAGACCTCCCAGACACCTCAGGACTTGACGAGGGAGGCCATCATCAGGTGGGAGAGCATCTGTTCCCGATCCAGGGCACAGCTAAACCTAGAGCCGAGCCCACCATCACCCTCGACCGTGGCAAATTCGCAAGAGCCCACTGCAGACGGAGAGCGACCGCCCGCCATGATGAGCCAGAGCCTGACGAGGGAGGGACAGGACCGACCATCAAGCCGGAGCCAGCGACATCAGTGGCAGAGGGAATACTGGTGGAATTGGACATTGTTACGATCTACTCCCAGTCTAGGGTTGGGAGAGGGTAACAAACTTAAATTAAAAAAAAGAACGTAAGCGTGGAGGGTTCCCTTCAGTCCTCTGCCCCAGAAATGTGAGCCAACACTTGATGCAAAAGTAAAATGATTTATTGTATTTAAACAAAGAAAATGGAAGCTTTCCATCTTCAAGAGAAGGTCAGACCAAAACAACAAACAAAGGAGGAAGCTTACTTTTGAAAGAAAAACTAAATGACCTACACAGGTAAAAGAAAATAAATAAACAACATATCACGCCATCTTCAGATTGTTCTGAAGATGGCGCCGCTATGTTTGGCTTGCCACTTGCTTCTCTGTTTTTTCATGTTTGTTTTTGCTACCGTCTCGCCGATTATTGTTTACGATCGCACTACGCTGCTGGAATTGCGTTTTACAACTAATCACCTCCTAAATGCCAAATCCTTCAAACCACCACCGCCACTGTTGACATTAATTCCTTCTTACCTGAGACGCCCTATCTGTCTGCTATCAGGCAGTAAGCGTCGCAGAAGACGCGGTCGGAGAAGGGGGTTACATGTCAGGCTGAGGACTTACCTGGATTCTCCGTCGTCGAGGACTGGAAATCAATCAGGACTTGGCAGTGCTAGAAGATCGTGGGAATGCTACCGATGGCTTCGGCCGGTTAACTCCAACACGGGCGTTCCATTTCCGTGTACCCGCCGCGTCAAAACATCTACCCGGGGTTGCGTCCAATTCCTCGTGTGACATCGCCGCCTGTCAACTCGACCACGTTTCGCATGGCATTGTGTAACACCAGATCGCTCAATAACAAAACATTTGTCCTCAATGATGTCATCTCCTCGTACAATCTGGATTTGTTTTTCCTCACCGAAACCTGGCTTCCCCCAGGTGACGTCAGTGCCTTTTCGGAACTCCTCCCCTCTGGCTATCTTTACCTAAACACCCCGCGGCAAACGGGTAGGGGCGGGGGGATAGCTACTACACACAGACAGTCCTTGATATGCCGCCAGCTGTCCACTAGAGGGTATTCCAGCTTTGAGTTACAAGCATTTGTGCTCACACTACCCTGTCCCATCTTATGTGCAGTAATCTACCGGCCACCAAAACTAAATAAGGATTTTTTAAATGAGTTTTCAGAGTTTCTGACAGAGTTTCTGGCAAAGTTTGATAATATTTTATTCTGTGGGGATTTTAACATTCACGTTTGTTGCCCCTCTGATAAAGCTGCTAATGATTTTAAGGCACTTTTAGATTCATTGGACCTTACCCAGTCCATATCCCGTCCCACTCATAGGTTGGGTCATACTCTTGACCTTATTATCTCTCGTGGGGTGATAGTGTCAACCTGTGAGGTTCTGGATTTTCCCATCTCTGACCACTCTCTCATACGGTTTGACATCTGTGCTGTTCCTCCTGCTCCCTCATCCACTGCCCCCCATCGTCGTCGCATTATTACTTCATCTACAGTCGATAACTTTGTTGCTGCCTTCTCTGTTTCTGACATCGTCTCCACTGCTGAACTGACATCGCCTCTATGTCCTGACCTTCTCCTCTCCTCCTTCCACACCATCTGCTCCCAGATTATGGACTCTGTTGCGCCCTACAAGGTAAAGACAACCAAAGGTCCATCCGACCCCTGGCTCAATGATTCAACTTGGGCCCTCAGGCGCCAGTGTAGACAGGCTGAACGAAAATGGAAGAAGGATAGGCTGCAGGTGTCACTGGAGATGTTTAGGCAAGGCAAGGCAAGTTTATTTATATAGCACATTTCATACACAATGGTAATTCAAAGTGCTTTACATAGAAGAAATTAAAATAATCAAAACAAATAAGAATAATTAAAACAGTTTAGAATAAAAAATAAAGTACAGTAAAAACAGTCGGACGGACAGTGGCACAGTGCTCATTCAGTAAATGCATAACTAAACAGATGTGTTTTGAGTCTGGATTTGAAAGTGACTACTGTAGGAGCACATCTGATCTCCTCTGGAAGCTGGTTCCAGCTGCGGCTGGCATAGTAGCTAAAAGCAGACTCTCCTTGCTTAGAGTGAACCCTTGGTATTTCTAGCTGATGTGATCCTAATGATCTGAGTGATCTGTTGGGTTTATATTCAGAGTTTAGAGACAGTCTTGCCACCTATCAGAGAGCAGTCAAGGAAGCTAAAGGACAGTACCTTTCTAATCTCATCAATAGCAATAGCCACCGCCCTGGTATCCTGTTTAGCACTATTAATTATGTCATTAATCCGGTGTCTGTTGTTTTGAATGATGTATCAGAAAAAACATGCAATGCATTCAAACAACACTTTTTGGACAAGGTTTCGTCTGTTAGGCAAACTATCACACAAGCTCCTGCTGTTGTCTTTTCCTCCCGAGCGACGCAATGCATGCTGGAGAACTTTGATGCAGTTACTCTGGAGGACCTCAAAAAAGCTGTCCATGAGCTGAAGCCTACCACCTGTCCTCTAGACGCTGTTCCTGCCAGGATTTTGAAAGAGACTATTGACATCGTAGGTCCTTTTCTCGTCACCTTCATAAATAGCTGTCTAAGTTTGGGGACTGTTCCCACTGCTCTCAAACACGCTATTGTTAGACCGCTGCTCAAAAAACCCAACCTAGATTCCACCATACTGTCCAATTTTCGACCAATATCTCATCTGTCACTTCTGTCTAAGCTGATGGAGAAGCTTGTTTTCTCCCAGCTTCAGTCTCACCTACAACTGCACGTCATTAGTGATAAATTTCAGTCCGGTTTCAGGTCCAGACATAGCACTGAATCAGCGTTACTGAGGGTCCATGATGACATTCTTGGAGCTCTGGATAGTAAAAGCTCTGTGGTTTTGGTCCTACTGGACCTTACCGCTGCATTTGACACCGTGGATCATTCCATCCTCATCTCCCGTCTTCAACATTTTGTTGGTTTGCAGGGGGCAGTGCTCAATTGGTTCTCCTCATATCTCACTAACAGAACTTTTTCAGTAATGCTCGATGACTTTTCCTCCTCATCTGCCCCTCTGTCATCCGGTGTGCCTCAAGGATCCATTCTCGGTCCTGTTCTGTTCTCTCTCTATATGCTGCCACTTGGACAACTCATCTCCAATTATAACGTTCACTTTCATTTCTATGCAGACGACCTCCAGATCTACCTTCCTGTGATTCTGAACAATCGTTCTGCGCTGGACCCCCTCTATAACTGCCTTAGGGACATTAAGCAGTGGCTTTCCCAGAATTTCCTTCATTTGAATGAAGGAAAGACGGAGTACATCCTGTTCAGCCCTGACTCGCCCAATAGTTCTTTCAGTTTTGGTCCTCTAACACCTCAGTTTGCACCCACTGCACGTAACTTGGGTGTAATTTTTGACAAAAATTTGCAGTACGACAAACAGATTAGTGCTGTTGTTAAGGCGAGCTTTTACCAGCTAAGGCTTCTCAGTAAGGTCAAACCATTCTTGTCCCGAGCTGACCTTGAAAAAGTCATTCATGCCTTTATCAGCTCGAGGATAGACTACTGTAATGCCCTCTACACTGGACTTAATCAATCATTTCTTAATCGGCTTCAACTGGTTCAAAACGCGGCAGCACGTCTCCTCACTAACACCTCCAAACGCTCGCACATCACCCCCGTCCTCCGCTCGCTCCACTGGCTCCCGATACGGTTTAGGGTGGAGTATAAGGTCCTGCTGTTCGTGTTCAAGGCCATCAATGGTCTGGCCCCGGTCTACCTCGCCGATTTAGTAACGGTCTATCATCCACCCAGAACTCTCCGCTCATCTGAACACACCTATTTGGTCATTCCCAAATTTAAATATAAAAAGTTTGGGGGCCGGTCATTTGCTGTCCAGGGCCCTAAACTGTGGAACGCTTTACCAACACTCCTACGAAGCATCACCGTGTTGAGTGCTTTTAAGTCGCAGTTAAAAACACATCTGTTCAGAAAAGCTTTTAACATGTAATCTCCGACTCTGGCTGATATTTTTTTTTCTTTTTTTTTTTTTTTTCTTTTTTCTGTTGTCTATTGATGCTTTTACTGGAAAGCGCCTTGTGCACCTTTTGGCTGTTGTAAGGCGCTATAAAAATAAAATTTGATTGATTGATTGATTGAACATATGCTTCCCTCCACTCCCTGACTAACCAAAAACAAGGATTAATATATAAAAAGAAAAAGGTGACTCAATCTCCCTAATGCTTTCCAAAACAAACAAACAAAAAGTTGATATACAATACATTTTAGTTACCAAACAAAGTTATAAAAAAATATATATAAAAAAGAGATTTTGCTTTATCACATAAAGCACACCAAAAACAAGCTCAACTGTACTACACAGGGACAACACACCAGTTTCACACTTAGTTGCAGCAACACACAAGTTTGGTGCAGGGGAGAAGTGAACCTCTTCAAGCAGTGTTCACTCTGCTCTCTTAGGCCCTGTCTACACGGACACGGGTATTTTTTATAACCGTGACTTTTTTTACGCGGTCCGGCCGTTCGTCCACACGAAAACGCACTGAAACCGAACATTTTTGAAAACCCCTGCCAGGGTGAGGATTTTCAGAAACGCCGGTTATAGTGTTGTCGTGTAGACAGTGGGGTTTTTGCCTTGCGACGTCAGAGTGTGCGCCGTTATCCGCTGTGTTTGACGTCAGATTTGCGCTTCTGATTGGCCAACGTGGCTTTACGGTCAAGGTTTATATCGCTGCCTGCTGGCGTGGCATGCTCTTGACCGCGCTTGATAGCGTGTTTTTGCGTTTTCATGTAGACGGAGACCGAGCATGTGTGGACGGGAATTTTTTTTAAAACGCTGTAGGAAAAACTCCGGTTATAAAAATACCCGTGTCCGTGTGGACAAGGCCTTATAGTGTAGCTCTGCAACTGTCCTTACGAGCCTCAGGTGTGGCTAATTAGCTGCAAGGCAATCAGAGTGAGGATTTTTATATAATACGTCCCCAGGACGTAACAAGGACTGGCTTATCAATTTGGACACTGAGAAACTGCCTCCCACCCTGCATTATCTGCTTGTACTTCATCATCTCTGTTTCAAGAGAGCAGTGAAACGGTATCATCGAGGGGAATTGGAATTACCCTCATTGATCCCATCAAACTTGCCTCTATCACCATCACCGCAAAGTTCAGCCAGTCCTCCAGCCCCGCCTCAGCTGGATGCCTGCAGCCCTTAGTCTCCACCGGGGACGCCTATCTGTGATGTGAAGCCTCAGGTTGAGCAATCATCAGCCTCGCCTGAGTGAGAGGATCCTTTGGCTTAGCCTCCGGCCTCTGATCCCATCGCTCCACCTTGGCTCTGCCTTGGCTCCTCCCACCCTCTGCTCCACCAGAGATCCTCGGCCTTGCGGCTCCAACAGGGTTCCCTCATCCCACCGGCTCCACCTTGGTCAGTCATCACTCTGCCTAAGCCACGGACTTGCGAGCCTTCCACTGCGGTCAGGCCCTCCACCCCAACGGCTCCGCCTTTGCCCTCAGGCACTCTGGCTGCGCCTCAGACGCTCGTCACTGCGACTCCACCGAGGTCTCCAGTGCCAGTGGTCCATCGGCTCTCTGTCTGCGCCCTGGGATCCATCGACTCCTTCTCCGTCGGTCGTCGCATAGATGCCGTTGGGCCACCTTGGCTCCTCCCTCCCTCGACTCCACCGTGGGCTGCTGTTACTGCTATGCTCTGGGTCTGGTTGCACGGGCATCTTCCATCGTCACCGCCAGGGTTTTGACTTCATCCTGTCACCATCCCTCTGCCGTTCCCTGTCACCATTCCATCGCCATCTCCTCCTCGTCCTCCTCCTAAGCCACCTCCTTCTACACTTCACACTGCAAGGTCGTGCCTTCCGGGAGGGGGGCGTTATGATACAAATATTCAGTTGTGTTTCAGTTTGTCCTTTGTTTCGTTTTCATGGACTTTTAGTTTGTATTTATGAATTTCCTGTGTTGCTTTGACCTTTTCCCGCTTCTCTTGTATTGTCATGGTTACTAATGTCATTAGTTCGTTTAGTTCAGCTGTGTTACATTAATTACCTCATTTGTCAGCATACTTAAGTTCAGCCTTTTCCCATGTTTAGTGTCCGGTCTCGTTTGTGTTAATTTGTGTATGCAACTCCCTTTAGTCCTGTTTTATTCTGTGGATTACTATTTTGTTTGGAACTTTATCCTTCTTCGTCGTCTGTCTGTGCGACACATGCTGACACCACTACTGTATAGTGCATATCAGTCAGATCATGATGCTTTAAGGCAGACTCACTCTGTGAGGAGATCCTCTTACTGCAGAGTTCAAACTTGCTCTGCAGAAACGTCAACCTTCTGCCTAAATTGTTCCTGCTTCTTTTTTTGTCACCTTTCAGCCCTCTTCTGGGAGTACACATCACACACTCGCTTTATGTGGTCAAAGATCAGTTTCTCCACCAGAGCTCAATCCAAACACGCATTATGTGTTATTAGCCCATGCTGACCCCCAGATCGGGTCTAGAGCTCCGCAGATCTATTAGGCATTTCTTTCTAAACACAAAAGTGCATGAATAAAAGTGGAGTCACAGGTGAGTAATGGAGATTATTGAGGAAGTATTGTCAGGAGAACAGAGGCGCAAACACCTACCCGCACACAATGGTGCAGATCAAGCCTGTGTACTGTGGCTTATCCCTTTACCTCTCTGTCTCAAACACAATTCCACAATTCCAGCACACTAAGCAGTAACTAAGCAACAGACCAGAGAGGGGAAGAGGAAAAAACTGAGACACAAAGGGATGGGGTGATATTGGGTCCAGATATCTGCGGTTTCTTTAGCATTGATCTAATCAGGACGGTCTAACTTTTTTTTTATTTCCCCAATTATTGTTATCTCACGTTGTGGTTGAAAGTTTAGGGATAGGATGGAGGATGTCTCATCCAGAAATAGGCTGGATGAATAATTCCTAATAGGAAAGACCAGGGCTAGTTGTCACACTATTTTACTCCATTGAACAAATTACCGTTCAAAATGTCAGTAAACCGTGTCAGTAAAACTTTTCACATTAAAGAAGCATTTATTTGATCAATAAAACAACATAAACAGTATTATTGCAAAATATTACAATTTACAATAAGTGTCTTCTATTTAAATATATTTTTAAATGTAATTTATTTCTGTGATCAAAGTTGAATTTCCGGCATCATTACTCCAGTCTTCAGTGTCACATGATCCTTCAGAAATCATTCTAATATGATAATTTGCTGCTCAAAAACCATTTCTTCTCATTATCAATGTTGGAAACAGTTATTTTGAACATTTCTGCTACACAGAAAACAAAGATCCTCATTAAACACATTGAACTTTTTGTAATAAACAATACGGAAAAATTAATTTAAATTAATATTAATATTTGTAATAACATTTTTATATAAAAAATAGTCAAAAAATAAACACATAAAACATTTTTAAAAAAAACACTTAAAACATATGACAACTTGCCACAATTTCATATTCAAATAAACTCCTTTTTCAGACAACATAGTTAAAATTTTCAGTTTAAATTTACCTTCATATTTTTACTAGTTGTCCTCTCCTTTGCAACATCTCTATTCTTTGCAGCAATACTGTATACTGGAAAGAGAAAGGAAAGTGAATTAATTATTATATTAATTATATTACTTCATATGATTTTTATATGAAGTTATTATTATATTATATGATATTAGGATGATATTATATATTATGTGAGTTGATGATTGGAGATGTCTTTAATGTCTTAGAAAACTCTGAAATCCCTTCCAGCCTCCATGACACTAAATTAACTCTGTGTTAGACATAATTCAGTTCCAAGTCACTTCTGTTTCTTTAGCATCAAATCATGTGACCAGCAAGTGGTGTTTGATCTACCAAAC
The DNA here is from genome assembly GCF_029890125.1 of Rhinichthys klamathensis goyatoka. NCBI lineage: Eukaryota > Metazoa > Chordata > Actinopteri > Cypriniformes > Leuciscidae > Rhinichthys > Rhinichthys klamathensis. The sequence goes on along the minus strand of NW_026607037.1, from coordinate 1,819,253 downwards.
TCTATTTCCTTGCTCTATTTGAGTGCATTTAATAACATCAAACCAGTAGGCCCCTATCCTCCTGCTAGAACAATTTTATGGATTAAAAAAAACCCCTGCAATGTTTTAAATGCAATCCAAAAGAATCGATTATTATCGATAATGAAAATAATCGACAACAAATTGATTATCGATTAGTCACGTCTGCGCGCTGTGCTCGGAAACATCAGCCAGTCAGGACGCTTTACAGTGAATATTGAATAACCCATTTACCCAAATATGTTTTGTCTGTGAAATATGCTGAAATATTCTAAAATATGTTTGTTAGTTAGACACTTGAAAATATGTTTTGATGTAATATTTGTTTTTAAGCCTCTTTTGATTATAATGTAAAGGATAGCTATATTCACTATATTTGTTTTCATAGTCTTTATATTACACATTGTTTTATGGACAGCATTGGGCAGGATATGGAATAAAATTATTTAAAATAGATTAAAATTAATTTAATTAAAAAAATATATGTTTAATGTAGCTGTCACGGATGGAACAGGAGTCAGACAGGTGGTAAGTGAAATAGTGTTTATTTACAGGTTGCAGATCCAGACAGAGATATGGTGAGTATGCAAGCAGACGATATTCAGGACGGAACTTAGCTGAAGGATAACCAGAGTCTTTGTTTACAGATGCGGATGGAGAGTCACTGGGAACAGGCTGATAACCGGAGACTGAACTTCCGTATGAAGGTTAGCAGGTGATCGATAGAACTCAGGTAGGTAGTGGGTAGGTAGCCTGATAGTCTGTAGTGTCATGTAGAGACGAGACCAGACAATGAGAGTGTGAAGAGGAGTTGAATATATAGGGAGGTGAACTGATGAGGTGCAGGTGATGGTGATTAAAACTCAGGGCCAGGGGACTGTGAATGAGTGGGAGGAGTGAGTGAATCTGGTGGAATCCTGACAGTAGCATAATAGTTTTTAGATTTTTCATCGGGCTAATAAAAAAAAAAAAAAAACAATCGACAGATTAGTCGATGATCAAAATAATCGTTAGTTGCAGCCCTAGTTCATCATTTCTTTTTGACAGCCTGGCCAAAATAAGTCCACACAATTTGCCGTGTTTCATTGCGTTTATCGCTTATTAAACAATTGACTTTAAAGGGTTAGTTCGCCCATTTAAGACATGAAGTTGTATGCAATCCTTACCAGCACTATAGTGCATACACACTGACCCACTCTGTTGTCACCTCCCTGGTCAGAGTTCTGGCCGCTGGAAGTTTTTCAATAAAGTACTCCCGGATATTTTCCGGGGCCACAAAACTGTGCGTTTTTACGTAAAAAAATGATTTGCGTTTCAAAGCTTGATTAATTTACCACACAAAAAACACGCTGGTCAAAATTCATACCTCAGTTTTAATCGGCACTATTTTCTATCCATTTCTATCAATCCGCGCTGCTGTCAACGTCAACAGTGCGCACGTTGGTTCTGTTCTGTTTACTCTAACGCCGGTTTCACACTGCACGCGTTAGCAGAGCGTAAGCAGCGCAGGAGCAGTGCGTGCGGTGAGCGGAAGCAGGACACGCACGTTTTGCTTTCATACTGGCAGCGTTTGACGCGCGCGGCTTGTTTACAGACAAAGTACTCTATAATGGGTAAGTTGGCCTTGCTTTATTTCGTTTTCAAATACATTTAAGTGTCACGATAAATACGGGTGAACCCAAACGCAAACAGGATGTAAAACAAATAGTTTATTTACTAACAAACAGGGAAAACAAAACCCACGAGGGGGCAAACCGTAGACAAAACACAAAGAGACTAAACTAGATTATGACAAACAATAACTAGACAATATTCTGGAACAGGAAACTCACAGGATATCACAAGGTCTCAAAACTCACAATGATCACACAGAGGTAAGGATCACAGTGAACCGACACAAGACAGCAAACACAAGGAGACTAAATAGGAGAACCAATAAAGGGAACAGGTGATGCTAACTAGACAATCATGACAAACGAGGATAACAAGGAGGCGGGGTAAAGTAACGAGACACACAAGCACATGGCCCAAACGAAAGACCATGTGTTGTACACAAACATGGGTCTGCCATGATCCTGTCTCAGAACTAGAGAACTCAAGGACAGAATCATGACATTAAGAGAAAAGACTTGTCAAGAAGCTTATTTCATTAATTAATAGGCTATATTATATAACTTTTGGTTCATATTTGTTTTTGTTGACTTTGTTTTCCGTTTAAATTGATGAAGGTCATTTGATTGACTGTTTAAAACACAATAGATATCACCAATGCGCTTTGGGTCAAACTGCTGTGTATTTTGGCCATGCTCAATGCATTGTCACTTTAATTCAGCGTAAGCCGCGCGGCAAAAATAGACAGGACGCCGAAACGATCGCGGCACTGCTGCTCCTGCTCTGCTCCTGCTACGCGCTTCCACGCCGCCTCTGCGTGCGGTGTGAATGCTCTAATCTGTTAACATGGGCGCCGAAAAAAATACGCGCTGCTTACGCTCTGCTAACGCGTGCAGTTTGAAACCGGCGTAAGGGGGGTTATTGCTGCTCTCCCTGCTCTTATCCATGCTAGGCTGCATGAATGCACAGGGAGTTCTTGCCCAGAACAGAACCATACCCCCAATCCTAACTGTATGCAATTGCCAATGGTATTTGACGATAGTGGTCCTGACAGAAATCTTGTTAACATCTTGTAAACTAAGTATTTTGCATTGACGTTAAGATATTTTATAATTGGAAATTTATTTTCTTGACCATTGAATTTTATATGTACGTTTTATATACATGTGGCCAGTGGCATCAGGTACTGCAGGGAAATGGATGAAACAATTATATAATTGTTGACTACGCCACCCGGTATACACCGGGAACTCAGCCCCAAGACAGGGAGCACACAGGTTCGTAACCAAAAGAACTGCGTGAGCAAAGAGACATAGGTCAGGGAGTACCAAATATGAAGCAGCTTTATTCAAATACAAAAGTTAAAATCATCAAATAGATTAACATCAAGGGCTCAATATTCACACGTCAAAAAGAAAGAAGAAAACAAACAATACTTTACAAAACTTCAAAATAAAGAAATAAATACAAAAAAAAAACCAAATACACAAGAAAGTTTAATTGGAAGGGAGATGGCCTACTGTAACCCTCAATTCACACCACACACTTAGGATCTACACACATCCACCCTGGTGAAGTCAGGTCACTCAATGCACAGCACTCAATGTGAACCCCGTTAAACAGCGGCTAAACCCCTCCTCTATATAAACTTTCTTCGTCACGCTGTTTATAAAGAAAAAAAAGAAACGTCTCAAACAATAAACATTGATTAACTGGCAAAAGCCAGCGCCAAAAAGAAGTTTTCAGTTCACAAACAAAATAAAAATAAGAAACAAAACAATATATTAATTTCAGTCTCAGACTCAACCAAACTTAAGCCTAAACAAAAGAAAAATAAATGATATTAAAAAATACGCAGAAATAAGCACAAGACAAATAACAAAAAAAAAACTATAAATTACAATTCGGAGCAAAACAAGAAACAAATCAAAATGAAACAAACAGGCCACGATTGGCCGTACACTCAAAGAGCAGAGCAAACCAACGAGAGGACAAGCGTCCACATTAACGCTCACGCCTCAGCGAGCAATCGTCCCGGCTCGCTGTTAGGAGAGTTTTAGTTCGCTCCAACCAAAAAGACGCAAATAAGCCCAGGCAAGACAGCAGTGCGTTAGATCAACAGACTTATTGAACCTTGACTTATTCCCACCTCGCCAGGAGGACCTTGCCCATCCATAGCCACGGATCTCTCGCACACAACTGATCCTTCCAAAGGGACGGAACCACAAGTTGCCTGGGATGACTCTGGCACGGCTACCCACAAGTCCACCTCATCTAAACTGTCCTGTAAACTCGGTTCCGGTTCAACCACATGAGCCACACAAGGTATGTGAACAGGGCTCCCTTGAACCTGTGCTTTTAACAATGACCGGTGAACCCTCTTGATCTTACCCATGTCATCCACCGGTGCAATAGTATAAACCGAGCCACCCGCCCTAGGCGCTTCCATCACCCTATACACCACAGAGCTCCACAGGTCCTGAATCTTGTGTCGGCCCTGCCAACCACATTCCCGGAGATAAACCAGCTGCTCTTGCTCAAGTGGTGCATCACGGACTCGCAGATCAAAGATTGCTTTCCGACGATCAGCGGCTACTTTTAAACGATCTCTTGCCCCATCAAAGGCTACTTGTAACCGTGTCTGGTGCTCCATAATCCACTCATGCACCTCTCCTGCCACTGGCTCAGAGACTCTGCCCAACAGGAAATCAATGGGGAGCCGTGGTTCCTGACCAAACATAAGGAAGTGCGGGGACTCCCCTGTGGCCTGGTGTGGAGTGGTATTATATGAAAAGAGCACCTGAGGAAGGCATGACACCCAATCTCTTTTTCTTGAAGCTGGCAAAGTGCGCAATAAGTTATGTAAGGTTCTATTGAAGCGCTCGCACTGACCGTTACCAGCCGGGTGGTATGGTGGTATGGCGAGACTTCTCAACCCCATAAAGCTTACACAGTTGCTGGATCAGAAATGACTCAAAGTTGCGGCCCGGGTCCGAATGAATTCGCACCGGGACCCCAAACTTATAGAACCATTCATTCACCAGCACCTGCGCTACAGTCTCGGCCCGTTGGTCCCTAGTAGGAATGGCAAGAGTGAACTTCGTAAACACATCCGTCATTACAAGAACATTCTCCAGGCCCGAACGGGAGGCTTCAAGCAACGTAAAATCAATGGCCAAGATTTCATTTGGCCGGGACGCTAACAAATGTCCCATAAAACTACGGGCAGCTGGTTCAGTGTCCTTGGCCACTTGGCATCGTTCGCACTCCTGGACCCATCGTGCCACCTCAGCTGTCATACTGGGCCAATAACACCGTTGGCGCACTAACTCAGTAGTGCGCTCAATGCCCTGGTGCCCATGTTCTTGATGCAACCCCTGTAAAACGTCATGCCGCAACACAGAAGGTAGAACTACTTGCAAAATCTCATCTCCACCATCAGGACGAAAGATGCGACGATAAATCACTCCTTGCCTCTCCACCAGGCGGTCCCACTGCCGAAGGAGAATTAAAGCAGCCTGTGAAAGCTGCCGCCGCTCGAGAGGCCCAGGGAACTCCTGCTTTCTCCAAAACCCTAAAATCTCACCAATAACTGGGTCAGCCTCTTGTAGGCCCCTAATATGATCAACTGAATGACCCGGTAAGGCAGTCACAACAGCCTGAATTGCAAGAGGAGCCGATGGTATAGGAACCGCCTGATGTACTGAAGCAGGAACAACTGTGCCTGGAAACAGGCTGCCTGCCACTTCCAGCACAGGTGGATTCTGGCGAGACAAGGCATCTGCATTCTTATTACACCTCCCCGGCCGATACTTAAGTTCGAAATCGAAGCAAGCAAGCTGTGATGCCCAGCGCTGCTCTGTCGCCCCCAATTTAGCTGAGTTCAGATGGCTGAGAGGATTGTTATCAGTGTACACCACACACTTATGGCCTAATAAATATTCTCTGAATTTCTCAGCGATAGCCCACTTTAAAGCCAAAAACTCTAATTTCATAGAGCTATAGTTTGACATATTACGTTCTGTGGGTCTTAGGCCACGACTTGCATATGCCACAGGTCTTACTTTACCACCCTGCTCCTGGGAAAGGACCGCACCTAGCCCACCCAGGCTAGCATCCACCTCCAAGATAAAAGGGAGGGAAAAATCTGCATAACCGAGCACCGGGGCCGAAATGAGCTTACCCTTCAAACTCTCAAAACTTCTCTGACAGTGGGTAGTCCAGCCGCTGGCAAAACCCGGCTCTGCTCTCTTCCGAGACTTTGTGCCCCCAAACTCTGCAACCAGCCGATGTAGAGGGGCTGCCAATTTAGCAAACCCCTCCACAAAACGGCGGTAATAACTCGCAAAGCCCAAAAAGGAACGAAGCTCGGACACACTAGTAGGTTGTGGCCACTGGGCCACCGCCTCAATCTTCTTGGGGTCTGTGGGAACACCATCGGCTGAAATCACATGACCCAAATATGTGACTTCCGAACGAAAGAAAGCGGATTTCTCCAACTTTGCCTTAAGACCTTCGCACTGCAACCTACTCAAGACAAGCTCCAGTCGTTCCAGATGTTGTACAACTGAGGATGAAAAAATACAATATCGTCAAGATACAGTAATAATGACTGACACTGTTGATCACCGTATAGACGCTGCATTAAACGCTGAAACATACTAGGTGCATTGCAAAGGCCAAAAGGCATGCGATTCCATTCAAATAAGCCGAATGGCGTACAAAATGCGGTCTTAAGCCGGTCTTGCTCACTGACAGGGACCTGATTGTATCCACTAGCTAAATCCATAGTGGAAAATCAACGAGCCCCTGTCAGTGAATCTAGTGACTCCTCAATGCGAGGAAGAGGAAACGCATCTGTAAGTCCGTCTAATTCGATCCAATGGCGGTATCGATTAGAGGTAAAGGTCTCAACGCATGTTCCGTCTTTTCCCATGGCAAGGAGATTTTTAATTAAATACAATACATTTTATCTTATGTATTAACTTGTTTCATCTGACTCCATAAAATTAAAGTGTTTTTCAATGATATCTGTGCATCATTAAATATACGTTAATGTTTGACTATTCCTTTTAACTCCAATGAAAATAAAGTCAAAGTCTGTTAGAATAATCAAATATAACAATTTATTATGTCAGGTAAATGTATTATAACAATTCCATAATCAATTGAAAGATAATCAATGCAAATCATCAAATGTTCTAGAACAAAGAGGAAAATCTTTTACCCGACATGAAATACATGAATGCTGAGTCTCGGCGACTCAGCATCCACGGGCTGATCTGAGATACAGAAAGAGCCCTGAGCTCTCGTTGCATTTTCCTTATATAGCCAGACCTTATTTGATATGTAAAACTAGAGTTTAGTGGAAATTTACTGTATTCCCCCACCATTACTGGGGGTAGAAGTTTGACCATCTGCGAAGAACAGTGGAAATTAGCATTCATGAATTTACACCTTTGCGAGTGCCTAGAGACCACATTCCTTTGTGTGCCAGTTATTCCTAAACTCTTAAAAACCTTATTTCCTTTTGTTTTATACTTTGGGAATGAGACATTTGTACCACTCATTCTTGAGACATTTCAAATGATACCAAACATAATACTCAATGCCAAACATAATACTCAATGACAATCATTCACATCAAACCATACATATATTCTTATGTGAGTTTGAGGTGATCTGCATGAAGGGGAAGGAGTGGGGGATGAGGGGAAGAAATGTAGATTAGGATGATTCAGAGGTGAGACCTCTAGTCTCGGATGGGGCCTTCACAAGAGTGAGCCCAAATGCTACTATGCAGTGGGTTCTTTGTCTTCTCAAGAAGTGGTCGTTCCCTATAACCAGTTTTCCAGTCTTACACATCCTTTCTAGTTTTAGCATTCAACTGACGGTAGTCTACGCACATGCGCAGACCACCGTCCTTTTTCTTGACAAGAACTATAGGGGATGCATAAGGGCTACAACTTTCACGTATCACTTTAGCCGCCAACAACATGCTAATATGGGCCTTCACGACTTCATACTCTGACGGGGATATTCGCCGGTACCGCTGCCGAACTGGGGTATCATCCAACAGTGGGATCTCATGAGACAACAGGGTAGTACACCCCAAATCCCCTTCATGTGCAGAAAACACCGACTGGTACTGCCAGAGCAGAGCCCGAACACGTTCTTGATCATCAAGTGACAACACAGACAAATCAGTAGTCTTTATCCGTTCTTCAACCGTAGGTAACTCCTGGGAGACCTGCACGTTAACGGTGGCCACAATAGTTTTAACCTCCGTGACCCCTGATGGTAAACTGACAACATAGACACTAGTTAGAGTGCCTAAATGGGTGCGTGGGTAAAGCACAATGTCAGTGGTTCCCACATTCACCACTGGCACCGAAACAATACCTTGATTTACCTGCACCAACGATGGCGAAGCCAACAACCCAGCTGGCAGGCCAGATTCAGGGGGATCAAAAAGCACAGTGTCATGCAAGAACTGCTTTGAACAATTTGCTGTAACTAGTTGTAACATGCCACCTGGGATGCGTTGTACCCTACGACCGCGTACCCTAACTGACCCTGCCGACTACGCCAAATGTGGCCAGTGGCATCAGGTACTGGAGGGAAATGGATGAAACAATTATATAATTGTTGACTACACCACCCGGTATTCACCGGGAACTCAGCCCCAAGACGGGGAGCACACAGGTTCGTAACCAAAAGAACTGCGTGAGCAGAGAGACATAGGTCAGGGAGTACCAAATATGAAGCAGCTTTATTCAAATACAAAAGTTAAAATCATCAAATAGATTAACATCAAGGGCTCAATATTCACACATCAAAAAGAAAGAAGAAAACAAACAATACTTTACAAAACTTCAAAATAAAGAAATAAATACAAAAAAAACAAATACACAAGAAAGTTTAATTGGAAGGGAGATGGCCTACTAAACCCCTCCTCTATATAAACTTTCTTCGTCTCAAACAATAAACATTGATTAACTGGCAAAAGCCAGCGCCAAAAAGAAGTTTTCAGTTCACAAACAAAATAAAAATAAGAAACAAAACAATATATTAATTTCAGTCTCAGACTCAACCAAACTTAAGCCTAAACAAAATAAAAATAAATGATATTACAAAATACGTAGAAATGAGCACAAGACAAATAACAACAAAAAAAAACTATAAATTACAATTCGGAGCAAAACCAGAAACAAATCAAAATGAAACAAACAGGCCACGATCGGCCGTACACTCAAAGAGCAGAGCAAACCAGCGAGAGGACAAGCGTCCACATTAACGCTCACGCCTCAGCGAGCAATCGTCCCGGCTCGCTGTTAGGAGAGTTTAAGTTCGCTCCAACCAAAAAGACGCAAATAAGCCCAGGCAAGACAGCAGTGCGTTAGATCAACAGACGCGCATCTCGTCCCATTATAGAGGTGAAACCCTTGATCTGTCGCTCAATTTGTCAAGCATGAAACAGAAAAAATTACTAACGAAACAATAAAAAAAAAGACAAACCACGCGAATGGCTCTTATACATACCAGATGGTGTTCCTAACGCGGTACTATGCCTGGTCGCGGACCATAACATGCAGTGGGTTTTTGTTGACGAGCTACACAAAAACTTATAGTAAACAAACATTCCATTAACAAAAAAAAATCAATTGACTTAAAACAAATTAACCAACCTCAATGCCAGGGGCAGCCTATGCACAGCAACAGAGCGGAGAGACGGTACTCCAGACACTCTCCCATTCCTAAATCGTAACTTCCGTAAAGGGGCGGTAAGGATGACAACGCATCCCAGGTGACAGAAACGTCCTCATTTTATACCCTGACAGCAACTGCTGATAGGTTCAACGTTCCCACATGACACTGGCCAATCATCAACATGAGTTAACTTCACCCTGCTACATACAAAACACTAAATAATTATTTAACCCTCTTGTCCTCTTTTTACTTCATCTGAATAGTACGAAACTGTCACGTTTTGGTTTGTTCTTGTCATGTTCCATGTCCGTCATGTGATTCCCTGTTTGTCATGTGATCCTGCCATATGTCTTGTCATTGGTTAATCGTCTGTTCATTGTTCACAGGTGTCTCTTGTCTTGTCATTAGTCTGTGTATTTAAGCCCCTCATGTTTGCCATGTGTTTTGGTCAAGTTTTGTTCCACTGTACCACTGTTTGGTAAGCTTTATGTCCACGTTTATGTTTTGCTTTAAGTTCACGCCACGCCATGCCACACCACGCTTTTATTTTTGAGTTCATGCCACGCCACGCTTTTGTTTTATGTTTGCTTTTGTTTGTAATAAACTGCATTTGGGTTCTCTACAACTTGCCTCCAGTGGATCCCTTACAGAAACTTGGTAAAGTTTTTGCCACTTGCTATGTTAACAGAAAAAAATAAAATAATAATCATGGACACGTTTTGAAAAGGTTAAATGGTCCTGATAAAAATGGTCACACTTGTAATGTTCGGAGTCAAAAATGACCGCAGTGGAAGCAAATGGGAAGCACATTTCATATAGTGGAAACATTTGGTACTGTGGCCAAACAAAATCTTAATGAGAGGTAATTTTTTTGAGATCTCAACCTCTTATTTGGAGCACAACTTGTTTAGAGTAAAACATGTTTTGGAAAATATATATTAAAATAATTAAATATATTAAAAAAAGAATTTAATAATAGACTTAAACTTCTATAAGTTCTTTTTATTTTCACCTTTTTCACTTCAGCACTTTATATCTTCAGCAATAATCTGCTAAGTGTCTTCTATAAAAAAAGACCAAACTTAATTCTTTAGGCCTATGACAGTTTAAGTCATTAAAGGAAGTTTAAGGAAATTTCATTTCCAGGGTCAAAAACTGATTAAACGGTAATAAATGGATCATAACTATTGCATAAATATAATTTAGTACCATAAAATCCCTTAAAAATAAAAAATAAAAAAACATTAAATTAAAATAGGCTACAGTACATTCATTTTTTTTTATTATAATTTTTGACTGCCACACGATCAGCACCAGGGTTACTAAAGCAACCTTATATTTGGGCTTTTGATTAAAGAGGACTTTTAAATTATATTTATTTCTAGTATAAAAAATATATTCTGAAACATATTTTGGCCAGACACATTTATTTTCCATGCAAATAAATGCACATAAAAACATGCACAGCTGAATGCCTAGATGGAGAAACTAATTGTGCTTGCTTTGAGAGTTTGATGCTTTTTTTCAGAATAAATGATGTCAGTGACACCGAGTCTCTAACACAAACTCAAATGAGTCAGAAACAGATGTGAGCGCGCACAGCATCATGCTGCGAGACCTCTCTGGGTCTTCTGGTTAGCGCTACACTGCTAATGCACTCGCTGGGTGATCTCGGCAAAGTGCCATTTAGATAAAGAGAGGAGGTTTGAACCCCCCACAGACAACAAACAGTTGTAACTATGTGGCAAAGGAAGGTTAAACATTTGTGATCTTCCTGTTTTATTCAGAATCAACTGCAGTAATTATACTGAAAACTGAAATGTGCATCCTGTTTAACTGTGCATATTTATTTGTGTATGTACATTTTTTGTGTCTCATTGCTGAACTTTAACGCTTTAGTTTCTGTGTGCAAGTGTCGGTGCAGTAGGATAAGAGAGTGAAGCCTACTTGGTTGCTAGGGGACATCTTTGCTTAAATTTTGTTGCTAGGCTGCCAATTCCCTCAGTTAAGTGGAAACATCTCCCCACTTTTCTGACCGTTCACCCTGCAACCTCCTCTGTCTCTATCCATGCATCTCATTCCTTTCCTCCATCTATTTTTTCCAACCAAAATAACCAGCCATCTGTCACTATGCATAAAGGTTGCCTGTTGCTAAGAAGTGTAGAGATACGTCAGTATCTAAATTTGTGAAATACGCAGTATTTCAGCTACATGCTGGACTCATAGGAATAGTAATATATGTGTCTCATCTAGCCAGGAACTGCAAGAGAGAGCACTACGGAAGTTAGTAATGTGTGAAGTCCACTGAAACTGTGAGAGATATGCAGCATATGTGTTTATGCTCTTAAGCTTCTTTCATATTAATCCATGCAATAATGATGAAAAGCACAAGGCGAGTACACAAAGAAGGGTTGAAAAACATGGCAGTGCAGTCTTATTTATAGCAACAGCTGGGCTAATTGCATTCTAAACAATGATGGAATTTGACCACATCATAATGCTGAGGGGTTTGGTGATTATAGTCTGTCTGTAAGTGACCTTTGCACAAATTAATTAGGCACTTTTGTTAAACCAGCAAATCATTCTTACAGGCAGGTTGTCTGACAGGTAGAAAATAGATATTTACTTGGAAGTAGAATAATCCTATAATCCTGTTATTCAGTGCCTCAATTAATTAAAATACGCTTAAAGAAAGTGAAGAATCAATGGTGAGCGCAGAACAGCTTGACTTTCACAGAAAAGTTTGCTCTGGTTTTATCGACACTTCGGTTTTCATTTCTTAATTTATCTCCCCGTCTCTTCTCTCCCACGGTTTTCTCTGTCAGTATGACATTTGCCAGCCACCGCCCGTCCGCCCGCGCGCTCTCGACACACTCGCACTGTCCTCGCTTTTTCAAATTATTGTCACAGCTTCACTGGAGAAAACTGTACTCTGTGTAAATCAATCAAATAGACTTTGTTTGTTTCATAGTTCTTGTGATATTTGGAACTGCATTGGCTTGGTCTCTTGGGAAAGCAGATGTCATTTTAACCTGTTCAAACCCTAATGGCCATTTATATGTTTTAGATTTTAATTTACTATGCTTTATTTCTACTCTAAATGCAGCCATAAAATATATTCTTTAGAAAATTGCTTGTCCATGCATTGCAATGCAATTGGGTTCAATGTTGTGTAGGGCCACATTCAGATTTATTGTATGGACAAAACAAGCGCACACACAAAACACAAAATATCTTTGTTTTTAACAGAAAAAAAGTCATACAGGTTTTGAATGACATGAGTATCATTTATTTTTCTCCCGAACTAAATATTGTAGTAAATATATTAAGTAAATATACACTCACCTCAAGGATTATTAGGAACACCTGTTCAATTTCTCATTAATGCAATTATCTAATCAACCAATCACATGGCAGTTGCTTTAATGCATTTAGGGGTGTGGTCCTGGTCAAGACAATCTCCTGAACTCCAAACTGAATGTCAGAATGGGAAAGAAAGGTGATTTAAGCAATTTTGAGCGTGGCATGGTTGTTGGTGCAAGACGGGCCGGTCTGAGTATTTCACAATCTGCTCAGTTACTGGGATTTTCACGCACAACCATTTCTAGGGTTTACAAAGAATGGTGTGAAAAGGGAAAAACATCCAGTATGCGGCAGTCCTGTGGGCGAAAATGCCTTGTTGATGCTAGAGGTCAGAGGAGAATGGGCCGACTGATTCAAGCTGATAGAAGAGCAACTTTGACTGAAATAACCACTCGTTACAACCGAGGTATGCAGCAAAGCCTTTGTGAAGCCACAGCACGCACAACCTTGAGGCGGATGGGCAGAGACCCCACCAGGGTCTCTGCAGAGACCCCACCAGGTACCACTCATCTCCACTACAAATAGGAAAAAGAGGCTACAATTTGCAAGAGCTCACCAAAATTGGACAGTTTAAGACTGGAAAAATGTTGCCTGGTCTGATGAGTCTCGATTTCTGTTGAGACATTCAGATGGTACAGTCAGAATTTGGCGTAAACAGAATGAGAACATGGATCCATCATGCCTTTTTACCACTGTGCAGGCTGGTGGTGGTGGTGTAATGGTGTGGGGGATGTTTTCTTGGCACACTTTAGGCCCCTTAGTGCCAATTGGGCATCGTTTAAATGCCACGGCCTACCTGAGCATTGTTTCTGACCATGTCCATCCCTTTATGACCACCATGTACCCATCCTCTGATGGCTACTTCCAGCAGGATAATGCACCATGTCACAAAGCTCGAATCATTTCAAATTGGTTTCTTGAACATGACAATGAGTTCACTGTACTAAAATAGCCCCAACAGTCAGCAGATCTCAACCCAATAGAGCATCTTTAGGATGTGGTGGAACGGGAGCTTCGTGCCCTGGATGTGCATCCCTCAAATCTCCATCAACTGCAAGATGCTATCCTATCAATATGGGCCAACATTTCTAAAGAAAGCTTTCAGCACCTTGTTGAATCAATGCCATGTAGAATTAAGGCAGTTCTGAAGGTGAAAGGGGGTCAAACACAGTATTAGTATGGTGTTCCTAATAATGCTTTAGGTGAGTGTATTCTGCAATATTAAATCATATTTGACCTGATTAAACCAAGTCAAAATATGATTTAATTTATCAACATGGTCAAAACTTTGCTGAAAAACCTGTTGTACAGAATCTTCTATATGCCTTTTGTCATCTGATTGATAGTTTATACTACTTTTATTATCAGTAAAGGCCTTTTAGCATAATTGTAAAAATGCCCACCTTGTCCACCAAAAATGGCGTGGGACATGTCTCTTTGCTGTTGTCACTTTAAGATTTTAAGGCAGCATGAATACTTTGAAGGGATGGTTCACCCAAAAATGATTACCCCATGATTTTACTCACCCTCATGTCATCCTATAGCCTGGCATGCCAGACCTACATCAAGATGTTAGGTCTGGGAACTCTCCATTGACATGCCTCAATCCGAGGGGCGAGATAAACGGTTACCTTTCAAAATCCCTCTGCACGCAATAGGATAACGCTACAACCAACCAGAGCAACGAACGTCTGTGGATGAGTGAGTCCCATGCGTTTTTCCACCAGTGGAGCTAATTGATATATTAAACTTTTGCCGTATAAGGTCGGCAAAACTCCGAACACATCTTCCTTTTTTAAGAATGACTTAAGTGGCGTTCTCTTAACTCCAAGTCCTCCAGAGTCGCGGCCAAAGCCGATTCGAAAGACCGCTGCATCTTCATTGTTTTCAAGTAGCAGGGAAATCAGTCACCTATGGAAATCACGCCACGCGGAACCATGCGCGGAACGTCATGAACTGTGCCGTCATTGTGTTAAGCCCGCCCGCCGACTCTATACACGATGTGATTGGCCTGACCAGTTTTTGTTTTTTCCAGCTCAAAAGCCTATGGAGAGTTGCTAGACCACACTGGCTGCGAAATAATTTTCGCTGCCGCTAGGGTGCGTCTAGATTTCTAGGCTAGTCATCCTAGGTCTTATGACATTTTTCTTCCAGACGAATACAATCGGAGTTATATTAAAAAATGTCCTGGCTCTTCCAAGCTTGATAATGGGAGTGAATGGCCATTTCTGTTTTGAAGTCCATAAAAGTGCATCTATCCATTATAAAAATGCATATGTCCATAATAAAAGTGCTCCACACGGCTCCGAGGGGTTAATAAAGGCCTTCTGAAGCGAAGTGATGCGTTCGTGTAAGAAAAATATCCAATATTTAAAACTTTATAAAACAACTAGCTTCCGGCCAAATGAACATACGGATTCGACTTAAGTCTAAAGGGGGTCGCACACCGGACGAGAAGCTCAGCGCCGCGTCGCGCAGCGCCACATCTTTTAAATTCGAACACATTATTCTCTATGAGTGTACACACACCGGCGGCGCCATTCGGCATCTGTCCGCGGCGCCCAGGTACGGCTCAGGACCTTGTTCAATACCCTGCCGCGCCACAGAGCGCCATTTGCATAGTTTTATAGTAAATGTACATTTATTTGTCTCACATCGTCGTTAATGTACATGGCTTCACCCTGTGCTGTTTTCACTCGGGTTAGCTAAACGCTAGCTAAATAAATACTATTGTATTATGTGACATATTTGCCTAGACAACGAATAACGTTACAACAAAATAACAGACTTAACGTGATAGACACTTTTACTTGATTAACGTTCAAACATCAGCTATTATTCAATTAACATAAAAAATGTAAAAAATAAATCAAGTTAAAACTCACATTGTGCAGCTCTTCTACCAGGAGTTGATTCAAAATTGAGCTCGCTCGAATAGAATGTGCGTGTCCGGTGTGCGATACCTGGAGTTGTCCTAGACGTGGCGCGGCGCTGCGCTTCTCGTCCGGTGTGCGACCCCCTTAAAGCGCAACTTATGCGAGTAATGCGATGTACTGCTGATATTTACGGTACGCCATGACGCACTGCGCTAAATGACGTCACAAGTTACGTAAGTTGCACTAGGCGTAAGTAGACTAGGTATGGAAGCTAGAATTTTACTTTGTAACGCGTTAAATATGAATATTTTCTTACACAAACTCATCGCTTGAAGGATAGATGCACTTTTATGGACTTCAAAACAGAAACAGCCATTCACTGCCATTATAAAGCTTGGAAGAGACAGGGCTTTTTATATATATATATATATATATATATATATATATATATAACTCAGATTGTATTCGTCTGAAAGAAGAATGTCATATACACCTACTTGAGGGTGAGTAAATCATGGGCTAAATTTCATTTTTGGGTGAACTATCCCTTTAAGTTGAAACAATTTATTAGGGACTGTTCGTTATTTATTTAAGGGGCCACCGGAGGAGATTTGAGATCTGTAGTCAAAAAAGACTTGACCCTCCCTTCGCCAGCAATAATTTTTTATATGACCCTCCAAAATGATTGTGAAAAAAGGCATGACCCTCCCCGATAATTTATTGATTAGGCTACTTTTCTGGTTTGTGCTTGGCAAAGATGTTCAGATAGCCATTCCATGATAAACGACTAAACTCCTGCTTTCTCATCTTGCTGTAATGATAGACCAAACCTACAATTCGGTTCGTATCACAATTTTTGATTTGGATAAAAAAATCATGTTTTCGGTGCTGATGCAGTGGTGACGCGTTCATGTAAAATGTAAGGGTGGCGCTGCCAATAAAGTATCTTAAAGCTGCCACAAAGAACCAGCAAAAGTAACGATTATGAATAATATAGCAAGGGGACATTTTAATTGTTTATTAATAAACAAGTCTTTGTCAGTGTCGGTTGCAAATATAAAGGTGACGATGCTGACTCGCGATCTTCGCAATAGTGAAAGCGCCAGAGAGAAATGCACATTTCGGATTACATAAGCAGAGAGCAGTCTGTCTGTTTTCTTTCGTTTTGAATTGTTCTGTTAAAAAGTAGACATGTCAAGCTTTCTATATATTTATCAGATCTGTGAGGCAAGTAGCCTACTACAGCCTATTATGATGTTTCGGTTAATTTATTTGACAAGAGTCCAGTTCACGCGCAGGCGCCTCCGTGTCATGATGATTTTCTACTATTTACTTCTTATATATTAAATCCAGACAATTTGTTGATGAAACATTGATTAAAATTAAGATACAATTTATACAAAACGAAATTCACTTTAAAGAAAGGCTTTCTACAAAACAACACTTAATGAAGTGGTCAAAATCATGTCTGGCCATGTCTCCCGATATATTGCGTAGGCTATACTTTTCATAATTACCATAGATGAAGAAAAAAAAAACATTATAATATGAAAATGCGCTTATTATGGCTACAACACATATACAGACTCTATTTGTACAAATTGCTGCACATTTATTAAATTCTGAATTTTGCACACAAGTTGAAAGGCATTTGTTTGTGCATATTAAAACATATCTGCAACATTTATCAAGTTCACTGATAATTGTGCATGCATTTATTAATCATTATGATACTAAAATCATAATAAAGTAGTAGGCTTCCCTTTCAATAGTCCAAATTCGCGGTGGCTTTGCCATTTTCGTCTTTCTTCTGTGGATTTCTTCAGCTCCTGGTTGGTCAAATTCAGATAGATCGACACATCGGCTCATTCAACCGCACAGCGCACACACCTCACGAATTCAAGCCTACAGCTCCCGAACTTTTTAGACATGTTTAAAAATTATCGTGAAGTCGAGAGGTTCGGCTCGGCTCGTATCTTCCTAGCACACGACACGAGCCGCAACATGCGAGCACAACCGATTTCCACGCGATTTCTCCCGAGTGAAAAAAAATCATCTGCGAGCTCCTAAAACAGCAACAACAACAAAAATCGCACCGTGTAAGCCCGCCTTGGAGTATGAATATATAAACAGGCGTTTCAGTATTAAATGCATTTTCTGAGAATTTATATTTCATGTTTTGACAGCAAATGTGACATCCATAACGCTGGAATTGCCCAATTTTAAAGAATTTATCCTCAACTAGTTTTTTTGGTGTAGGTCTATTTTATTATAACTTCAAATAATACTAATAGTAATTTAAAAATGTGGTAGCCCTACGTCTAACACATCACACTCCACTGTTATGGGGGCAATTTCAGTAGATTTACTCACTAACATTGTTGTGGAAACACAATAAGAATGGAAACTAAAATAGTATCGTGCTACAGCGCACATTATATCAGCTGGAGTTCTGGCGCCTCAGTCCCAATACAGTAAAACTCGACGTACATTCACATCACATGTTAATGCAGCGGTAGAGTTACACTCACAGGACACTGCACTTATTCGCAATCGCAAAAGTTCATTATTTGCTCGTGCTTTAAAGCTTTGCCGGGTAAACCATTACTTTGGCGTTCTGTTCTAATACACTTTTTCTGAGCGCGTACTGAAGTGCGCGCGCACTGTCAAACAGCGCCAAACTGGATTTTTGTTGGGTCAGACCCATCTGATAGCGATGGGGGGCCGAGACCGAAAGAGCTACATGGAAAAAATATGCACCAAACAAGCCACTTTGAAATGTAGCTGTTTTGATGAATACAAAAGTTGGGTGACCCTCCCCTATAGACTAAAAAAAGTTGGATGACCCTCCCCTCAACAAAGAATAAAAAGACATGACCCTCCCCTATTTTCCTCCGGTGGCCCTTTCCATAAAACCGAAAGGTCCCTTAGAGGGTAAAAGCCTGATATATCAAATGATACTCAACAAAAAACAAAAATGCAAACTTTTTTTACTTTTAAATAATTCTTTCAAATATTTTGTCTTTAAGTTCAATAAAAAAATAAAATTCTGACTATTAGTTCATATATTTGGCTTTAGAGGGGTTAACAAAGGTATTGTGTCTGCCATGCTTGATTTCCAAAGTTTTTTATTTTAAAAAGTGCCATTGGCTTCACTCTAAAAACACTACAAAAAAGTGATGTCCATGGGATAAACGCAGGGTCTGAATAGGACAACATGAGACGGAAAGACTTCAAAAATCACCAACCATAGAGGTTCATCCATCCAGCTCAAGGCGTGCATGGGCTTCTTGTGATTTTCCAGAGCGATCAAGGTTTGACATTTTTGACCACTGGATTAAATCACATTGATTAGAGCATCCTCTCTAGCTCTGACACAGAATAGTCTCCCTGGCGACATCCAGGCTGATCGCGCTCTTTCTCTCTCCCTCCCGGCCCCCACACCTCCCCTCTCCCCCTCCCATGGACCACACGCACGCACGTGCACACGCACGAAACCTGCGCGCAGATTTCAGCTGAGTTGCATTGGCTTTGCAAGTGCCTTGGGCGTTGATCGTGCTAGTAAAGACTACTTATTGACAGCCAAGTGTGAGAGAACGCAACAGAAACGGGGCACTTTTTTTAATCTAATTTGCGTGTAAACTGAAGGCATGAACCATCCCAAATGGTTTTAGGAGATACTTTTATTACTTTTTCTCCTCATAAAACTTGCCAGACTCAACAGGCAGTTGCAGAAAGTGAGTTGATGCCATAAGAGGCTCGATCGTCTTCAGCCACAGTCTTCTGCGTCTCCGCTCAGCATGAACGGAACGTTTTTCAACCACACGGTGTTTACGCACGGCGTTCTGCTCAACCGCAGTCAGGAGCTCGCGGGGACTCTCGTTGACTGCTGCACGGGTAACGGGAGCGAGGTGACCGCAAACGACGGCGGCGGGTCTTTAGTTCTCGCTCACGACGAGCGCAAGCTGTTCGTTACGCGCGTGGTGCAGATCGCGGTGTTGTGCGTTCTTTCACTCACGGTGATGTTCGGGATCTTCTTTCTCGGGTGCAACCTCATGATCAAGTCCGAAAGTATGATTAACTTCCTTGTCAAGGACCGGAGACCATCCAAAGACGTCGAGGCGGTGATGATCGGACTGAGTTAGCCACGAGTGTCACCTGTAACCGGCCTGCAATTAGCCTATCCTCAGATTGGGAGGCAGGAAGATATGCAACTTTTACATTCACTCCCTTTGTGCTCTGGGAAGAAAAGGCCATGTGGATGAACTGTTCCTGAAACAAAGATGACAGCTGCACGTTTACAAAATAAGAATGTATTTATTCATGTTTACGTAGCTTTTTGTATTTTAAGGTCATTTTGCTTGTGATTTTTTTTTACAGTTAAGTGTTTACACGTTTTTACCTCATAAAAAGCAGAGTAGCCTATAGCTACCTTCTGCATTATTTGTAAAAGAATGCGAACTATGACTTTAGCGTGACGCTCGACGGTTCGTCTTGCGAAACGCAAATTGTAGCCTCCTTGGGCGCAAGAAAGTTGCCCTTATTTAGAATATAGAACACAAATGTTTTTGTCATAAAGTGACACGATAACTTATGATTTATTGACGCACCCGCACAAACTTCGTCATAATGGAAAGCGCATGAGCTACGTGTTGTCATGGTTACTTCCTTGCCAGCGCAATTTAGCGACATGTAAAAATAATCGGTCTAACTTTTATTATTACTGAAAACCATATGTAAAACATATATAGTAGCCTACTTATATGGGTAAAAAAAATGTGCATTTGCCAAGACCCTCTAAATCTTGTTTTGACTCCCTTTTGGGGGTGGGGGTTCAAGCCTTGTAGAAATTCTGACTTCCCCAAACCCACCACCACCCTGGTTTGTATTAGACAATCTTTTCCAAGAGCATGTTGTTTTGTGAACGCTGACTTTTGTACCTTAAATCACAGGTGTTTTGATTATGAAGATGTCAAAATGTATTTTTCTTGGAGTTTAACTTGTGGCCGAGAGGGGGAGATGCTCGTCTATTGTGGCACTTGCACGTTTTCCAAATACTTCTTCCCTGATCGCAGCGGCTGACGTCTCTCCCTCTGCATGCGCGGTGCTCGCTGTGTGTCAGACACTTTCTAAGTAACACCTCAATGAAGCATGGAATATTTTGTAATATTGACTTGCAAACATGCAACTGTGCAGCATGCTTTGAATAAAGTTGTTTAAAACATCGCACTGCATTTAGTTTATTTCTCTCCAAGTCCAATGGTGAGCCATGCAGAACAGGGTAAGTGAAATAACTGGCCAATTTTGCCACATTAAAAAAAAAAATCTATAAAAAAGGTTATTCATGCATAATCTTCGATAGGTTATTAGCATAGATAATCCAGTGATGCACCTTAATTTTTAATTAACCATTTTTAAATTTTAATTGAACAAATGTGGATTAATAAAGCTGATTTTGGAACCCTAACCCTATAATAGCCTTCAAAATGAGTAGTATGAAAAATCACTTTAAATTTATTTTCCAGGTCAGAGAAAAGAAAATAACGTAGCTTTTTCAAGTGTATGCTATATTTGGTGATAGAAGCACACTGCAAACCCAAATAAGTTGGCAAAACTCAGTTACGTCAACATTTTTAAGTTAAGAAATTCACATTTTAAGCAAGCAGAACTGTCTTATTTTGTACTCTATATTTTAATTGAGACAATTCATACATTTCACTTAAAATTATCTCAAATTTAGTATTTTAGCTAAATCAGAAAATGTTAAATTGCTATGTGGTTTCACATTGTTATGATTGTATAAGCATAGCAATTGCTGTGTCAATATGAGATACCGGTAATAGAAGTTTAAACTAAGCTTATGCTCCACTCGTCACCATGATGGTAACCACATAACAGAAACTCTTCTAAATTAGCAAAGCAAAACATTAAACAAATCGCCCACTTAACATTAATCTTGCACAAAAAAACATAATACAACACTTAATTTTAATATTTACTCTCCCTTTCGAGCGTCATGGCAAAGCATGCTGGGAAATATAAATCCCTGCCCATGGAGTTTCAGTTAAATTTAAGTTTGTCTAAATTAAAAGAAACAATTTTTTAAAACTCAAAACAATGAAACTATGCAGATTAATTAAATGTCAGTTTTGTGAACGCAAAAGAAAAATAAACCTCTATATATTCATAAAAGTTAATTTGATTGAACTAATTTCTTTAAATTAAGTTTACCCTACTCAAACCAATTAATTATTTTGAGCATGTAACTGTTGAACTGATAACCAAAATTTCTGTCATGATCATTGTAAACGTGCATCTTAATCAGTCGTAATTGTTCTTTGAGTCATTTGTTTCTAATTCTATCACCTGCACACATATGCATACACACAGTTACAACTGTTGTGATTGAAAATTCTCGATTTGTGAATTAAACGCAGGTTGTCATGGTGTCTTTCTGCTAATATAGTCTCCTCTCCTGTCACCAGAGTCTGGTTCCAAAAAGGCCTTTCTGCTTACACAAGCTTATGACACATTTGACTTGATTTCCCATCCTCATTTCATCCCAGGCCTATAGTGGCCATATATTCCATTAATCATCAAGTCTTTATCGCTGTTTTACGGCATATGTTCTTGAACTGAAGTGGCACCTACATATAGTTTTAGGGGTAATGCATTACAAGTAACATGAGTTACGTGATTAGATTACTTTTTTAAAGTAACGGGTAAATATCCGAGTTACTTTTTTAAATAAGTAACTCAAGTTTACTTTGTTTTCCCATTTATTGACTGACACTTTTCCTGACTCCATGTTGAGAGAAATTGGGAGTATTGTGCAGGTCTTTTGTGTGCTGTGAATATGATGGTTATTGTAGTTCAATGTGAGCAGGCATTTACTCATCTCACTTGCAGAAAAACAGTATTCCTCAAAATAAATAAAAACAGTGAAATGAAAACTATTAAGGAAACCTGAAATAATTAAATGTTAAATACATAATGTATGTATTTAATTTCACTTTATTAAAGTCCCCCTGTGGTGAAAAATCAAGCTTTTAATGTTGTTTGTGGTGTTTTTAATATGCTTTAAGACAAACATGTGCAATTTCATAAGTAAACACCAATGCTGAGTATTATCTCCCTAAAACTGAAGTCATAAACTACCCTGTGAGTTGTGACCCATCATGTCGTGATTGTCAATGAGTGGATCTCTGAGCTGGTGTGAGTGAGTGGAGGCGGGGCTAATTTGAATATTCATAGAACCGTGTATAGTAAATGAGGCAAGGGTGTAGATTTACATTCAAGCTATTTTAAGGCATGAAGAAATTTAAATATGAAGTTTAAATATTTCATTTTAGTGATCAAAGATAAGGGATACAATTATTGACCACAGGGGGACTTTAACCAAGGTGTTAGCTGTTGACCTTCGATGATCCAATTCAACCAATCTAATTAGCAGAAATTACTTTAGTTAAACATCAGATTTATGTTTTTGTTTTGTTTTTTTTGTGTGTTAAATTTTCTTCTCCTGGAGCATTTTACTTTTGGTGTGAACGGCCTTTAATTTTGCCAAAAATATAACTTTTTTGTTATTTCCAGTCCAGGTTAGAAAAAGTAATGCAAAAACACATAGAAAGTAACTAATTAACGCAATTAGTAACTCTTTTGGGGAGTAACGCAATATTGTAACACATTACTTTTAAAAGTAACTTTCCACAACACTGCCTATACATGCAGTAGCACAGTCAAAATCCATAGTTGAGTTTAAAAGCAATTAGCATGTTAAGCAAATTCTAATTTTCACTACAGTGTCATGAGGGCCGCTTGCTGAGCGATCAAAAATAGCAGTAGGCCTAATTCTCACACAGAGATACACAATAGTACACACTGCAAGCATCAAGCATAATCTACTGTTTAACAAGCAAAAGAGAAGGATGGATAACAGGAAAGGGGAAGCGTGAGCCACCTAGGAGGAAAATATTTTTTTAAAGGAAGGCATGTAGTCTTATATTTCTGTAGAGGAGGTCTGAGTATGTGTCAGGCTTCAGTCTCATGCTCAGCATGGAGATGTGTTTTTTTCTCTAGCGTGCATCTCATCCTTTCCTTCATTCCCACTTCCTTTAATGGACTGTAAAAATGAAGGTAAGTAGAGGGAAAGCTGAGAGCTGGAAAGAGAGAGATTCACAGAGTTAACCTGTTTCATAAAATATTAAAGCAATGAAAGAGCTTTGCCGTGTCGGATGTTTATAAAGTATTTGGCCAAATAAAAATTCAGGAGCATGCACACATAAATAAGTGCACAAATGAAAATTGTTTTTGTCTATGATTCTCTCTTTTTATTTTTATTAACAGTTTACCATTACTATTTTCTCTCATATATTTAGTTTGTTTGTTTTTATTATAAATTATATTTTTGCATTACTGCGAATTCATTTTAAAAAATATATATACAGCCACATTTTTCTAGTTGTCTTATTCTGCTTTTTTATTGTGTATATTTTATTATATGACCATGCCATACTTTTTTCTTTCTTTGATCTTGTTTTTCCACAGTTCCATTTACTACTTTATCGGATCTTAATCGTTCCAGTATAATTTCATAATTTTCAGTAAAATTCCATAAGTATAATGTTTATCTCTTACAGTAGTGAAGTGCATAAATTGCCTTGAAATATGCTGTGAATGCAATCAACATAATTGAGGTGAATATTTGGCATGCTTTTCTGCAACAGTAATATAGCCACTAGATGGTTGCAAACACCTGGTTCAACTTTGTGGCTAAGAAGGTGCAAGCTGGTTATTATACACCTTTATGTTTTTTTCTTTAAACAAACGTCTTAAATATAATCTTAATAAATAGATAAAACAAACAAAAAGAATACATGGAAAAATAGAAAATATGGCCCAAAGAATAGTAAATGCCTCATATTTAATAGGATGTTCTAAAAAGTTTGATTTGTTTTAGATGATTATATTATGTAAGGCGGTTACTTCTATAAATACAGAGGAAGCTGTTAGTACTTATTGAATTCCATACTGTGCCTTTAACTACATGTGTGTGTACGAGTACGATATTGCTAATTCGCTTTTTAATTGGTCTAAACCCCAGTGATGTGTAGGATTAGGGGCGGGGTCAGGGGTAGGTCATTCGTACGAATTCATTCGAATTGGGCAACTCGTAAAACATACGATTTAGCTAGGCTAAATGAATTACGGAATTGCCGTAAGATAGTGATGGCAAGATGAGGCTTCCTGAACCACTGAGACCTCGCAGCCCATTGCTTCAACCAAAGGTTCATTACTCGAAGCTTCATTTAGCATTGCTCACTAGTGACACCTAGCTATTGTGCAAAGAAATTGCAGGCAAATTAATTCATTCTGAACCAATGACCCGCCCCCCTCCCGCAATGTTTTATTTATTTATCTTCTTCTAAATATAAGTTAATGTCTCTGTAACCTTTCATTTGCAATAATAAAGAGATCTGTGCAGACATTTGTCCATTGCCTGGGTATGAAATAAAACGTGTATATTTCTCTGTCTGCATTTATTTGTACAGAGACAACTGTCACACACACAGTTAATTAATTATTCCAAAAAATATTGGATAGGGACAGTATGAACAACAAAAGTGACTGTGTTGAGTGCAGTGCTTATGGTGGAGGGACTCGAGGAAGTGTAATAAAGTAAACTGCAGTAAACACCAGTTTGGGGTGGATAAAGGAAGGATTGCAATAGATTTTTATTGAGAAAATTAATTTTTTGAAGTGTGTTGGGATTTAGACAATTCCTCTTCTTGGACAAAACCTCACCAGCCTTGGAAAAATATCCTTTCACAAGGAACAGAGGATGCAGGGGAACATAAAATGTCAGTGCCAGCGGGTATACATGAAGATTCTTGCTCTTTCTTGCTGGCTCCATTACCATGAAAAAGGAAGATGTCATAAAAAGCAAACAAATCCAAAAGGGCAATCCAAATTAAAAAGCAGTCCAGTCCAGATCCAAAAATCTAAGCTACCAAAAATCCAAAGCAATCCAAATAATCTTATCTAATTAATATAACAAGACTATAATATAGCTACTATAATTAATAATAACAATTATTCATTATTATTAATAACTATTCTAACCTGATATAATGTAATAATATACAGCCCTAACACATATATGACACAATAACGACAATGAGAGTTCTCTAAATTTTGACTCTCTGACACGCTACAAGTGCTTACTACTCCTGCAACACCCACAAGGTGGCGCGAGTTTCGAACCCCCTTTATCCAGAAGCGACACTCAGACCGAACCGATGACGTATCCACACAAACCGAGGCCTCGTTTGTCATCAGTCACGTGATTTTCACGTTAACAACACACGCCTCGAATCGCGGCTTCATCTGGCACGCCCATTTTTTCTCGACACAAGCTCCGATGCCTCGGTTCAAATGTCACATCACTACCGTAAGATTTTGTCGGAAATACAGAGGCCCCAAGCTGCCATTCAGTGTTCATTACACTGAAAAAACAATGCGTAAAATTTATTTAAGTTTTCTTTTGTAAGTTTTAAGTAAATTGCACAGGAATCCACAGAATTTTTTTTTTTTTTATCAGTGCACTGCCGAAAAGACCAGCATAATTTCCATGCTGGTTTATGCTAGTTTTTCCACCAGCTTAACCAGCAATCCTGCCCAGCTAAAGTGTCCAAAACCCCTCTAAACCAACAAACCAGCCCAGCCCAAGGTATCAAAGCTGGTCTAAGCGGGTTTTTTTCAGCAGGGTGTTGCTGAGTCTTTACTTGCCTGTGGTTATACATTTCCTTGCATCTTGATGATGAAACAGATAACATTTGCGAAATGCTGAAACACATTTGGTCACCTGTTCTTACATGTCCCGGAACCGTAGTTTCCACTCCCAGTTTGTGCATCAGGGAATCAGAGTTGAAACAGAGTTTCTACAGCAGGAGGCATTCAGTAGTTTGATTCTGTTAAAATGGGACTAAATTTGATGGAAGTTTGGATACCAGTTTTACTTCTAGTTTCCTCAGCTACAAGTAAGTTTGCCTTTTGTTATTGTTTAGTTAATCACAGAATGAGAGGAATGTGCATGTGCTGCAAACATTATTATTATTATTATTATTTCCTACATTTGATTACTTTTTCACTTGTTACAACACACTTGAGAGGCTGTACAATGGAACCTGAAAGAAGAAATTTCTAAAGAGTAGGCTATAAACCATTTAAAGCATAGATATGATATTAGTCTTGTTTCTCTAGGCTCTAACATTTGCACTTCCAGAGGAGTGAGTAGCTGTAAAGAATGTCTGTCGATCCATCCAACCTGTGCCTGGTGCACTCAGGAGGTAATAAACACAATTTCATCCACATGCTAGGGTTGCCACCTATGTCTGATAAAAAACCGGGACATATTACCCGCCCAAATGAGGGGGGGGGGGGGGGGGGGGAGAGGGGTGTTTGAAGACCAAAAATGAACGGTTGAACACCAAAATTTAAATTTTAACTGTAGGCCCGCCTATACACCAAATGCTGCGCAAAAATATATCCTATATTCGCGTATTTTCAGATTTTTGTTCATGATTTTTTTTTTGCCCCTTTAATAAGCATTTAAAATATTCACAAATTATATGGATAAAATGGTTTTCTAAGGCCAAACACTATATTTCTAAGGCTATAGATGATTTATAGGCTATTATAAATGTTTCTGAAAAAGTAACGAGGCATTTTAATTGTTTATTAATAAACTAGTATTTTCTAAATCGGCTGCAACATATCTCCATCTCCGCTGTAAAGCAGATGCGCCTTTAGAGAAGAAATTCATATGGATTACATAATCAGACTGTATTTTCTTTTGATTCGAATTTGTTCGTTTAAAAGTGGACATTTCAAGCTTTAGCCTATGGGCTTGTTTATTTTGAGACGCGATCCAGTTCACGGAGACCATAAAAGAGCGCGACTGATTGTTTTATTTTATTTTACAAAAGCACAACGTTTTCTTGTTATTGTGAGTTTACACAAATAAAAGTAGTTGCGAATGATGTATTGTTGCGAATGATGTTTATTTTCTATGACCAGAAATGATAGAGTAGTAGGCCTATTTTAAGTTGTTTCCACTGTTGATAGAAAAACGGAAGTGCTCGCGCCCGCGCCTCGTGCAGCAAGCGCGCTCCACACTCAGATTACATGCGCTTCTTATGCGCTTCTTGAGGCAGACTCGACTCACACTAGCACACACACGCAAGGTCTCTCGCTCTCTGCCGTTGCGCGCGCTACACAGTTTGAACATACATATTCACGTAGCCTTTCGAAAACCGGGACATTCAGTGTCCCGGGAGAGTGCGTAAATTTCCCGGGACAGGTTATTAAAAAGAAGGACAATCCCGGTAAAACCGGGACAGGTGGCAACCCTACCACATGCACAAGTAAACACACTCGCATAGACACACAAATGGCTGCTTGAAATGTCTCACTCTGGTTGTTATCACAGGACTGCCAACTCTCACACACACACTTTTCAAACGCTCTCACGCCACACATCCATTTTCTTACGCAGAGTAAAATTGCGAAGCAAAGAGGACACAGACACAGAGGAGGTTACTTTTGATATAAAACAAATTCCCAGCTCTCATATTCTATCAATTTTATCACAAAATTCAAACAATACCGTTTTGGAGCTTGTAAATGTGACGTGACAGATCGCTAGGCTCGCCTCAGTTCAAGCGGCACCTGAACCGATCCCTTACTCTACTAGTAAATAGTAAATAAACACACATGAACAATAGGTATGTTGAAAGATACAGTTTAACTTAATTAGTTAATTTTTAACCTTTAATAATAATACCAGCTGACAGGGCTCTCTGTATGTTTACAGCATTAGGTGAGATATTTTTTTTTTCTTAAGAAAAATTAAGGCTATCTACTGTACCTAATATTTATCCAAAGGAATCGATATTGAATCAAGATCGGAATCAAATCACAAGAATTGAATTGAAATCGTGAAATTTGTGTCAAGGCAAGCGATAATAAAAACAATAGTCTACCAGTCTTTAGCCTACCCTGTAAACATTGTAACATGTTGTCACACACTAAACTTAATAAAATTCTGTTACCAAATCTTTTGACAATCACAATACACTTGTGATGCAAGTTTTTTTTTCTAAACTCAAAAGTTGGCAGCCCTGCTTATGTGTATGTGTGTGTCTGTTAGATCTTCGGAAAGGGAGGGTCAAGTTTGTCCCGGTGTGATGTCAAAGACAGTCTCATTCAGTCTGGTTGTGGCGTAAGGTTTATTGAGTTTCCAGTTAGCAGCATGAGGATCCTAGAGGATGTACCGCTGAGTAACAAGGCAGGGGTTTCAGCCAGCGACATCACTCAGATCCAACCACAAAAAATCCACCTGACCCTCAGGCCAGGTATGCTACTTCAACAAAACAAACATAATGTGTTTATTACAGATACATATATTCCCTCAATATATTAACTCATATTTCCCACTGCAATCCAATTACATGTTTCTCATTGCATAGTTTTTGGTAAATTTCCCATAGCTTTTCTTTTCTTTTCTTTTCTTTTCTTTTCTTTTCTTTTCTTTTCTTCTCTTCTCTTCCGCTCACTTCCCCTTCACCTTCACTTCACTTCTTCACTTGTCTCGCCTTAAACCCTGATACTATGTTCTTGATCTTTGGGGTCCCAGAAAAAAAATGTTATTAAACTTTTATTTTATTATATTTTTTAACAACAATAATAATAATAAGGTTAAAATTCATTTTATGTTCTTGATCTTTGGTGTCCCAGAGGGAAAAAAAATGAAATTTTTCCATTATTATTATTTTTTAACAACACTGACAATAATACCACCACAGCAACAACAACAGTAATAATAATTTATTATTATCTGATTATTGGGGTCCCAGAGAAAAAAAAAGAGCATGAATTTTGACATTATTGTTTTCTTATTGTCTTTTTTATTTTAAATAATGATAATAATAATAATAATACAAATTGTATGTTACTGTGACCAAATCAAAACCCTAGCCCAATATTAAATGTATCATCATATTGCAGTTTCAGATTTCAGGATCTGTTTATGAACAGATCATTACGAGTAGAACAAATCATGATGTTTAAACCTGATATTTAAATATTAAGTATGTTTCATGAGCTAGTAAAAGGGTCTTATTGTCTCTCTAACCGCAAACAGATCATGTTCTCAAAAAATCCATGTCCATTAGAAAAAGAAGTCAAAAAGATGAGTTTTGTCTTCAGATTTAGATAGTTCTAACTCCTTCTTCCCTTCGATCTCTTTAAGACGATTCAAAGCAATTCACCGTCAAAGTGAAGCAAGTATCTGATTACCCAGTTGACCTGTATTACCTGATGGACATGACCAACACCATGAAGGACGACCTGCAGAAGCTTTATGCCCTTGGCAATGATCTGGCCAGTGCCTTGCGTGTTGTCACCAGTAATCTACAAATGGGATTTGGAGCTTTTGTAGACAAAACGCTCTCACCTTATATGTACATGTACTCTGAAGAAGTCATCAAGAACCCTTGCCATAAGTAAGGTCAAATTCATCTCACATTGTCCTGTAGAAAAGCACATGACATTTAGAGAGAGTGACTACATTTTTTCTGTCTCCCTGCTGTGTGTGGTGTAGGTCTATTGAACCCTGCCCACCGCAATTCGGCTATCGTAATGTACTGTCTCTGACGGAGCAGGTAGAGCGGTTCACGGAGGAAGTGAAGAAACAGAAAGTGTCCAGAAACAGAGATGCCCCTGAGGGCGGATTTGATGCTATCATACAAGCAGTAGTATGCAAGGTAACAAAAAGCACACACAAAGAAAAACTGACAATATTAATCCTTTACACAATACAAATAAATATGTAAAAATAAATCTGAGTAAAGCTGGTCTGTTTGTAATCCCAAATCTTAAAGAAAATGAGCATTTTGAGCTACGCATTCAAAAATGGATGTACAACATAACCCCTAGGATATGGGGGAATGGGCATATCCTGTGATTGGATTTGGTCTACAAATTAAACAACTCTATGATATCCTCGTACTCTGTTTGTGTCTCATCCATTTCATCCGTTCTCTTTACCTTTCTGTATGACCTCCTTTCTCTTTTTTCCAGGAAAAGATTGGATGGAGGCCTGATGCATCTCATTTGCTGATCTTCACAAGTGATGACAGAAGTCATTTGGCTTTGGATGCCAAGCTGGCTGGAATCGTCCAGCCCCATGATGGAGAGTGCTATATCAATGACAACAATGAATATGACAAGTCCACTATACTGGTCAGCCAACATATATTGGACAAATCTCACTCTCTTTCTCTCGCTATGTGTGTATATATATATATATATGTGTGTGTGTTTGTGTGTGTGTGTGTAGCCTTTCAAAAATAAGCTTTTTTTATATAGAAATTAAAATTTGTCAGCAAGGATGTTTTGATCAAAAGTGACAGTAAAGACCTGTAGTCGAGACAAAAGATGTCAATGTCATCAGAATACAAATAAGAAAAGAAGAGTTAACAATGAGCTGAAAAAAAGTGCCCTGCTCACTCCAAAGTCCCCACTTCAAGGGCTCTGCCCTTCGAAGGGAGTAGGCCAGCCCATAGGGAAGCTCACGAGCAATAAGCATGTCCCAGCCGGGTTCGTCACTTATTGGGATCCCCTGGAAACATTTCCGTTGTGGTCTGTGCTATTTGCAGCGCGTTTCTGTATTTGGTTGTGTTGTGAGTATTTGGAGCACACGTGTGTTGTGACACTGTTGAAGATATTTTATTAATTTGCGGGTGTTTTTCTATTTGCATGTGTTTTCTTCAGTTGCAGCGCGTTGAGCTCTTGGGGCCACTATATTTCTGAATTATGAAAGTAATAAAACTCGTTGAGTTTTGCAAGCGGGTCCACTTTCATCATGTAGCCAATCAAATGAGCTTCTCGCTGACTCTCGATTTACTCTTATCTGATTGGTTCAATAAACACGCCAGTCGCCAGAACACATCTTTATCTTCTTCTGGCTCAGCATCGTTCTCGTGGCCGAAATGGTACTTTTAATGCACACATACATGTTGAATAAATAAGTTTTAGCGCAGCTAAAAGAAAGACGCAACTGTGCAGGGTTATTTCGGGAACTTTTTTTGCCCCATGCATACAAGAAGTCATTTAGGGATCTGAAACAGTTAATTTTTTTACACAAAGGTTGGTTTTATGCGATCAATCTGTTTTGCAGTTCCTGACTCTGTTGTTTTCTCTTGCAAATTTCTGTTCACAGGCCTGCAATGCTTTTGACCGTATTTGTGCGAAAAAAACGTCCCAAAAGTGTAAGCGGAAAAAAAAAGAAAGTCAGAAGAATACAGATCACATTTATTTTGCGTTAGCATAAAGCTGCAGCTTCATAATACATGAATTACACTTACGAATAACAGTAAAATGCTGCAAATATTTTTTTCTTACACTTGAAAGGCGATTTACACCTTTACAAATCTTCTCTTGCGCATGCAAATTTAATTTACGCTTGCAATCTTATGTACACTTTTTACAAATCTTACCCTGCATGCGATTCTTTATGGCATCATATTACCTTCATACTGAATGATCATGTGACACTGAATACTGAAGTAATGATGCTGAAAATTCAGTATTGACATCACAAGAATAAATTACATTTTAAAATATATTAAAATAAAAAAGATATTTTAAATTATAATAATATTTCATAGTATTACTGTTTTTACTGTATTTGTGGTCAAATAAATGCAACCTCAAAAACAAAAAGAAATCTTACTGACCACAAACCTTTGATTGGTCATATATGTGTAGTTAGACAGATAGATAGACGGACAGACGATAGATGGATAGAAAGATAGATGGATAGATAGATAGACAGACGGACGGACAGATAGATAGATAAATTGTATAATATATACGTATATATATATATATATTTATTTTTATATGTGTATTTGTAGGACTATCCCTCACTTGGCATGATCACGGACAAGATATCTGAGAATAACATCAACCTCATCTTTGCTGTAACCAGCACTATGGTGCCATTATATCGTGTGAGTTTTCTATATTTTTGTCAAATACATACTTACAACACGTTTGTGCATAACATTTACACACATTAATGGGTTCACTAGTTCACACTTACAAATAAGTTAGATAGAATAAATGGTATGCATATTTGGCGTGCTGTCCGGGGAGAGGGCTCCGGGTTCGGATATTTGGCCCGAACCCAAAGTACTCCCCCCGTATTGCTGGTTTAAGTAGTAACCAGGTGAGTGTGAGGAGACGGGTTGGTGGAGGGATGCTGAAAAACTGTCGAAGAACATTGGTGAGTCAAATGTGTGTATATATAGGTCTCCAACTCGAGCTGATTGGATAGACATGTTGATTACTGATGGTCGACAGCTGGTTGGAATGATGTGATAATTGGATCAATTATTTGAACGTGCTCCTCCCGAACTTTGTTAATAGAACATCATATGTTTTCATGTTTCCTGCATTCTTACAGAATTACAGTGAGCTGATTCCTGGTTCTGCAGTTGGAACGCTCACTAAAGACTCTGGAAATGTTGTGCAACTCATTCTGGATGCATATGCAGTAAGTCACTTTGGCAGGAATTTGTTGGTTATGAGAACTTCGTGTTCTGCTTTGCTTTGAATTATTATGTGTTCTCTGATATCTTTAAATGTGTTCCTAAAAATTAACCAGATATTAGCATTGCAAATACATACAGCATCCAGAGTCAAGTCAGTGTTCTCCGATTATATTACAAAAATACAATGTATATGTGCATAAAGTATACATACTTTCGTTTAAATCGTAGTAGGTGGTATGCCACTCTGACCAGTCTTATATTTTACCTTTCCAAGCCAGCAGGGCTTACACTCAAATAAAGGGTGAAGTCAGAGAGGTTGACCTTTGTTCTATGTGCCATTTGTCTTTGTAGAAGATCAGGTCTAAGGTTGAGCTGGAGCTGTTGGGTGTGCCGGATGAGTTATCTCTGTTCATCAACGCAACATGCATGGGTGGAGAGGTCATTGCAGGTGTCCGGTCCTGCGACGGACTCAAAATCGGAGATATGGTCAGCATCTGATGTACTGATGTTAGAAATTTAGCAACTATATAGTTTGTGTACCCATCAGTATACATTAATATCACTCTGTGAGGTTCATTTAAACACTGTTTATTTTGTAAACAAGGAATATACAGTCAAACCAAAAATTATTCAGACACCAGATATAATTTTAGATATTTTTTTTACTAGTGGCGGGTGCAGAACACTTTAGTTAATTTATGTAAGTGAGGATAGCAAAACAAAGTAACCTGTGACATATTATCCCCAAAGATTCTTCATACAGTGGACTACCAGTAACATTTATAAAAATTTGGGACCAAAAATTATTCAGACACTTGACCTGACCATTTTTTGCTGAAGTGTTTTTTCTTTAATTGCTAATGCGACCTTTTTACACCACAAACTGAACAATTATACAGTGTAATACATATATCTAACAACTCTCACAAAACAAACAACCTACTAACATATCAGCATATGATTGCAACTAGCATATCAAACTATAGCGAAAAAACTGTGATAATGTGAGAAATGTTGAGGGTGTCTGAATAAATTTAGGTTTGACTGTATTCACATTTGACAGATGCTTTTATCAGAAGCGACTGACATTGCAAGCCATACGTTTTTTTCAGCTCAATCATTCTCTGGGAATCGAACTCATCACCTCAATATTGCTAGTGCCATGCTCTACAGTTCCGTATCTTACTTTCCCATAGGTTTCATTTAACATTGAGGCGAAACTTCACGGCTGTCCCAAAGAAAAGAGTCGGACCTTCATCGTGAAGCCAATGGGCTTTAAAGACAGCCTTCATGTCACTGTGGACTTTGCCTGTGAATGTAGCTGTCAGCAGTCCTCCAAGCCCGCCAGCCCGTCCTGTCACTACGGCAATGGAACCCTGGAGTGCGGCGTGTGCCTGTGCGATCCGGGCCGACTGGGCTCTCGATGCGAGTGCTCCGAGGGCGAATATAAACCCAGCCAACAAGGCAGCTGCAGCCCCAACCCAGAAACCCCGGCCTGTAGCGGACGCGGAGACTGTGTGTGCGGCCAATGTGCCTGTCGCTCGAGTGAATTTGGGAAGGTTTGGGGGCCGTACTGTGAATGTGACGACTTCAGCTGCCTCCGTTCCAAAGGACTGATGTGCTCAGGTAAGGTTGGATACAATGGCCTTAAAAGAACAAATAAAGCATTGCATGTTTGTAAAGGATCACTCACAGCTTTTTGTTCTTGCCTCATCGCGAAGACAGTGTTTCACCATATTAGGCCATTTGATCCATGCACGTTTAGAACCAAACAGCGACTCAATCAGATATGCTTGATGTTGATGTTATGGGAGGATGATCTTCAATTTTGCATGTCTGTGCACATCCTGTTTGAAATTCCAGCAGCCTGAAGCCTGTCACATGATTTATGTTGCTCACGTCATATTCTCTATTCAGCTAAACAGTTAAATGCATGAAATGTGGTTGGAAAAGTGAGACTTTCAGTAGCTTGTGTGATGGGTATTGTTAGTTAAATGCCTTTTGAAATAGTTTTTATTAGGCATTAGCTAAATATCTGAGCTGATGTGTGGGTGTTTGAACTATATGAAGAATTAGAGTCGACAAGTATAGCCTCTGGGTATAAATAACTGAAAACACTGGCGCGCGCGCGCACACACACACACACACACGTTGGGTTTCATGTTTTATATGGACTTTCCATAGAGACAATGATTTTTATACTGTACAAGCTGTATATTCTATCCCCTAACCCGATCCCTAAACACAACCCTTCACAGAAAACATTCTGCATTGTTACATCTTCAAAAAACATGATTTAGTATGATTTATAAGCTGTTTTCCTCATGTAAATGGTAAATGGACTGCATTTATATAGCGCTTTCACAGACCTAATGGCCACCAAAGCGATTTACAATTTGCCTCAAGTTCACCCATTGACTCACTCACTCATACACCGACGGCGGTGTCAGCCATGCAAGGCGCCATCCAGCTCGTCGGGAGCAGCTGGGGTTAGGTGTCTTGCTCATGGACACCTCGACACTTGGTCAGGTGGAACCGGGTAGACCAAAAAATGCCCCCACAAGGACAAAGATTTCTGGTATTGCAACATTTTGTCTCCACAACTTGAGGTTTACCAGAACCACACACGATGAACAAAACAGTGTACAAACTAGTGGTCAGTCGCATAAACTGCTTAGACTAGTCTTACAAGTTAGTCATCTATTTTTTAAAGACCGGTCATAACTTTTTTTTAAGTTACCTAAACGGGTAGATTGAAAAGTAAGACTGGTTACTCCTTGGCTAACTGCTAGTTGGTAAGGCTAGTTATAATAATAATTCATTACATTTATATAGCGCTTTTCTAGGCACTCAAAGCGCTTCACATGGAAGGGGGAATCTCCTCAACCACCACCAATGTGCAGCATCCACTTGGATGATGCGACGGCAGCCATAGTGCGCCAGAACGCTCACCACACACCAGCTTACTGGTGGAGAGGAGACAGAGTGATGAAGCCAATCAGTGTATATATATAGGGATTATTAGGAGGCCATGATGGACAGAGGCCACTGGGCAAATTTGGCCAGGATGCCGGGGTTACACCCCTACTCTTTCGAAAGACATCCTGGGATTTTTAATGACCACAGAGAGTCAGGACCTCGGTTTAACGTCTCATCCGAAGGACGGTGCTCTTTGACAGTATAGTGTCCCCGTCACTATACTGGGGCATTAGGACCCACACAGACCACAGGGTGAGCACCCCCTGCTGGCCTCACTAACACCTCTTCCAGCAGCAACCTGGTTTTCTCAGAAGGTCTCCCATTCAGGTACTAACCAGGCTCAGCCCTGCTTAGCTTCAGTGGGCAACCAGTCTTGGACTACAGGGTGATATGGCTGCTGGTTCTTAAGACTCACTTAAGACTCTTAAGACTTAAGTCTTAGTGACTGTGGTTATGCAACTGCTTTTCTTTTGAATTATGTGTTGAAATGAATATGTTGAATTGGGAAATGTTGATGTTTTAGTTTAATGCTTTGTT
The DNA here is from genome assembly GCF_029890125.1 of Rhinichthys klamathensis goyatoka. Lineage (NCBI taxonomy): Eukaryota > Metazoa > Chordata > Actinopteri > Cypriniformes > Leuciscidae > Rhinichthys > Rhinichthys klamathensis. The sequence continues at coordinate 1,782,541 of NW_026607037.1, read as the reverse complement.
GCTTCAATAACAAACACTATGTTGGTATTACGTAACAGCATGTTGTATTTCAGGATTTACACACATACTGTTGTTTAATTTAGAATATATACAGTATATTTACATGCACTACTGTTCAAAAGTTTGGGGTCAAGATTTTTATGTTAAATACGGCATGAAGTTGATTAAAATCGGCATGGAATGGATTGTAAATTGTGATGTGAATTGACAGTAAAGACGTTTATAATCTTACAAAAAACATTTAGTTCAAATAAATGCTGTTCTTTTGAACTTTCTATTCATCAAAGGATCCTGAAAAATGTCACAGTTTCCACAAAAAATATTAAGTAGCACTACGGCTGCCAACGTTGATAACAATAAGACAATTTTTGAGCAGCAAATCAGCATAATGATTTCTGAAGGATCATGTGACACTGAAGACTGGAGTAATGATGCTGAAAATTCAGCTTTGCCATCACAGAAACTTTTTTAAATATATTAAAATAGAAAAAAGTTATTTTAAATTGTAATAATATTTCTAAATATTACTGTTTTTACTGTATTTTTGGGCAAATAAATGCACCCTCGGTGAACATATGAGACTTCTTTTTTTTTTTAAACAAAAAATATGGTCACACTTATAAGTCACACTTTAGATTAGGGTCCAATTCTCACTATTAACTATATGAATTACGACTTTTGCATCAATAAACTCCTAATTACTGCTTATTAATAGTAAGGTAGTTGTTAAATTTAGGTATTGGGTAGGATTAAGGGATGTAGAATATGGTCATGCAGAATAAGGCATTAATATGTGCTTTTTTGAATACTAATAAACAGCCAATATCAGTAATATGCATGCTAATAAAAAATGAATATTCAGAATTGAACCCTAAACTAAAGTGTTACCAAAAATATTTCTCACTTTTGAATAGTAGTTTGTATACACATCTTCATGGTCTACATGAGGAAAACAGCTTATAAATCATACTAAGTGATGTTTTTTTGGAAAATGTAACAATACACTTAAATTATCGCCACACAAAGTTATTAGTGGCATATAGAAATATATGGACTATGTTAATGATACTTGTCTTGTTAATACAGTACTTGTTAATGAGTTTTGCATCTGTAGTCACTATGAACGGTCGTATATCAAGAGCTGCTTGTAGATTCTTCAAAATTTCTACTTTTATGCTCCATTGAAAAAATAATAGCTTACATTCATTTACAGAATTTTCATTTTGGGTGAAAAAACCCTCACCTTCAGCAATGCCCTAAAATTACTTTCCTATAAAGTCATTAACAGCCATTAATGTTTGTTGTCTCCGTTAGGTAATGGTGAGTGCAACTGCGGGTCCTGTCACTGTAGTCCGGGATGGTCTGGCGAGAGCTGTGACTGTTCGACCCGCACAGACACATGTATGGGGAGTGGAGGAATGCTCTGTAGTGGGCGTGGACACTGTGTGTGTGGTGTCTGTGAGTGCACTCAGCCAGGAGCTTATGGATCAACCTGTGAGAAGTGCCCCACCTGCCCAGATGCCTGCACCATCAAAAAGTGAGTGTGTGTCGGCAATTTTTCCTATCTTGGTGAGGATGAAGTTCAGATCAAGGTTATTATAGGTTTGCATTTTTTAATTAGTTTGCATTTTAATATCATTTTCAAATTTTCTATAAATTTCAGTTTAGTTTTAGTTAGTTTCATTAATGGTTCTGTTAGTTTTAGTTTAGTTTTTATTTTGTGAACACATTTATATTTAGTTTTTATATATTTAGTTTCAGTTTTTGTAATTATAGTTAAGCAGAGTTAACAGAATACTTCCAGTAAAAGACAATTAATTTAGCAAAGTTTAATGTTTGCAGTTTACAGTTAACTTTTGTGAAAACCTCTTAATAATAAAAAATAAAATAAAATAATTGTTTGGGATTGAACAAATAACCAAACAAATGCAATTTAAAAGTAAAAATTATTGATTCATACTCATTCATATTAAAGATGAAATCTTGTTAAACATGGTGTATAAGAAAATGAAAGAAAAATATGCGTATGATAATTATAATTTTTCTGTTTTCTCATCAGTGTGGTCTTCTGTTTAATATGTGTGGTATCTTGTTGATTATTAAGTTTCACATGAGATGGTTATTTTACCTCGAATTAAGGTAGGCCTACAGCTGTTTTTGCATACGGTCTAGACATGATGGAAATAGGCCTATTTATTTGGCCATTTCGGCTTCTTAAGGCTGCAAAAGAGCCGCAACGGTCATACATCCATCTGTCTTGTTTACATTGAAAAATAAAGTAGCGCAGTCCAATGGAAAAACTTGATTTTCCGGTACAGGATGAGAGCTTATTAATTACGAAAACGATTATTTATTTTAGCTAATTATTATTTTATTTCAGTTTTATTTTCAGTAACTGTTGTTAGTTCCCTTTCAGTCGCTCACGTTCAACGTAACATCGACGTGACAACGTAATTGGGATCACTTCAGGGAGCCCTATCAACCAATGAACGTTACGCGTCACGCGCCCTGCAGCGTGGGTATAAACAGGAAGCGGGCGCACGCACACATCGGAGCCGAGCTTTCGTTTTGACTCTGAGTTTCTACAGACTGCTGCTATATTGTGTAGACTGTGTTGAAGACAGGTAGGAGAACTCTGTTCCAGTGCTGGTGTGATGGTGCGATCAGCGGTGGCCGCGAGCATTTATAGCTCACAACTGCTGTTTTCGCAGCATTGCTTGTGTGTGTGTGTGTGTGTGTGTGTGTGTGTGTGTGTCGGTCTCGGTGGGTGATCCACTTTTGAGTGTGTACCCCGATTACACCGCGGCTATTCCTGGGTGCTTCAGCACTGAAGAGGTTTTTATTTTCTGTTTTTTGTTTTCATTAAAAGAGCAACTCAAGCGTGACCCTGCGTCCTTTTCAGGATGTCATTCCACTTGTGCGTTTCTGAATGCGGTCGTTCCCTGGCGCCAGCAGACGGCCACAATAGGTTGCCTCTCGTGTTTGGGCATTCAGCACGCTGAGGCAGCTTTTGTGAATAGTTCATGTTCCCATTGCGGGAATATGACTATGACAGCGCTGAGATCGAGACTCGCTTACCTCAAGGGAGGTGCAGTCCCCTCGCCTATGCCCCGATCTAGCATCTATTCTGGACCTCAGAATAGACCTATTTCAGTGCATGACCAGGGTGATCTGAAGATTACCGTGAGGGCTTCCCCGCCGAGGCAATCTCCGCGGGTCCCTCACACCTCACAAGCGCTGCCACCGGTGGAGCCTCCAAAGGAACGCACTGGCCCTTCTCATGGACGGCCAGCCGTGTCCTTTGGGGCTCCGCCTGACAACCAGATGTCAATCGCAGCATCGAAGGGGGAGCTTCAGTCCTCTGGAGATGACGATTCGGCTGCATTGCCCCCTTCGGGGAGTGTAGCGTTGCCTGAGTTCGATCCAGAATGGCCGGCTATGCTTTCCCGGGCCGCCGAGAAGGTCGGGGTTGCGTGGAACCCTCCACCACGTCCCGAACCTTCCCGGTTGGACGATTGGTTTCTCGGGGCGGGCCGTGCTGGTTCTCAGCGCGCCTCCCTGGTACCATTCTTTCCTGAAGTGCATGAGGAGCTCACTAGGACGTGGACGGCACCGTATAGTGCCAGAAGCCGTCCTAGTGCCTCCTCCCTCCTCACCACCCTCGACGGCGGGGCAGCTAAGGGGTATGTGGATATATTGATCCAGTGGAGCGTGCCGTTGCGATGCAGCTGTGTCCAGTGTCCGCTTCCTCTTGGTGGGGTAATCCTCGCCTCCCGTCTAAGGCCTGTAAGTTTTCGTCCGGTCCCTCGGCGAAGGCTTATAAGGCCTGTGGACAGGCTGCTTCCGCCCTCCATGCCATGGCGCTCCTGCAGGTCCACCAGGCCCAGGCGCTCATGGACATGAACGAGAGTGGTTCTGACCCAGTGCTCCTCCGGGAGCTCCGTGTGGCAACTGACCTCGCTCTCCGGGCGACGAAAGAAACCGCACGTTCCGTGGGTCAGGCGATGTCCACCTTGGTGGTCCATAAGGGACACCGATAAGTATTGGTTCCTGGATGCCCTTCTGTCCCAGGTTGGGTTGGGCGAAGAGTCTTTTGTTTCCTTTTCTTTGTGTTTCTTTGTGTACCCACATTTTCAATTTCAATTTCAATTTCAATTTCTGAAACCTCTGGGTCCCAAGAGGAAAGAGTGGCTTGATGGTGACAAGGCATAGCGCCGTCGACCGCCAAGCTCGTCTTGGCGGTCGACGGCGCTATGCCTTGTCACCCTCAAGCCACTCTTTCATCGCCAGCGAGCAGCAGTGGCTGTGTCCCGGACGCCTCCGCACACTCACTCTGCCCTTCGACGGAAGCAGGTACGTGTTGCACCACACACTCCGCTATGCCGTCTGAGTCGGGTCCCTGTATTCCGCTGCGGTGCCCCACCCCGGGTACGTCAGTGGTGCTGCTGGTCCCGCTTGCACGGTGTCTTGGAGCCTGGCTAGAGCTTCCCAGCCCGTCTTGCTGGCTCATCCGTACTGTCAGACTCAGCTATGCGATTCAGTTCGCCTAGCGCCCCCCAGCTCACAGGGGCATTCAGTTCACCCGTGTTCTGGCGGACAGTGCCCCTGTGCTCAGGGCGGAGATCGCTGTCCTACTGGTGAAGGACGCGATCGAGCCGGTCCTTCCAGCCGATATGAAGACTGGCTTCTACAGCCCGTACTTCATTGTACCCAAGAAACGCGGTGGGTTACGACCAATCTTGGACCTGCGTGTCCTGAACCGGTCCCTTCACAGGCTGCTGTTCAAGATGCTTACGCAGAAACGCATTTTCAAGTGCAGATTGGTTTGCAGAGATCGACCTGAAGGACACGTCCTTTCATGTCTCGATTCTCCCTCGACACAGACCGTTTCTTCGCTTTGCGTTCGAGGGACGGGCATATCAGTACAAAGTCTTACCCTTCGGGCTGGTCCTGTCGCCCCGTGTCTTCACGAAAGTCGCGGAGGCGGCCATTGCTCCCATGTGCGAGCGTGGTGTTCGCATTCTCAACTACCTCGAGCTGAGAGTTTGGCGACAGTGTGGGGTCACATGGACCCGGCACGAGCCGCTCTGCCACGCCCATATCGGGACTCGATCATGGAGCCAGTGTTGGAGCGGCCTCATATGAAGCAATCCGAGTGGCGTAACTGCTCCTGGGCCATATGGCATCTGCAGCCGCGGTTACACCGCTCGGATTGCTTCATATGAGGCCGCTCCAACACTGGCTCCATGATCGAGTTCCGATATGGGCGTGGCAGAGCGGCTCGTGCCGGGTCCATGTGACCCCACACTGTCGCCAAACTCTCAGCTTGTGGTCGGACCCTTCGTTTCTGCGGGCAGGTGTTGCCCTAGGATGCCTCTGCCACCACCTGGGGGGCCACGTACAATGGGCATGCAGCTTCAGGTCTGTGGACGGGACCTCAACTGCATTGGCACATCAACTGCCTCGAGTTGTTAGCAGTACATCTTGAAGCGCTAGGCCGCTTCAAAATGCTGCTACTAGGCCAGCATGTACTGGTCCGTTCGGACAGCACTGCGACCGTTGCGTACATCAACCGCCAGGGTGGTCTACGCTGCCGTTGCATGTCACAACTCGCCCGCCATCTCCTCCTCTGGAGTCAGATGCATCTGAGGCCGCTTTGTGCCGTTTATATTCCGGGCCTGCTCAACCATGCAGCCTACGAGCTCTCACGGCAGCAGGTGGCAGCACGTTAGCAGGTGGTGTAAGATAAAAAAAATTAGGAGCAGCTTCAACTAACACAGACAAAATAAAAAAACAAACAAAAGTCAATCACAGAATAATGAATCGAGTTAATTTATGTACACACCTGACTCCATGACTCCATCCCCAGGTGGTCCAGCTGATTTCAGGCGCTTCGGGACCACACAAGTAGATCTGTTTGCCGCACCGGACACGTCTCACTGCCAGTTGTTCTATTCCCTGACCGAGGGGACCCCCGGGCCTACGCAAGTATGCGTTTCCCCCAGTGAGTCTTCTTGCACAGACCTTGTGCAAGGTCAGGGAGGACGAGGAGCAGGTCTTGTTAGTTGTGCCATATTGGCCCAACCGGACCTGGTTCCCGGAGCTGGTGCTCCTCGCTACAGCCCCTCCCTGGCCCATTCCTCTGAGAGAGGACCTGCTCTCTCAGAGACGGGGCACCCTATGGCACCCGCATCCAGACCTATGGAAACTCCATGTCTGGTCCCTAGACGGGACGCGGAGGTTCTAGGTGACCTACCCCCAGCGGTAGTTGACACCATCACTTCCGCTAGTGCCCCCTCTACGAGGCGCCTCTATGCGTTGAAGTGGAACATATTCGTTGAGTGGTGTTCTCATGAGGAGAACCCCCGAACTTGCTCGATCAGAGCCGTGCTTTCCTCCCTGCAAGATGGGTTGGAGCGAAGGCTGTCTCCCTCCACCCTTAAAGTGTATGTTGATCACAATGCAGTTGAAGGTAAGTCGTTGGGAAAGCACGACCTGATCGTCAGATTCCTGAGGGGGGCGAGGAGACTAAATCCTCCTCGCCCACCCTCTATACTACCCTCTTGGGATTTGTCTCCGGTCCTTTCGGCTCTTCCGAGACCACCCTTCGAGCCTTTGCAATCAGCTGAGTTAAAAATTCTGTCTGGTAAAACAGTACTCCTGGTTGCATTGGCCTCCATAAAGAGGGGGACCTGCATGCATTTTCGGTCGACGAATCGTGCCTAGAATTCGGCCCGTCTAACTCTCACGTGATCCTGAGACCCCGGCCCTGATACGTGCCCAGGGTTCCTACCACTCCCTTCCGGGACCAGGTGGTGAACCTGCAAGTGCTGCCTTCGTAGGAGGCAGACCCAGCCCTGGCTTTTCTCTGTTCCGCCCGCGCTCTGCGCCTGTACGTGGACAGAACGCAAAGCCTCAGGACCTCAGATCAGACATCTGTAGAGCTGCGGGCTGGGCGACACCTAACACGTTCACTGGGTTTTATAGCCTACGTGTTGAGCCGCTTTCTTCCTGTGTGCTCACTTCAACTAGCCGGTAACACCGATGTTCCCGCTCTAGTTTCGGCTTGCTGCGCCACTCCCCTCCACATGGAGCGGATACGTTCGCTTTTCTGCTCCAGTCAAGTTCCCCACTTAGGCGAACCCTGTAGAGTTCCTCCGCACCACTTCGTCAGGCCTAGTACTCGTATGCTTGTGTAAATTGTGCTAGGCTGGGTTCCATATGTGGTGATCCCTGCGGCGATCCCATATGCGTATTCTTTCACAACCAGCTCCCTGCGGTGAGCCCATGTCTTTCCCTTGGCAGAGTCCCCTTCTCAGGCTGGAGCCACCCCAGTGACATTCCATATGTTGCACTGCCCCTAAACCGGCCAGTCCATATGTGTGTTCATCCTTCGGGCAGGATGTAGCTTCTGCAGCGTCCCTTTCCCCTGGAAAGGCACGCTTTTCCAGTGTTATCCAAGAGTTCCACTGTGTGGGTTATAACGGAACAGCAATCCTAACTCCCTCTACGCAGGCCTTCCGCCCCAGCCAGTTGGGGGTCTGAGAGTCTTGCGTAGGGCGCTAGATGTGGCATCAACCGTGGCGTTTTCCATGGGATCCCAATTACGTCGTCACATTTACGTCGAACATGAGCGACTGAAAGGGAATGTCTCGGTTACTATTGTAACCCTCGTTCCCTGAAGGAGGGAACGGGAGACGTAATGTCCCGTCGCCACGGTTGCTGACCATCGCTGCATGGCCGTCTCAATCTCGGCTCCTCAGCGAAAAACAATGTGTGCGTGCGCCCACTTCCTGTTTATACCTGCGGGGCGCATGACGCGTTTCACGCACGCCAACGTTCATTGGCTCGTTCTGTAGATGCTCGGGCTCCCTGAAGTGATCCCAATTACGTTGTCACGTCGACGTTACGTCTCCCGTTCCCTCCTTCAGGGAATGAGGGTTACAATAGTAACCGAGACGTTTCGTTTCGTTTTAGTTTTTCCTTTGTTGAAATTTCTATTTTATTTCAGTTTACGAAAATGTTTTTTAACAAATAGTTTTAGTCTTAGTTTCAGTTTTCGTCTACGAAAATAACCTTGGTTCAGACATTAGAAGAATTGCAGAACATGATGAAACTACTTTGGAGTGATACAACAAAAATATACATACAGTATTGTGACTTAAAGAGTAGGGTGAAAGTTTGGAACATTTATGTAAAAATCAATAAACCACAGTATATCTTTATTTAGGTAACTTAATGTTTGTGTGTGGACATTGAGTATGTATGTTTAGGTGCTTTTTTTCTTTCTTTACTTAACTGTTTAAAGTGGATTTATGTGTGCATCTGCAGGGAGTGTGTGGAGTGTAAACACTATAAGAGAGGGGATCTATTTGAGAAGAACTGCAATCACGTCTGCAGAGATGAGATTGTGCCGGTGGATGAGCTGGGTAATCTCTACCTCCAACCAATCCACAATACATGCCTTCCAACCGCAGTAGCCTATATTACTACACTAAGATTTTTTAAAATGTTTCTGAAAGAAGTCTCTTATGCTCAACAAGGCTGCATTTATTTGATCAAAAATTGTGATTTTGTGAAACATTATTACAATTTGAAACAGCTGTTTTCCATTGTACACAGACAAAGTGTATACACCTAATCTATAGTATACTTCAGTATTTTGATTTCTGTTAATAATGCCATTATTTACCTCAGCTTCATTTGGCTATATGTGACTTAGCCTTAAGTTTTTCATGAAGTATATTGTGTTCAGTTGTTCTTCTCGCAGAGTTAATAATCATCTGTTCTCTCCAGTCTTTCGCGAGAAGAACGCAGTGAACTGCAGCTACAAGGATGAGGATGACTGTGTTCAGAACTTCCAGTATTATGAAGATGCCAGTGGAAAATCCTTTCTCTATCTTGTTAAAGAAGCAGGTGAGAGAAGAGAAGGGGCAGAGAGAGACAATATGTGACATGTAGCTGTCAAACACTGCTCATGCTAATAAAATCTGTGTTTCTGTGAGAGACTGATAAATACTTGCTGTACCTCTCCTACTGTCACATATTCTCTCGCTGCGTCTGAAATCGAATACTGTGCTCCTGAGTGTTTTGTTTCTTTTATTAAATCTAAACTGAATCAATTAGATGCTCATCCCCTCTCCATGTTTGACCACACAATGACACTTAGTTATTAAACAGAATAATAGATCTTGAAGAGATCAGTTCAAATGGCAACTGAATATAAAGTATGATTTTTTTCTTTTTCACAGAGTGTCCGAAGGGTCCTGACATCTTGGTGGTTGCTCTATCGGTTGCTGGTGCGGTCCTGCTGCTGGGTTTGGCTGCGCTTTTGGTGTGGAAGCTCCTGATCACCATTCACGACCGTCATGAATTTGCCAAGTTTGAGGAAGAGAAAGCCAAGGCTAAGTGGGAAGCGGTGAGATGAGCATTCAGACTATTATGCAATACCATCCATATTCTGTTGGTATTATGTTATCAGCATTTCTCTTAGTCTTTCTTCCTCTCAGAACTTCCAGCATGCTCACAGTCTTGCCATGTTTAATCTCAGACAAAATAACACTGTCACCTAAGAAAAGGTTCTATATAGAACCTTAAAATGTTCTGTCTGTTGCTTCAGAACATTTTAGGGGTTCCCATCATGGGATCATTTTATGGCTTTATCTTTACAAATCAATTTAGTTTTAATTCATTTTACTTAAATTTTTATGAATTAAACAGAAAAAAATTAAATAACCTTTAAATATAGAGTGACATTTCTCCTGAGTGACATTTCTCCTGAAAAACTGAGTCAAGAACCCTATGGTTTTATATAGAACCCCATTGAACCTTTTTTCAATTTCAGAGTGTAGAATCATAGACATGTAATATAATTTTAATGGTAACTCTACAAAAAGGTCCCATTAATGCATGAACTAACAATGAGCAACACATTTCTAACAGTGTTTATCTTTGTTCACATTAGTTAATAATATAAAATACTCCTTGTTAGCTCAGGTCCATTAAATATGAATAGATCCACTTTTGATTTTTAATTACGTTTGAGTAAATGAATTAATACATTAAGATTTATTAATTATTTCATTGTTAGTTCATATTAAAGCTGCAGTCCGTAGCTTTTTGGGGGTTAAAAATGATCCAAAATACATATTTGAGAAAATACATCACCAGCCAGTGTTCAAAACTCTCTGCTAGCCTCAGCTTGATTCAAAACGGTAAGCTTGTAATGCTGTTTTTAATTCCAGTGGTACTGGTGGATTTCCGCGGGAGATTCGAGCATGTCTTTGCGTCATTACGTCACATCTGTACACATAAAGAAGGAGTCTCGGCCAGTAGGCTATATTGCGTGTGAGGATGCTGGAGGTGGAGAATTATAGCCTTTTCTCACAGCACTTGATATAATTAAACTTATCAATTTGATGGTGGATCCAGAAAGGTTCAAATGACAATCACCAGTGACAACTAGAGATTCACCCGTTGTAAAATACAAAAGACTTCGTTCGGACTTCGGAGTGACTACAGAAAAAAAGAGACTGCAACCGGACCCATGTGAAAACAAGGATACATATCGGAAGGGCATTACATGTAGTCACGCAATACTGACGTTGTTAACATTAACAATTTGAGAACAAAGTATAATTTGCACGGTTTTGCGTGATATGATAAGCGATTTTTAGATTTAATCAGCGCAATTTACTGCAATGTCAGAACCAGAACAAAAATGGATGTTACTTACTAGTTCAGATGACATTTTCCGGTGAAAATTATTATGGTCTTACATCCAAAAAGAATAATCTGTGATTCCGAATGCCAGTATCCACACTGGCGCAGTGACTGACAGCCGCACACTCTCCCCAAACATTGGATTCATCCGCGCTGTGCCGTGTCGAAGTACAACTCACGTAAAGTTGATAATTCCGCGAATGACTGCAATTGCAGATTTCAAACAGAGATGGCGACAAAGAGGAAAAACTGCGGACTGCAGCTTTAACAAATGTAAAGTGTTACCATTTTGATAACATTCAGGAAAGATAACGTCATTCAACACCAAGAATGGTGTCAAATGGACACCAAGTGGTCAAAGTGAGAAGTACAGATGTGCTTGTGGTTAATCTTGCAGACTTTCATTATTAATATGTATGAGCTCTGCAGCACTGGTCATTATGAAACTCTTTCCTGTCTTTAAGGCTAATAATCCGCTCTACAAAGGAGCCACCAGCACCTTCCAAAATGTGGCGTATCGTGGCAGTTAAGAAGGAAACCACATCTGCTTCTGTCAAGAACAACCACTGATCATCTCTACAACATGTCTCAGCCAGGAATACGCTTTAATCTTAAATAACTTTAATCTTATATGAATGTGTATAGAACAGGATCAATTAGCTACAGTTTGAACATGGTCAGTGCAACAGCAATTACAATTTTTAATAATTCAATGGTCCAAAGTCAGTTTTTACACTTATACCACAGTTACTTCCTGGGTGTCATTTTGTTAATAAGAAATGTTGTTATATATGTTAAACAAACAGTTGTTATTTTAAATCAATTTTGCAGCATATGACAATGCTGTAATGCTGTTGTGGAATTGGTGTGACTTTAAGGGACTTTAAACAACAATTTACTAAAAATAGTAAAAATACTATCAAGTTTTTTTTGTGTGTTTTTCGCATACAGACGACAATGTTGTCAAAACGATCCCTGTTCACACTGATCCGCGAAAACGACTTAAAATGCTGTATTATTCATGCCAGGCCAGTAGTTGGCGATGTCACTTTTTAAAGAAACACTACGTGCCTATGTGCATGACGTCAGTTTTCACAAATTCATGTTTTTGTAGTTTACATGGAGACGATAACAGTATCGTTTTCAAAAAAACTGTTTTCAAAAGTTTGTGTTTTCAGGCCCCCAAAACGCTGTTGTTGTATAAATGAACAGACAAAACGTTTCCATTTTTTAGTTGAAAATGGTGTTATGTAAATGTCCCCTAAACTGTTCTGTTCTTACTTTACATTCCTGCACTAAATACTTTGAGTTGCACTGCTGGTATTCATTTACTGTATTTGAACTCTTTCTCCACCAGCGTTTGTGAAAAAAAAGTTGCCTGCCAACGCCAGAATTTCTGATAATTTTCACATTTATGATTTTGTCAAAGACTACGTCTGGATCTGATTCAGAACGATGATCAAAACATAGATGGAGTAGATTGAGTCCATCAACACCCCTAATGCTTGCACAGTCCTATAGCTCATCCTGGGTCGACATTTCATTCGGTAACATTAGGCAGTTTTTATTTATACTGTTTAATGTTGATGATTGCGTTATTTTACATATGGACATGATTACATATTTTATCGCTTGTTTCTGCTTTTTCTACACATGTTTTGATCTGGAGATTCTCTACTCTTTCACAAGATGAGTCATAACGCCCCCTAGCGTATAACAGTGAAAACACGGATAGCCTGAAATTTCCATCAATGGTGGGGGAAAGAGTCAAAGTAATTTTTAATCATGTATTCTCAAATTGTCATTTCATTTTTTAAAGATAATGAGTGTAACTTTTTCCGGTGTACTTTCTTGTACTTCCTTTATTATACAGAGACAAAAATATCATGTCATTTGCTGTATTAAATCATTCCTCTGCCGACCAGGGGCAGACTGGGATTGAATTTGGGGAAACCTGTCTGAAAATGGTCATTATTTTTGCAATTCCATTTGGTGGCGCTGTTGGTAGAGGAATTGCACAGGTCCAGTCTAATTAAACTTTTTTGGAGGTTTTGACACAAATCCAATGTTTACAATTATATATAGCAATTATTATATAAATTGATGAATGATTTCTACAATTGTCATCTTCTGAATATTAATTCCAGTATATTGCAAATTTTAAGATGGTCAGTGTGTTTTCCTGTTCGTTTTTTTTTCTTTTCTTTTTCTTCTGTTTGTCAGGTTTAGGTACAGCTTGCTTTAGTTTTAATGCATTATAGGGTGAACATGATTTTACCAAGTACAACATTGTAGGAGGCGAACATTTAACAACTTTAATAATAAAATGAAAGTAATGACAGCAGCCCCTCATGGATGACTGCTGTCACATATAACATAAGTCCAGGCCTGGCCTCTCTCTTACTTCACTGTCGTCGCTCCTCCTTTGCTTCCGCTCCTCCAGAGATATGAGACCGGTGCGTTGCGCAGGTGTCGCTCATCAGCAATCACGCCACCGGCCTCGTCCTGGGGCCTGTTTCAATAAGGAGGAAAATATAAATACAGTACACAAAAATTAACTTCGACAGAAAGTCCTCCTTAAGATAATGTTTCTGATTCTGCTTTAGCTTCAGGTGCCATCAAACGGGGTCTCTGGTTGTAATCAGTTGCAAATCCGTCTAGCAGAATGCTAGCGTGTTCCGGCCAACAACGCCCCAACCTGTAAGAAATCGAAAGGACATAAGTAGGCCTACTCATTAATTCGACTTTTGGCCTTTAATCTATATTGAACTTGCAGAATCAACAATAATTCTACACGTTGATTCAACGACAAGCAGGAGAAAGAGATACATTTAGCCGTAGCTCCATAGACTCCCATTCAGTCTGCACTCGCCCGCGATCACCTCCAGTGGAATTGTAATGAAACTGCAACCAAGATGATACAATGGGGCTAATAGGAATTGCCAAGGCTCTTCGTAGACGGGCTCTGGGCTGCGTTCCAGTCCAAAATTGTCATACCCTTCACTCGCTAACTTCCCTCCGTCTCGTTCACTTTGGATGTAAGTCATTGGTTACGTTGCACGAGTGCCCACTACTGACGGAAACCACGCAATGAGCGAATTGGAACGTTCTAAGCCCTTGATCACTTGGAATCAGCTATGGAGTTGATATATTATTTACTTTTTTTCCCTTTAAGAATTTGTTTATTGCAGCATATGTATGTGTTTGGGTTGTTTTAAATAAATAAAAAAATATAATTAATATATCATAGAGTGGTTTGTTGTTTATTGTGGGACATATAGGTGCCTGAAGTGTACGAAGTAGACTCGCTCCCTCTGTCTAAATCGAGGGAACGAGTGTCTGTCCATATAAACTTCCCTCGTCCACTTCACGTAGTGAAACCCACTTCAAAATGGCGGCAGGGATTCCCCTGAGGGGAAGTGCTTAGGGAAGTTTGCAAGTGCATGTCTAAAAGTGGACTGGAACGCAGCCCTAGTACACTTCAGGCAGCTCCATATACCACAATGCAACACGATTGGGACGTCAACGCAGATCTCGTCTAATTACTAATTACTTTTGGCTTGGTATTTGATATTTAAGCACAACTTTTCACCTCATAAATATTTTATTTGGAATAACTGTAATATTTTATACAAGAATAAATCTATATTTTTTCAGAATTGGTTTGATAAAAATATCTTGTTATTGAGTCAATTAATCAATTCTCAAGGGTTGTTGTTTTCATATAAAGAATTTCTAGATTTCAATTTCCTGTTTCTCCCAAAGAATTTTCAATAGTTGAGGATTAAATCCCATCAGGTGCTCTTGCTTTATTGAGAGGTAGTTTAATTCTCTTCTTCCAGTCTCTCTGAGTTTGGTCAATACTCCTGTTGACAAATTGTGCTTTGCTTCTCCCAATAAAAATAATAATAGATCAGTCCGTTCACTATATCAGCAAGACATTGTTACTTTATCGCCTGTGATCGCTTATTGGAATAATGCAGTTGGTAATATCTGTTGGAAAAAAAGTGTGGATGTCTCTTTTTTTTTTAACCAATAAAGTAAAAGAGATTTCTTTTAAAATAATTCATAACCCTGCAAAACACTATCTAGTTCAAAAGTTCAAAAAGGATATTTCCTCCAGTTGCTCTTTCTGTGACTGTGACAACTCTGCCGGAACTGTAGTTCATCTTTTTTGGTATTGTCCATTTACGAAAAATGTTTTGGCAAGATGTTTTAGGATTTATTAGGTCTGAAATCTATAATGAATGTGTGTTGTATTGGAAGGATGTGGTCCTAGGCTTTGTTGATTATGATAAATCTAAAAAAGTCTATAAATCTAAATAACTAAATGCCAAACCTCTCTTTCTTATATTTGTGAAAGAACTTGAAAAATATCTATTTTCAATTAAGTTGTCTGAGAACAAAAAAGCCTTAAAAACATTATCTGTTTGTAATTATTTTCCTTTTTTCAGTGTCATGTAGCCTAATTCTTATAATTTATCAATATGTTTAATTTATATTATTCCCCCATTGTTATTTTTTGTTGTTGTTTTTGTATTCTGTTGTTATCTGTTATTATTTGTGTTAAGCATTAATAAAAAATAAAATAAAAAATACAATTAGGCCTAGTTAATCTATTTTCCCGGTTATGCTCTGCTGTAAAAAAAACAACAACAAAAAAAACAAAAAAAAACATTTCATCGACTGGATCATTGTGTAGCGTTAACCTTGCACAAGTAAAGTTTGAACAAGTTTAACAACCCCATATATTAATTATATATTTTTTTATTTAAACCAGCCCAAACACACCTATAGGCTACCTATATACACTTGGATGCTGCATTAAAAAAATTCTTAAAGGGAAAACAAATGTAAATAATAAATCAACTCCAGCTGATTCCAGTGATCAAGGGCTTAGGACATTCCCATTGCAGTTTCCACCATAGTGGGCACTTCACTTGTTGTAAAACCTAAGCAATGACGTACATCCGAGTGAACGAGACGGAGGGCAGTTAGCCAAGTCAACGAGAGAAGGGTATGACAATTTTGGACTGGAACGCAGGCCAACCTATTAAAAGCTCACCATACAGCACCCGACAAAAAGACATCCGCATACTTCCGAGTCAATACACAAGTGTAATTCTTAATCACTGTTATATTATCAGGTGAAAACTGACAGAAAGGTAAGTTATTGAACTAATACTCATTTTCATGGTATCCCACAGGCAAAAAAAACAAACAAAAGAAACAAAAAAGAACGCGGCAGCAACTAAAAATGAACAATAAAACCATAATTCAATCAGTTAAATCTTACATGACAAACATTTGACATATTAAATAAATATAATTAATTGTCTATTTCCATGTGCCGCAGCGGTTTCCATGTAGTACAATGCTCTTTTCACACAATTAAATGTTCTCTAATCCAACCTGTTACATTTTTTTATTAGGCTAATGAAATTAACATTTGACTTACTGGGCCAACAGCAAGAATCGAGAGGCTGGACCTGCACCAGCACTGATAGATGAAGAAGAGGAGATACACAATATTGGAAGAATATTAAAATCCAACAGGAAAAATAATTACTGTTGCTTTTGTATTTGTAGGAAATAAAGATGACCAAATAAATTGTGAATAATTAGTGTTTATTTAACAGCTGTGGTGGTTACGCCATATATCTCGGACTATCCTTCCATCTGGCATCCTCCCATTCCATACAGTAATGTTTGATTTTCGGAAGGTGCGATGATGGGAATATGTGTGTCATCAATGCATCCGACCACATTGGAAATCCTAAAGGAAATTCTAATTTCCTTCCCGCTGTGATACAGTGGCCTTACTAATGTGCTCTGCTGCATCTCCGATGTTATATAGAAAAAATGTGCAATGAATGAATGTAGTACTGCACTGCAAAAAATGCTTTTCATACTTAGCCTTTTTGTCTTGTTGTTTCCAGTCAAAATGTCTAAAGATTCTTAAATCAAGATGCATTTACTAAAAGAAAAACTCTGGGTTAACAGAAGAAAACCTGCTCCCGACCAGGTTAGGTTCACAGAGTAAGTTGCCATGGTAACTGACTCTGAGTATAAGTTACCTCTCTTTCAGAAACGGGCTTGACTCTCTGCTTTCTCGGGTTTGACATACCTCCCATTCTGAAACGGAAAACCCAGAGTTCCCCTCATTTCAGGGTTAACATACTGCGAGTTATCACTTAATCTCCTTTCTGAAACAGGCCCCTGCTCCCACAAACATATTCCTCTTTGAACAACATTCCAACCAACCAATCAGATTTGAGGGGCTAGTTTGCATCAAGGTTTACAACCAGGGTTAGGTGCTTACATTGTTATTCACCTATCATTTAGCAACAGATTCTATTTCCAGTTTGTTTATCTGTTTCTAGGCTCTCACATTTGCACATTTCTAGAAGATTGAGAGACTGTAAAGACTGTCTTTCAATTAATCCGATTTGTGCATGATTCTCGGATGGATCTCCACGCAGAAATGTCAGAAATATCAGATCTGACCCCGGATGCCGAATCGCTGACAGAAGATATCAGTCTTCTATCGGCCTGAGAGTTTGAGAAAGCCAGGGAAGAGCAGGAGACGAAGTACTAAAAAGGCAGGAGACGAAGTACTAAAAAGATTATATTGAATAATCTTAGTTGTGTAGGCTATATGTTTCAATACTCGGACTTCGCCTGACTTTCTTGATGCTCAGATTTGGTCTGGATGTTTGATAACTACATGACTCATCATAAAATTAAATCATAGCCTATATAGAAAAAACAAAGAAAATAAAACAACACAGATGTATGGTTGCTCTCTTAAAGTAACACTCACGTTGCTATTGGGAATCCTTAGATCCTTCACACAGGAGGTAATAGGCTAATTGCAGTTTCATCCGTATACCCAAACAAACACACCTGCAAATGACTCACATTGAAATATACTTGTGTAAGACACTGCTGTGTTTGGACATCAAAATTGCTTTAGATACAATGTTACTATTCACTTCCTCACTTCAATCAGCTTCATTTTATTTGTACTATTTTGTTGTATTTAAAACTACTTTTCAAATGATGATTTATAATTTTTTGTGTGATTATGCTCATTTATAATTCCTAATTATCTAAAAAAAAAAAATTAAAAACCTCAAACAATCTAATATCAGAATGTGCCACCTTCTAAAAAACACAATGCATTTTATCAGCAGGAAATGTTTATCAGATTGTACTGGCAGTTTTTACTACAAAATCAGTACGGAAATGGGAAAAGTCTGCATATTCTGTGTGAACATACAGTATAGGAAGTAAGATCCTCCTCCAGATGGGAGTAACCGCGAGGCAAAATAGCGCACACTTGCTCTGTGACTTGTACCAACAGGTGGTGAGAAAAAGCATTTCAAAAATGAAACACAAATTACATCTTGTCGTGCAACTCAAACACTAATTGCAGTGAGGCTGGTTTCTGCGAGAATTCACACCTGTTCCATCTCTGTAAAGCTCAGATGGTCATATTTGTCAAAACATTTTGGGAACTATGACTGTTCTACAGGTGGAATTCAGGTATGATGATTTTTATTGCAGTGTGAGAGGCCTAATGCTTTAAGTCTAAAGTGGCTGGCCCTATTCCCAACTCTTATTTTAAGGGTTAGTTCACCCAAAAATGAACATTCTGGCATACTCGCCCCCATGTCGTTCCAAACCCGTAAGACTTTCGTTCATTTTCAGAAACACAAATGACGATCTTTTTAATGAAATGAGCGCTTTCTGTCACTCCATTGACAGCTTCGCAACCCTAGCCCCAGAAAGGTAAAGAAACCAAGTAATCCATGTGACTCCAGTAGTTTAACCTCTAATAAATAGAATTTAGTTTAATCAATTTTAATTAATTGAAAGATTAAGTGATTCGTCAATACTTTTTTAGTGGCTTGTCAACTTTCCATTCCTCCGCTGCGTGAGTCATGGGCTGCCAACTTTTGAGTTAGCTTGGAGCGAGAATTATGGAAGGCAGTTATGTCCAGCATGGACAGAATCTGAGAGCTGAGAATTTGTTTCATATCAAAAGTAACCTGCTCTCTAGTCTGTCGGTGTCAGTGTCCTCTTTGCTTCGCATTTTTTTTTCTGCGTGAGAAAATGAATGTGTGGCGTCACGTGAGAGAGTGTGAAAAGGATCAATAATGCGTGAGTCTCACCCTGCAATGCGTGAGAGAGTTGGCAGCCACCACCAGATTGTTGTCAGTGCGAAAACACATTTGCTTGAGCGCTGGTCTATGACTGGAAAAATAATAGATTCGTTGTAATGTAACATATTAGATATGTTATACATATATGAGGTTATGAGGACATCTAGTGGTCATCTGATATAATGACATCGAGAGTCACGTGTGTATGTTTTGTTACTGGAGTATAATAAAGTTATGTGATGACAGGGTCTGATGTTCGTCTGTCGGTCTAAAGAACAGAACATGGTGTCAGAATAAAAACAAAAACGGATAGAAACGCAGAAACAGAGGATGACACAGTTACAGTCACCACCGCCATTAATCTCTCGGAAAATTGGAGGAAGATACAGAGGTTCGGTCTTTTCTCGCTAGCTAGCGGAGTAGCAGAGAAGTCTGAGACGGTGCAGTGTGCTACATTTCTGTGTAATATGCTGAGTAAAATGTGAACAAGATTGACTGTATGTGTTCACCTGAGGTTTAATCCAGTAATCACTTTAAATAATTATAAAATATTAATTTTGTTAAGTACGTTGAAATGTTTATGTTCTGCATTAATTCATATTTTTAGTGATTTCGTATGAGGTTAAAAATGTAATGATGACATGTTTGGGATGAGTGTATCTGATTGGTCGTGTGTGTGCGCGTGCGGTTATTAATAGTTGGGGAGTTCTCAGGAGACGCTTCATTCTAAGTAAAAACTCTGTATATGAAGCATCTCGTCTGACTGTTTATTGATAAACGTGCTCCCTTACAGGTACATGAAGCGTACATTTGCACACATGTGAATATTAGTGTTACTAAATCTATTTTTGCTAGGTATTGTGTTGTATTGTTGGGTTAAGTGCGATACGGGGCGAATCCGATGTAAAACGCTAGAGTTATCAGCTGGGGAGCACGTGGTTCGCGCGCAAATCGTTCATGTGTGTGTCGGTAGGGTGATTAAATGTATGCGGTTGAATTTATTTAACGTTGTTTAGTTAAAGATCGATTTATGATATGTGTTGTCACGTGTGTTTTATGTGAGATTGGGGCTTGTGAATATAGAGAGTGTCGCTGTTTTAGGATGCGCAATGCGCATACTTTAAGTGCACTCATTTATTCACGGTGAACTTGGGATGCGTTGATTTAAAGGGGGAATTACATAAGAGCTCATGCACTTGTGTATAACATTATATAAATAATAGAGCTCATGCATTGTTGTGTAATAATTGTTCATTTATTGCCACAATTCATTCTAAGTAAAAACTCTGTAAATGAAGCATCTTGTCTGACTGTTTATTGATAAACGTGCTCCCTTACAGGAGTGCTACATCTGCACGTGGCGGGGGAAGAGGCCATACAAGTATGTAATACATTTGAGTTCTCAGAAGAGGAGAAAAATAAAATACAAGTACTAAAAGACAAGTTTAAAAATTACTGTGAGCCTCGAAAAAACCTACCGTACATCAGACATGTGTTTTTCACGAGATCGCAAGGGCCTGCTGAAACAATCGACATGTACGTCACGGATCTGAAAAGCAAAGCAAAAGACTGTGAGTTTGGTGATCTCCACGATTCATTAATTCGTGATTAGGATTGTATGTGGCATAAGAGAGGATCCGATCAACTAAAAGGCAGGCTTCTAAGAGAAACGGATCTCACATTGGAAAAGGCCATAGACATTTGCAGGGCCAGCGAGATCACGTCGAGTCAGATGAAAGCACTCAATGATGAAGTAAATCTACACAAAGTTGAATCCATAAAGCCAAAGAAAAGAGACACCAAATCAGAGCAGACGTCAGTGATGAGAAAGGAATGCAGCAGATGCGGCAACACGCACGAGTACAGAAAATGCCCAACCTACGGGAAAACATGTAAATCATGTCAGAAGAAAATTCCATTTTTCCATTTCCATTCCATCCATTTTACAAAGATGTGTAATTCCAAAGACCTGCAGAGTCATAGTAAAAGAATGCACGTGATTGAACAAGATGGTAACATGTTTATTGGTACAGTAACAGTGGAAAATGAAAGAAATGTAATGTCCATCAACTCAAGTAATGAGGGTAATGTCCATCAACTCAAGTAATGAGGATGAACAATGGATCGAGACAATCCAGATAAACAAGAATGATGTAAAAGTGACACTGGATACAGGAGCTGAATGTAATGTCATGTCATGTCAGAAAGAGAGTACAAGTTGCTAAACATAGC
This sequence comes from Rhinichthys klamathensis goyatoka, assembly GCF_029890125.1. NCBI lineage: Eukaryota > Metazoa > Chordata > Actinopteri > Cypriniformes > Leuciscidae > Rhinichthys > Rhinichthys klamathensis. The sequence goes on along the minus strand of NW_026607037.1, from coordinate 1,761,419 downwards.
AGGGTGCAGAGGTCAAGCTGCAAACTTGTTACATATTCTGGACACAAGATGGCGCCATTGGGCAAGAAAGCACTAAATTGTGTGTACATAGGACAGTAATACAAAATCCTGTTTGAAATAATGAAGCATGATGCACCTGTCATTCTAGGACGATCTGCATGTCAAAAAATGGGCATGATTAAAAGACTGTATGAAATTGAAAAGAGCAGAGACATTCTCAAGGATTTTGATGATCTATTTGAAGGACTAGGCTGTTTTGTTACCAGGAGAACACCACATACAAATTGATCCAAATATCAGACCAGATGTGTATGCGCCAAGAAGGATACCTACCTGTAGCTCTGCGAGAGAAAGTGGTTGAAGAACTACAAACAATGGAGCAGATGGGGGTCATCGCAAAGCAAACTGAGCCAACTGAATGGGTCAACAGCATGGTAACTAGTTACATCGAAGAAAATGCGCATTTGTATGGATCCTAAAGATCTTAATCTGGCAATAAAAAAGTGAAAGTTCAAAGCTTTGCACAATGAACACACCAATTGGGCGATACCGTTTTCTTAGGTTACCTTTCAGTATATCATCAGTGTCAGAAGTCTTTCAGAGATCCATTGCACAAATGATAGAAGGACTGGAAGGTGTGGTAAATATCATCGATGACTTGCTGGTGTGGGGAGATTCCATTCAAGAGCATGATGAAAGGCTAATAAAGCTGCTGGAATGTGCAAGAAAAAACAATTTAAAGCTGAACAGGAACAAGTGCAAAATAAGAATGACGGAGATCAAATATATGACACAAACTGAGTGCTCAAGGAGTTAAGCCAGACGAAGAAAAAGTAAGGGCAGTGACTGAAATTCCACCACCACAAAGCAAGCAAGAACTGCAAAGATTTCTTGGAGTGGTGCAATATCTGGCACATTCCCAGTGCAGTTCAACAGTTCATTCCCAATATGTCTGACATAAGTGCACCTTTGAGGAAATTGCTGGAGAAAGAGACAGAGTGGCACTGGGAGGATGCTCAACAGCAAAGTTTTGAAAAACTGAAATATTTGGTTACTCAAAGTCCTACTTTGAAATTCTTTGATGTGAGCAAACCGGTCACATTGTCGGTAGATGCCAGTTCAGAAGGAATAGGAGCTGTGATTCGGCAAGAAGGAAGGCCAGTGGCTTATGGCTCGAGAGCACTGAACAACTGTCACCATAGATACGCACAAATTGAAAAGGAGTTGTTGGCCATAGTTTATGGTTGTGAGAAATTTCACCAGTATGTGTACGGAAAGGAAATCATGATTGAAAGTGACCACAAGCCATTAGAGATTATATTTAAGAAGCCGCTGCATCAGGCTCATGCTTTTACGAAAAGAATGCTTTTACGGCTACAGAGATACAATCTGAAGGTGATGTACAAACCTGGTAAGGAACTATAAATAGCAGATGCTCTAAGTCGTGCATATCTACACGAACAGAAGGAAAATCTGTCGCATGCGTTCCTGAAGTTATTTGAAAGACTGTTGTTGGCCCATACCTGAAGGACATTGCTGGACCTATAACGCTTATTTACCGTCCCTTACATTTGTATATAATTTTGATTTCCATTACACGAGAGTAGATGTTAAAATTTCATGCTGATTTGTACTCGGCTTTCGCCAAGATAAGTAAAACTAAGACGTAGCTTTACAGTAACCTATGCCTCTCCATCCATTTACGCTTCCTTCCATGTGGTGATGTGAATCTCCTTCTGTCCGGCGTTAACGGCAGCAGTGTACTTGGCGTGTCAGTACACACAACGGCTGCAACTACAGTGTGGTCTCCCTAGTGGACCAGCACGACAACCGTCTGGATTGAGCCGAGTAGGGGACATCTCTAGGGTCTTCAAGTGGGCACCTTCTGTCCTCAATGTTTCGTCGACTAGCCCACGACACCTCAAGAGGGCTTGACAGTGACTCTGGCGTCCCAGAGTCACCCCCCTCCGTCCCCAACTCAAATCAGCCCAGCTTACTGACCTCTACATCCCTCCTGCTGCTGAGACCTAACCACAATCTCACAATCTCTACGCAACCCAACCATACGCGCCAACCCGTTTGACTAAGGCTGTCGAGCCCCACTGTCTTCGTTAAAGTAGGTTCAGTGGCAACGGTTCCGTATGCAGACTGATCTCATGAAATGGCGTATGTATGACACGCCAATTCGTATTTTCATTTTTGGCGTGCTATCAACACGCATAATCGCTTTTCAGCGTGTTTATCAACGCCTTTGACTTAACGTTATATTACTGTATTATGTATATATAAATATATGACCTACCCCAACCCCGTCCCTAAACCTACCCGTCACTGGGGTTAATACCATTTATGAGTCTTCTCCTACCATCCTAGGAAAAGAAATATCGCTCCACAGATCTAGATATAGATTTTGCTTCGTTTCGCTCGGACATTTAACGGCGTACACATACACGCGGAATCACTCGGACATTTAATGGCGTAGACATACACGCAAAAGATTTCGGCGTGGACATACACGCGGATACCTCAAAATGCGTATAGATAACACGCCACTTGAATTGAAAGTGGCGTGTATGTTTACGCAAAGTCATGATGTCATGTTGCCGTATGGCATACTACCTACCGCAAAACACCATTTCTGCCCAATCACCAACCCTCATTCACGCAATATACACAGGAACGTAATAACTGTACTTACTATGCAAACTATACAAATAAACCAACAGACTCTTCGAGTTTTTCAAGAATTCTACGAAACCGTAGCGTGGCGGCCTGTACACAGCCAGCTAGAATCTGTTTCCTCACAGACCCGCACTGTTAACTCTATCAGTTGAACAATGCGTGCTGATCCAGACCACAAAACAATATCTGGTCGTAGGTTAGTGGTGGCAATCTCAGGTGGAAAAATAAGCCGTTGGTCAAGATCAGCCAGCATTTTCCAGTCCCTAGCAGCTTCCAGTTGTCCTGGGCGAGAATTGGTTTTAACACCTTTTCTTGGTGGTTGCTCGCCTGGGCGGAGGAATATTGTCTTCTGCGTGTAATGTTTTGCTAGAACAGGTGGCAACTTATTGGTCATGTTACGCTTGCCTTCTAATGCTAAAGCCAAACATCGCAGTACTTGGTCAAGGCGCCAAGTAAACCGACCTTGGCTAAGAGCCACCTTACATCCTGTCAAAATGTGCCTTAATGTGGCAGGTGATGAACACAAAGGACAAGATGTCACGGTAGACGTTTTCTCTGTTTCCTTCTAGTCTCGTGTTTATGTTGTTGTATGAATGCACGTGTGTGAGGGGTGTGTCTGAATGACATCACTTGATCCGCTCCAGCTGCTCATCATCCTTCACCAGCTGCAGTTGATCATCACCACACTATTTATACTCACCGTCATTCTCTCATCCTTGTCAGATCGTTGTTTCATGTGGTTCGTGTTGGTGTTCCGGTGTCCAGTTCCTGCCTTGTGTTCCTGTTTCTTCGTCTGGATTCGAGTTCTACGTTTGTCTCACCATCGTCTCTTCACCGCACCACTTCACGCATCCTGACCATCTAGTCCCTATGCCACCAGCCCACCCGTATCTCTGAACTTTCGTCTGTCCTCATAATAAATAAGTGTTACTTGCATCTTTGCTTCCGCCTTTTGATTGTGACACAAGAGGGCAGAACATCATATGTTGACCTGATAAGGAAACTGATCCTACTCTCTTCCATTGACCAAAGGTCTTGCCAGCCCATCTTGCGTTGTTCCACACTCTCCCATCTCATCCACTCTCCCTGCTTGGCCTGGGAAATGGCCTTTATACACCTCATCCTCTCCTCCTGCTTTCGCACTTCGTTGACTACCAGCTTCCTCCTTTGAGCTGGGCCTGCCTTGTGCCATTTAGGAGGAGCTAAACTGACCCCAAAACCCCCTCTTCCATGCTGTACCTGTCCCACGATATCACCAATTTGAAGGGCAGCCTTTGTCTCTACCACAGATTTCTTTGCTGGCCACTTTGTACCAGTTTTTAACACAGGTGCTGCCTCCCTTACACATTTGTCGCGTGACTCTACTAAGGTCATTTCCAGTCTGACCTTGGCACACTTAAGCTCCTCGGTTATAGCAGAGCCTGGCAGCTGCAATATTCCTTTACTATAAAGTCCCACTCTGCTGAGGCAGCGTGGAACTCCCAACCATTTCCTGATGTATGAACTTATCAACGCTTCCAGCTTATCCACTGTTGTCAAAGAAACGTCGTACACGGTCAGTGGCCACAGCAACCTTGGCAGTAGACCAAACTGAAAGCACCAAAGTTTTAGTTTGCCTGGTAGAGCACAGCTGTTTATGCTCTTCAACCCTTCCACTGCTTGTCGTCTAACTTCTCCCACTCGAGCTGTGTCCTTTAGATCCCCATCGTACCATCTCCCAAGACTCTTCACTGGCTTCTCAGAAACTGTTGGTATTGCCTCACCATTAACTAACATACTGTACATACACATATTGTCTATTTTGTATATTGTATATTTTTATATATTTTTATTATCAGTGTCTTGTCGCTGTCATTCTGTTTGTGCACTAAAAGCTTTTGTCACCAAAACTAATTCCTCATATGTGTGAACATACTTGGCAATAAAGCTCATTCTGATTCTGATTCTGATTTATTTAACTCTTTCGTAAGACCTTCATTTAGGTTTGTAAAAATATATACACTCACCTAAAGGATTATTAGGAACACCATACTAATTCTGTGTTAAACCCCCTTTCGCCTTCAGAACTGCCTTAATTCTACGTGGCATTGATTCAACAAGGTGCTGAAAGCATTCTTTAGAAATGTTGGCCCATATTGATAGCATCTTGCAGTTGATGGAAATTTGTGGGATGCACATCCAGGGCACGAAGCTCCCGTTCCACCACATCCCAAAGATGCTCTATTGGGTTGAGATCTGGTGACTGTGGGGGCCATTTTAGTACAGTGAACTCATTGTCATGTTCAAGAAACCAATTTGAAATGATTCAAGCTTTGTGACATGGTGCATTATCCTGCTGGAAGTAGCCATCAGAGGATGGGTACATGGTGGCCATAAAGGGATGGACATGGTCAGAAATTCTGACTCTACCATCTGAATGTCTCAACAGAAATCGAGACTCATCAGACCAGGCAACATTTTTCCAGTCTTCAACTGTCCAATTTTGGTGAGCTCTTGCAAATTGTAGCCTCTTTTTCCTATTTGTAGTGGAGATGAGTGGTACCCGGTGGGGTCTTCTGCTGTTGTAGACCATCCGCCTCAAGGTTGTGCGTGTTGTGGCTTCACAAATGCTTTGCTGCATACCTCGGTTGTAACGAGTGGTTATTTCAGTCAAAGTTGCTCTTCTATCAGCTTGAATCAGTCGGCCCATTCTCCTCTGACCTCTAGCATCAACAAGGCATTTTCGCCCACAGGACTGCCGCATACTGGATGTTTTTCCCTTTTCACATCGTTCTTTGTAAACCCTAGAAATGGTTGTGCGTGAAAATCCCATTAACTGAGCAGATTGTGAAATACTCAGACCAGCCCGTCTGGCACCAACAACCATGCCACGCTCAAAATTGCTTAAATCCCCTTTCTTTCCCATTCTGACATTCAGTTTGGAGTTCAGGAGATTGTCTTGACCAGGACCACACCTCTAAATGCATTGAAGCAACTGCCATGTGATTGGTTGATTAGATAATTGCATTAATGAGAAATTGAACGGCCTATAGTGTAATTACAGACTTAAAGGCACACTGTGGAATTTTTGCCCACTAGGGTGCGCTCGACCTGTAATTTTCATGTTTAGTGCCCCTAGAGGGCACAGGCGCCGCAGCATTGTCGCAAAAGTCAACAAACAGTCAACCGGTCAACCTCCCGTGTCTTTTTATGTGTGTGCAGACGGCATTTGATTTGTATGTTGGAGAAAGTTAATCGATTCACTACTGACCAAAATAATAATATAAATATAAGATTAATAATATAAATCCTATAAAAAAAACAAATTGAATAAAAGTAGCATTCGCAGAAAACAATGTCTGATCAGGTAAGTCGCATTGACAAGGGTTGCCCAATCCTGCTCCTGCCGATCGTCTGTCCTGCACAGTTCATCTCCAACCCTAATCAAACACACCTGAAGCAAACAATTAGGGTCGTCAGGATCTCTTTGCAATGGGTTGGAGATGAAATCGAGTAGTCGGGAAATCGTGCAACAAAACTGATATAACTCACTACATATTTCCGTTATTTGTAGTCTTCAGTTTGTTTTTCCTTTTACACAAATACAAACATATATGAGCGGAAAGGAAAAAAAAACATTTACATTTGTATACGGCAGTATGTTGTGACTTATATCAGTTTTGTTACACGAATTCGCAGTAAATATTACATTATATATACACTTTTATGCCGATGTTTATTTTAAACTCTCCCTTTTTCTTTTTTTGGTCTCCTCTGACAAAATTTTTGCTTTCTTCGCTTTCTTCCGAGTAGCTGTTGATTCAGCCATGACGACAACATACAGACGCCGGCAATCAAACGCGAGTTGAGCTCTCACGTTAGAATTTGAGGAAGTTGTGGTGGTGGGGGAAGTGACGTGTACCGTAAAGCGGTCGAATTTTGTAGTTCTTTTTGTGCTCGGGTTCCTACCCGAAACCCGAAGTTACATAGTGCTAGTAAAAGCGATACAGACACCTTCAGGCTTCGGCAGACGTGTCATTCAACCTATTGTAAGTCGATGTACCATCTCAATGGGTTTTGGTAATATATTATAAAGGTTGAAAAGTTCCACAGTGTGCCTTTCATTTTTGGGGTCCAGTAATTGCCTTTAGATTTTAGGCTCTCTAAAAAGAAAAACAGAACAGGTTTAGGACATAAAAAATGAAAGTAACTTATGTAATTACTACACAAATTCACATTATAAAAAATGAAGACTAAAAGAGTTTAGTGAAAATCCCTACACTGTTAAAGACCCAGGGGAGAGGTTGTCAAGTTGTCAAGTATTATTCAGAGATACTCTGCACGTAATCTCTCATTCTTATAAACTGCCATACGAGTCGTTACATCCCAATCTGTCATTTCTGGTCTATTTTTAGTCCCAAGGGTCCTGATGTCATGGTGGTCTCTCTATTATCCTGTTGCTCTTCGTGACTGCAGTGATGATTCCTTTGTTTGAAGAGAAGAGTGGTCTGTCATATCCCAGTCAGGCACAGATAACATTTATATCAACAACAATCCATGTCTTTATCAATCACAAGTGGGTTCATTAATGCATGAAGTGTCAAAGCCCAGAAGAGATTTTAAAGAAAATATTGTTCTAATATGAACGCTCTTCAGTTTGACATGAATATGAGCAATTGATGACAGCCGTCTTATGATAATGATGAAGTGCAACATGAAGTGCAAAGTATGACGTAAAATAACACTTTTACATTGCTCCCAGGCTTAGTTTGACACATTCTTGCAGCTGCCTCTGAAACTTTTGTTGCCATAGATACAAGACATGCACTTGCTTCTGGAGTTTCAGCGAACTCTTCTAGAACTGTTGTTTCCATGACAGCAGCTGCACTAGATGGTTCTCTGGCAGGGGCGTCATGCAAGCCAAAATTCTGGGGGGGCACAATCTGAGACGTTGCAATTGTTTTCTGACGGGTGATATGGATCATGTTAGGAGGGGTCAGGGGGTTTCTCCCCCTAAAAATTTGTTAATTCTGGCTGCGAAACATACTATTTCAATGCAGTTTGGGAGGGACAGAAATACCTTAACGGAGCTAGCAGCAACCCTCCTCTATCTGAGGACTAAGTTAAAGTATATGTGTATCTTATATGTGCATTATAAGATGTTTTGAAGGCCAAAAAAACTCCTAAAGTTGAGCTTTGACTGATAGGCTTTTCATTTTTGTCTGTCAGTGAAGAAAGTAAACATAGGGTCAACTGATAGGTTGATTTATGAATCATTTTCTCAGACGAATTTATTTACTGAAAGCTACTAGGAAAGCTAGGTAGCCTAACTAAGTTTATTAAATTCATTCACAGTACACATTCATTATTGATCTTATGCCTAATACAGGGCCGTAGACAGGGCTTTATAATCACAGAGGTCCTAAATTTGAGGTGGGTAGGGGGTTCAAATTTTTTATTTCTCTGATATGTGCATTTCAAGACGTTTGAAGGCCAAAAAAAGGATAAGAAATAGCTTTGAAACCATGTCAGTGGGCAGACTATTTGTCAATACCTGCTCTCACCTCTTATTCATCACTCTTTCTTTTTCTCTCAGTCTCCTGATCTTTCCTTCCCCTCCTAAAGCTGAGCTTTTTTAATTTACTTAAGGCTACAAATTGTACTATATTAATTCTCAATATGTACACATTCATTATTAATCTTTCTTGTGCCTAACAATGAAAACGTCTTTTCCCCTCACAATGACAGTAAACTAATTATTAGCCTACATTACGAGTCATGTTACATAGGCCTATTTTCAGCTCAAAATGGCGAAATTAGACAAAAGTACATTCGTGTGCCTGATTATGTTTGTCCTTCGTTTAACATTTATGAACTAAAAAAACTGTCAAATATGAAATGTTTAGTTTAGCTACTTACATCTCGCACTTGACTGTACACTGAAGCGTCGAGTCTCACTGCTAAAATTCGCGCTCAGCTTCTGTGAACATAAAGCCCGCCTACTTTGATTTGATTGGTCATCTCAAATATTCTGACATTGACGAGCAGTGACAGACCAATGAGGCTCAGATGAACACGCACACACACACACACACACACACACCCTGTCCTCTGTTTCTGACGTGCGCTCCGCTCGGCACCGCTGCGGATTGAAGATGAACAACGCGCTGAATCTGATTATAACAAGACTGAAGAAATAAAAAATTATCAGGGAGGAAAAATCTGAGGGGGCACGTGCCCCCTCACTTTGAATGGGCATGACGCCACTGTTCTCTGGTGATGTATTAAATTGCATTATTACCTCTCTCTATATATATATTGTTTTGGATATTGATATTTTGCTGTTTCAAAGTTATTTTGCTTGCTTTTGATTTAATGCCTTAGATTGCTATTATTATTTACCTGTTATGCTATTTACTTGCTTTCGATTTAATGCCGGGTGAAATGCTATGTTGTGCAAATGGCAACTCAGAATGATGTTGCATTTTGTGTGTAATTGAAACAAGATGAGATGAGCAGAAAATTGTGAAAGTTGTAGCGTATGTACTGTTTGTAACCGGCAACCACAAAAGGTTAACGAGAAGACAAACTGGGATGAAGAGAGCATGCTGCAACCTCAAGAAGTGAGCCAGATGAACGCTTCAGTGAAGAAGTCCGACGGGTTAAGCAAGAGATACAGAGACTGATGAAGATTGGATATTACAGGACATTGATGAATTAATGACTAATATTGAGGTGGAATTGCCCAAAAAATAATATAAAAAAAAAGTCTGAGGAGTAAAGGCCTCCTCAGATGCTGCCCAGGGGCGGACTGGCCATCTGTGTGATCTGGAGAATCACAGAACGGCCGGTACTCCAGGACGGCCGGCGGGCCGGCCCACCGGGCCACCGGCCCACCACCCGCCACACACGCAGTCACAGACATCCCAAGTCTCCCGGAAGTTCCCCGCATATTTATAGCGGCTCACTGATGCCCGCAAATTAGTTAAAATCTCTCGGAATCTAGAGCGAATAAGAGTGCGCATGCGTAGCGCGCGCACGGGAGAGAGAGGGAGCGAGCTAGAGACCTTGCGTGTGTGTGCTAGTATGCGCGTGTGCCTCACGAAGCGCATGTAAGGACCCAACCAATCAAGTGCGGGCGGGCTTTTATCTCTACTACTGACGAACCGAATTAATCAGAAATTACTTTGCAAGTTACTTGCTATGATGTTAGGAAGTGATATTCAGCTTGCTACATTTTTAATGATTACAGTAGTTAAAACAGCTAAACTTCAACATTTTAGCTGTAAAATGCCACATGCAGTAGCTAATATTAAGAAATATGTTGTGCTTTTACTTTTAAAAATGTTGGTAACGTTACAGTTAATGCTTACAAACTTTGAAGATTTTGAATACAGAAGTTACATTTGTAATGGTGTAGCCTATTTTCATTTAGATGTGGTATTATTATTTGTGCAGTAGCTAAGATTAATTACTGCATAAATTAATTAAGATTATTAAGTAATAAATTCATTTTAAGACAGCATGGAATAGATTGTATAATTTGCTGTTAGCTAGGTATAGTATTATGAGCCACAATTAAAGTCTTGTGACACTCATGCCAGGCAGCAGGCGTTATTGTTGTTGTTGTCGAGTTTCCGCGCGCCGATTGCTTTGGGCCGGGCCTAGTCAAAGTCCAGGGCCGTTTTTTAGTCCCAGTCCGTCCCTGATGCTGCCTGTGTGAAGGATACCCGAGGGGCGCTTAACAGCATCTACAATATTGCTGGTTAAAGGCTAGTTTTTTTTAGCTTAAGTTGATTTTAAGTTTTATTTAATTTTATTTTGCATTAACTGCTTTGTATTGTAACCAATAAAACAAGTGTTTTATTGTTACGATTGCCTCCTGTGAAACTTTACTTATAACGAACTGAGCCTTAAAAATGTTTTATAACCATGTTAATCATGTTTGTGCTGATATATTCCAATCAAAAATTATTATTATTATTGTATATTATTATATAATTGTTAGATGCTACATAGTAGGCCTACCATTGAAATCCAAACAACTGAATCATGATGTCAACTTAACGTTAATTGTGATATTGTGATAAAAGAAGCCACTCTCTCACGATGGAGTCTATGCGCAATATCTGATAACGGTCGGTAGGTGGCGATATTTCCTTGCGAACAGCAGAACTGGGCGGAGACACTCGCACTGAACAACAGCTGAACAACCATGTTCATCCGGTTCACATGATCATGGCGGTACCTGCTGTTGCTGCTGATTCTTCCTCCGTAGAAAACATGCCAGAAACTGCTAATGGACCCACGGAGGACTTCACCGAGGCCCAGAAGCGACCGCAGTTCGGCACTCGCTTCCTCACAGACCCGCGACAGGTGTTTCAGCACAACGCGTGGTATGTGAACTGGCTGTCACACACACACACACACACACACTTACAAACTCCAGACTGCAAACACAATATTACAGTAATCACAAATGAATGGAAAAGTCATGGAAATTGATGTCAAAATGGGTGGGAACTTAATTCTTTAGAAAGTTCAAAACATGTCATATTTTATATTGTGGAGTGATTAAATTAAAGGACTTATATTTGACCATTATCAGAATACCGAATATATATGAATGTATAATATGAAGAATATGTATGAAAAATGTGACCCAGGACCACAAAAGCAGTCATTTTTTTTAAATTGAGATTTATACATCACCTGAAAGCTGAATGAAAGCTTTCCATTGATGTATGGTTTGTTAGGATAGGACAATATTTGGCCGAGATACAACTATTTGAAATCGGGAATCTGAGGGTGCAAAAAAAAATCTAAATATTGAGAAAATCACCTTTAAAGGTTTCCATTTCTGTTGCCGATTGTGCTGCATCCACTTACAAAAATAAAATTTTGATATATTTAAGTTAGGAAATTTACTAAATATCTTTATGGATCATGATCTTTACTTAATATCCTAATGATTTTTGGCATAAAAGAAAAATCGATAATTTTGACCCATACAGTGTTTTGTTGGCTATTGCCACAAATCGTGCAACTTAAGACTGGTTTTGTGGTCCAGGGTCACATATGATGGATGTAGAATGACAAAATAAAGCATTGATTAGCTGTAGTTAATAGTATATGTAACAAAAAAGTATGCTGTTGTAGTTAGTTAATCAACATAATTGTACAATTATATTTGTCCGTCATTGTAGTAGAATAATATGTGTCCGACCGTCATTTTAATACACCTGATTTGTTTTCGTTCTCACTCACTGTGATGGTGTTTCACCTCTTGTAGGGATAATGTAGAGTGGTCAGCAGAACAGGAGGAGGCTGCCCAGAAGAAAGTGCAGGAAAACGGTCAACCTCTCCCAGCAGAAAAACAAGGTATCAAACACTTCATCTATCACCCACCTAATGTTTATAATGCTTTAATAATAAAAATACAATTGAAAGATGCAAAAATACAGTTAAATATAGTTACATATTTTTAATTAGCTTTTAGTTTATCTTTATATTTTCGGTTTTCATTTTAATTTTATGTGCTTTTGTCAGTTTTATTAGTTTTAGTTGTTTTACTTCTATTTAGATTTTATTTCAGTTTTATTTTTAGTTGCAAATGCATTTGGGGGGGGGGGGGGGGGGGGGGGTTCTTTGAAGTTTTTTAAGTTTAGGTTTTATTCTGTTATATTTAATTTATTACAATTTTCTATAAAACAATTTTAAATAATTTTAATTTACAATAACAACAACACTGTTTCTATCAGCAGGTTTTTGCTGCCTTGGTTACAAAGACTTGCTCATAGGGATTTTTCTTTTCTTTGTTCATATCTCTCTTTCAGAGGAGTTTGACAGCAGGGCTAATGAGTACTGGAACGATTTCTACACCATTCACGAGAACCGTTTCTTCAAGGATCGCCACTGGCTGTTTACAGAGTTCCCTGAGCTGGCCCCTCGACAAAAGGCTCCACATGACAGTGAGGAGATGGGAACCGCAGTTCAGTATGGGTTAAATGGTGGTGAAGATGTTCCCTCGTCGCACATAGACACTACATTTCCTGGAGCCTCTGCATCCTATCGCATCCTGGAGGTGAGTTTTGTAATACAGTAGATGCATTTAAAGGGGCTGTTCACCAAAATAACTATTAACCTCACTCCATTGACTTTCATTATATGGAATAAAGGCCTGTTCGCACCAAGAATGATCATAATTATAAAAAAAAATGTTGATTATATTAAAACATGCACCAGTGGGAAATATTTCTGCAGTTTGGCCTGCCCTTCTGCCACTTTAAATGCTTGAGTTTTTTAAAGCAGGATAGATCCTGATTGGCTGTGGAAAAACTGTTCTGCAAGTGATTCCAACGATATTGTTTCACTGTGCTGTTATCATTATAGTTGTGGTATGGACTCTATTTTTGTTAATATATTTAGATCTTAATCGTAAACATTATAGTTATCATCCCTGGTTTGAATGGGTCTTAAGAGTGAGCAATTACATTTTTGGGTGAACTGTTCAGTAATAAAATGAAAGCCCTGTCAGTAGAATATGCTCACTTTCACCTTTTGTGTGTGTGTTTGGGGGTCTGTAGGTGGGCTGTGGAGTAGGCAATACAGTCTTTCCCATCTTAAAAACCAACAAGTGAGTCCAGATATAAACCAACCAGACCTGTCCAGAGTGTTTGTTACTCATGCAGATGAAAAATTCTTTTCTATTTGCTTTACAGTGACCCAGGTCTCTTTGTTTATGGTTGTGATTTCTCCAGCACGGCTGTTGACCTTGTCAAAGTAAGTAACAGGAAGCTTTTAATCTCTTTTAATTAAACATAGCAGGCCTTTATTTAAACTTGTTTGATACATTTTTTTTTGGCAGTCAAACCCTGAGTATGACTCGTCGCGCTGTCACGCATTTGTCCATGATATGAGTGATGCGTCTGCAGAGTATCCAATGCCAGACCGCAGTCTGGACGTCATTGTCCTCATATTTGTGCTGTCTGCCCTGCATCCACAGAAGTGAGTGTTAATGACACCGTGGGTGAGTTTTGAATTTGGACAGACATATTTATCTTGTTATATTACTATTTGTATCCCCTCCCTCTAAAAAGGTATTATTATTATTATTATTTTTTTTTTTTCAGTACTAAATAGATTTTTTTTTTCTTCTTTAAAAAACATAATGTACAGAATTTAAAGCTGCTGTCCGTAACTTTTTTGGGTTAAAAATTATCCAAAATAATAATAATTAAAAAAAACATAACCAGCCAGTGTTCAAAAATATCTGCTTGCTTTTGCCCGATTCAAAACGGTTAGCTTGTAATAATGATTTTAATTCCAGTGGTACTGGTGGATTTCCGCGGGAAATTCGAGCATGTCTTTGCGTCATTACGTCACATCTGTACACATAAAGAAGGCGTCCCGGCTAGTCGGCTATATTGCGTGAGGATGTTGGAGGTGGACATTTTTAGCCTTTTCTCACAGCATTAAATAATTAAACTTATGGCGGATCCAGAAAGGTTCAAACGACAATCACCAGTGACAACTGGACATTCACCACTTGTAAAACCCCAAATAATTCGGACTTCGGAGTGGGTAACGTTAGAGAAAAAAGAGACTGCAACTGGCCCACGCGAAAACAAGGATAAACATCGGTTCAAAACGGACGCAGAGACGGCTTTTTTTCTTTTAGGACAGGTAAGACATTTCAATAGTTCAATCGTGTAACAGTAGCACACTTGTTCGCTTAATTCACACAGTTACTGAGTTTCCTGTCTTTATTCGTTTAGCTATTATGGTAAATATTTTGAGCTAGCTATGAGAGGGAGCAATTCACCTCTACTCCAAGCAAACCAAACCGGCCTCGTCCGAAATTATATATAGTTTTAATTATGCATCGGATTACAGATACGTGTTTTTTTTTCTTTTCTTTTTTCTCAAAGAAAACCAGTAAAGAAACATTAATTTATTGGTATGACAATTAGAAATTAGACTGCACAGAAATAGAAACTGAACTACAGGGTAATCATAATACACATTAAATGTAGTCACAATGCTGATGTTGATAATTTGAGAACAAAGTATAATTTGAAAGGTTTGACGCGATCGTTATATTTAATCAGTACGATTTACTGCAAGGCTTTCCCCCCTTAGTTGATGTGGATGTTACTTACTTGTTCAGATGACATTTTTCCGATGAAAATTCGTATGTTGTCATGGTCATACTGTAGGCCTACTTCCAAATGTAGAATGTGTGATTCTGAATGCCAGTTTCCACATCGGCGCGGTGACTGACAGACTCGCAGTCTCAAAACATTGTGTTCATCCGCGCTGTTTCATGCCGATGTGCAACTCACGCAAAGTTAATAATTCCGCGAATAACTGCAATTACAGATTTCAAACAGAGATGGCGACAAAGAGGAAAAATGCCGGACTGCAGCTTTAACAGGAATGTGAAAAGGGTCCAGTGTTCATTTGTTTATCACCGTTGAGCAGGGTGATTTTTGTTTGTTCGCATTGAAGCTGATGGAATGATGTGCAGGTCTGAACATTTTTTGGAAAGGTCTTGAAAATTATATTAGAAAATGCTTAATTAGAACGGCCTGTACCCTGCAAATGATTTGTTACCATAAAGCAAGTAATATTTAAAACAGTGGTTCTCAACCATCTTCCATATGTACTTATGTTTAATTACAACATAAGTACATATCAGCTTAGATACAAAGGTCTTTGAATATTGTCTTGAAGAACCACGGCTTTAAAAGCTGTCGAAACTATTGGTAGATGATATGTAATTTTGATTGGTCAGTTTTGGTTGAAATAGCCACTATTTCATGTCTATTAATTTGTTTAAAATGTAACTGTGTAATGAGTGTGCTATTGTAAGTCGGCTGACAGCAGGGCCAATGTCATTATCACACAATAAACATAACAGAGTGACCTGTCGTCCCTCTTGATTGTCCACCACTAGCAGTGCATTAACTTCTCAACTTCCATCTGTTTCAGGATGCAGAACTCCATTAATAGATTAGCACGATTGCTGAAACCCGGAGGAGTGTTACTATTGAGAGACTATGGTCGCTATGACATGGCACAGCTTCGTTTCAAAAAAGGTAGATGTTACATCCTTGTTTTTTCATCCTTGATGTTACAACTTTTTTTAAAAATAATTTCTCAAAGAAGATTTTCGGATTGCAGTAGGTTGTCTTGCGTCACGTTCAAAACACTTGCACAAATGCAGCAAGTAGGCCTAATTGTGATGGGAGAAGAACCACCAAAATGTCAATATTGTAGCATTCCGTTACTGTAAAACATATTTTGGTCTGCACTATTTTTAATGTAAAGAGACCATGATTTTTATCAGCACAAACTTTGAAGAACTTGTTTTGTAAAATTTGAGTACAATTTTTTTTAATTTGTCATTATTAAATGTTTGTGTTTATTGACCACATCTGCCTATAAATGGCCTGTGAAGCTGATATTGCAGTAAACAACAACAGCAATACAACAACAGGGCTAATTGTTTGTCCTTTACTCAATCAGGGAGGTGCTTGTCTGAAAATTTCTATGTTAGAGGGGATGGGACACGCGTCTACTTTTTCACACAAGGTAATTGCTTGTTTATACTTGAATTGTACGCTTATAAGAACCTCTATTTGATGAATAAGCTTTGGTTGCACAATATATCATGACAGAATAACAGAGTAATATGAATACAGTTAATAAAAGAATGGCACACATTTTACAGGGATATATATTTTTTACTTTTGTCATTTTCTTCTAGATGAGCTGCATGATCTGTTTTCCAGTGCTGGCTTGGAGAAGGTCCAGAACATGGTGGACCGGCGCTTACAGGTGAACAGAGGAAAGCAGCTGACAATGTACAGAGTCTGGTTACAGTGCAAGTATCGTAAGGTCCTGGCGCCGCCTTAGAATCAAGGTTGCTTATTTGGAGAGATAGAGAACATCTGGGCTGAACCACGAAGATGTGGTGACATGGTTGTTTTAAAGATGATGGACAGGTTGTAACAACTTTGAAGATTGCGGTGCTGAAACATGCCATTAAGCGTGCTGAACGCACTGAGTGGAATGGAGACTCAATCTTATGCAGCCTACTTGGAAATGCTGATGGAGGACATGATGCATCTGAGGACCATAAACTGTTTGTTCATCAACTGAGTGATGTTTTTAAGGACTTTTTAAATGTTATGAATAAACTACATGACGGTATTAAATAAAAGCATCTTTCTGATTGTCAGCTACTTTTTCTTCCTTCTGCCTTTAGTCCTTTACTGGACACAAAGCTAAATGTGGACTAAAAGCCACATAACTCCTATGTTGATTTCATGGGCTCTGAGGTCGATAAAACAGGATTCCCACATTCGTGGAAAACCTGTAAATGAGGAATTTTTTGATTGGCTAAAGATTACACTTTGTAAGTGCAAAAATTATTTTCAAAATGGAAAAAAGTTTACAGTTAAATTATTCATTTACATTTATTAATTTAGCAGATGATTTTATTGAAAAAATTATAGTGAAAACAATCACATTTTTATTTACATTTTACATGGTATACATCCATTGAGAAGTGAAATATTATACCAATAGCAGTAATCACTATTTCTGTCATTTCACCTAAATACTCACTATAATACAAGACAATTTGTGTTACTGTCCAAGAAGTTGTTACTTTTTCTTTTCAAGTTTAATACCCTTTATTTAATGCTGTTTGAATGCAAAAGCTGGGGGGAAACATTCCACAGGAAAGTTGAAATATTTCTTTAATAATGTTGCTGCATGTGCACAGCATAAAACCCTATAATAAAAATATAGAAAAAAAAACTTTATTTTTCCTTTCATTGATAAGTGTTTGCTAGTGGAAATGGGCGTGGTTGAAAGGTAGAAATGTTTTGCACAATCTCACGAGAAAATATGAGATTTACCGATTATTGTTTACATTGCACAAAATGAGAACCGAATCGATTCTGATTTCGCGAATCTGATTGGGGGAATTATTTTTTTCGTCTACATCAACTAATCTTTCTAAAAGGAGACGTTAGACTGGAACGGAATTTAAAGAGCCAATTTATCATTCCAGGACTTGATCCCGGTTCGGTGCTGACCCAGAGCAGCGAAGACAAACAAGAGAAACAAAATATCTCAAAAACAACACCACAATTAAATAACTTCGAAGCGAATCGAGTAATGTTGGATGGGAAATCATTAGGTGTGGATCTGCAGCGAGGTTCCACATGCCTCAGATCTGGTAGAAAATAGATATCGCAGAAGGCCAGCGGAGAAAGGCGGGTTCGGGAGATCAAGGCCTCGAAGTTCTCGCAGTCCTCGGACTACAGTAGGACGCGGAGCTGGCGTCCCCTAGCGACACAGCAGGCACCGAGCGCAGGCGAGGTTCGCGGTTTCGGCTGAGGCCTAGCCCTGAGATGTCGGGCTGAGACGGGAAGGGCGAGACGGGAGACCAGAGGAGGAGAACGGTCGAAGAAAGGAGATCTAATTAATCGGCAAGCGGGAGAAAATACCTCGATAAAACAGGTACCAAGACAGATCTTGCGGTTTAAGGAGGCTAGCGGAAGAATTCGCTGGGCAATATAGAAACAACAGACAATAGAAGCAAAACCCAGGGGTAAAGCGATACTGAGACGGTATTTAGATACTGTTTCTTTTGTTTTGATCCTGTGTGAAACCCTTTGTCCTTTAAAACGTTATTTCTTCTGATTTGTATCGGTTTTTTCAATCAATCGCACACATCTAATGATTGGACTAGAATGAGAACTTAACCATGCCAATTCATCAAGTAATCCTGAAATAATATTAAAAATTCAAGGGAATCCTGACTAATTGAATCTTTAAATCATATTAGACGTGCAACGGGTGAGATTTAACTAAAATATAAATCGGTGGTGGGGTGGCTCTAACGTTGTAATAGTTTGGTTGGTTGGTTAGTTAGGAAGTAGATATAGAGTTGTTCATTGTGCCTGTTTCCCCCTGCCTCCTCCTCGAATAATATTCATAACTGTGTATGATTTTGAACCGATTGCATTTGTTTTCTAGTCGCGAACAAGATTGATTAATAAGAAACAACGTTCCTTTGCTAAATGCACTGCAGGTTATGTGTTGCATGTGGTTTGACATGTCTTAAGATCTTGCATGATAGAGGTTATCTATAGGATAAATGGCTTTAGATTGGAGTGAGTTATGACTGAATGAGTGGTGGTGGCGAGGCTGAGTCATGAATCTCAGAATGCTCTCGAAAACATGTATTGGGGACACATGACTCAACATGTCGTACACATCACTGTCCCGTCAATCTGTCAGCATCACTATGGCTACATAATGCTATGCACACTCTCTTCTTCTCTTTCCAGCCATGATGGAGGAATTGCACAGCTTGGATCCTCGCAGGCAGGAGTTGCTGGAGGCCCGTTTCACAGGAGTCGGAGTTGCCAAGGTCTGTCCGGTCTCAAACTGATATATTTCTGCCCCCATCATCCCTATCTGTTTATGATAATCATTAACCCCTGCACATACCTTCCCTCTCACATTAGATCATCTTCACTCATTCATGTGTTTTTCTAGGCCCTGGGCCTGTCTGCTTTCGTACATTCAGTTTCAGTTGCATGTTAAGTTCATTTTTCCTCTTGCTTTTGCCCAGCTGTTGTTTCACTCATTTTCCGCAAAAGCTCATGTATGTCATTAGCATTAGTCTAAGAAGGGACAGCATTTTGGACCAAAAAGATATTTGATTGTCAAGTGAAGGTGGTGTCCCATTTATGATGCATCAAAATTATTATTTTTTTATTTAAATTATTATTTTATTTTATTGTTTATTAAAGATTTCATGTAATCGAAAAATGAAAAAAAAAAATTTGGTAATTAAAGTAGGCCTGAAACGTAAGTTGCGATAGTCTATTCTTCCCTATTGTCCCATATGAGTGAAACTCTCGAACAAGAAGAAATGTAAGGCGGGACTTGATTTTGATTGGATGGATGGCTGTGGTTTGCTATTGCTGTGATGTCACGTGAGTGACGGGTTGTGACGGCCTCACATCATCAGAGAAGAGATGTCACTGCAAGAGAGAGGGGAAGTTATTTTAATAAAATATTATGAGGGTACATGAATTTAAAAACAATGATGTTCACAAATAAATAATTTATAGGAAATATTGCAATAAAAAAACAAGAATTTTTATTTCACAGTGACTTTAAAATTTGGGTTACTGGGTAACTGAATTGGGTGTCAATTTCTCATGTGATAAATTAAACCAGTTGTATTAAAGGTCTTTGGCAACAAGCCACCCCTCAATATTTTCAACCGAATTAGTTTTTTTTTTACTTCTACTCTAGCATAATTTTTGATCACAGTGAAGTGTGTCCACACTCCTGACATGTTTATCTGTATAGCTTACCCACATTGTCTGCACAAAATATCGAATTAAACGTCTCTGTTACAGTCATTATTTCGGCCCTCCGAAATTAATTGATTACTTCATTTTAAATTCCTTTTTTTTTTTTATTTGCTGAAAATTCCATGCATCACTAGTCCTATTAGTCCGCTAAGAACAACTCATTTCTGCTGAACTCTCTCTCTCTGTCTCTCTCTCTGAGGTATTTCAGTCAAAGTTGAATGTACCCAGATAGCACATGTACATCTCCAAGATGTCTGTTAAAGAGCAATTCATCTAGTGTACAAGCATCAGATACATTTTTTGGGGGAAAAAGCTGTTTTACATGCATTCTAAATAATACTTTTCTAAATGCATCGAGAAGTAGTTATGATTGTGTTTGAACAGCTTGCGGACTGATCTGTCTCAGTTTTTCTATTGAATCAGTCATTTTAGTATTGGGGAACCACAGAAAGACTTTGGATATCAATCGGCATTTGCAATGTGTGTCTTTTACTGAGGAAAAGATTTGGATCAGTTATGAGTAGGACAATAGGTTTGCCAGTTTTTCAGTGTTAGTTCATTCATTGGTCACTGCCATGGCCATGAGAGTCCTCCCCACTGACTGGCCAATGCTGGATGTTGTGTGAGAGTTAGTATGACCGTTTTCTTTGCATCTGTTTGGTTTGGTGTGAGAATTTACCAAGTAAATGATTAAGAATAGTCTGTAGGTTTGCTGCACGGGTGTTTATCACTTTGTTATTGGATTGTGGAGGGTTTTAGCCTGACCTGACCAGAGTGACCAGCATCTGTCACTCTTTCTCTCTGTATTTCATTGCATGTTTAGCTCAAAGCAGGAAGGCTTTATTTACACAACTTTATTTGAGTTAACACGGGCTCATTAATAACATGTATAAAAACTGAGGTAATGAGGTAATTAATAACTCGTATGCTACTTTCTCGCTGAACTAGAGCTTTCAGCGAGAAAGTAGCAAAAAGCGACACTTTTTGTACTTTTTTTTTGTTAATTTCTTCACCCAAAACATTAAACTCTTTTCAGTTTTAGATAATTTACCTGTAGGTCTACAGACAATGAGAAGAGCGAATTAGAGGCAGGTTTAGCAATTATTAGTCTCTGAAATAGGAAAACAGAGAGGGAAACCAGAAATAAAAAAAGATAAAAAAATCCACATTTTGCTTTTTGTTGATAAAAATCTGACAATTAGCTAAATTAATTGAAGTCATTATGAATTGCCATTTGTAACCCAATTTATTTTGTGATGGGATCAGAATTGATCGGATAATTAAAGTGTTGGTCTTGTATACGTGAATGCCAGAAATAATAATTTTAAAGCTATTTGGGCATTTTTAACATTTTCCAGTACCCCACATGGCTGATATTGACCTCAAGAAAATTTTGATTTGAGTTGTCAAACCTACCGGTACTATCAATACCAGTCAGTGCTAAAAAAAAAAATGTCGGTACCAGAATTTCTGCAGCACCGGAAGTACAGAGGACTTGGAATATTCGGTACCCTCCGATAGACGCTGCTTTGTATTTGTTTGGTATCCCATGTGTACAATTTAATATACCGTAGGATCTTTAATGCTGTGGGTACATTTTTCTGCTCGAGGTCCTGGACTTCTTGTTCAGATTCATGGCATCGTAGATTCTATCAAATATCAACAGATAATAAATCAAAAACTGACGCCTTCTGCTAGAAATCTTATAATGGTCCGTGGTTGAATCTTCCATCAGGACAACAATCCAAAAAAACATCAAAATTGATACAAAAATTTGTTACGGAGCACAAAATGAAGCTTCTGCCATGACCGTCCCAGTTCCCTGACCTGATGAGTGGAGTGAACTGAAGAGAAGAAGCACCAACATGGATCTGGGAATCTGAAGGATCTGGAGAGATTCTTTATGGAGGAATGGACTCTGATCTCTGGTCAGGTGTTCTCCAAACTCATCAGGCGTTGTAGGAGAAATATCAGAGCTGTTATCTTGTCCAAAGGAGATTGCAAAAAGTATTTAATAAAAGGGTGCCACTGCCAATAATTGTGGCCAATGTATTTTGGAGAAAAACATTTATTTCATAATGTGATCCCCCCCCACTTTCAATTCTTTTACTTCAATGAAAGGTTAGAGTTTTGGCAATTTTGCGAATGAAAGATCAAAAGGCTAAACGATGCAGATTTATTTTTTACAGCCAGTTTTGATCATATTTACCAGGGATGCCATTAATTCTGAGCATGACTGTGTGTGTGTGTGTGTGTATATATATATATACATTAGGCGTTAAGCATTAAAGCAAATCACAATCATATGAATTTGAATTTATTTCAGGATAACCCCTTGAGATGTATCATCTCATTTTCAAGGGGGTCCTGCAGCATACATATGTACAGACACAAAGGTTAACCACACAGTACATATACAAAAACACAATACAAACATAGACATATATACAAAACAATAACTCGCTCACCTGCCCTTACCCCCACAATTAACATAGCACACATATTAAAGTATATTGACAATTTAATCAACCGAATGCATTAAACAACTAATGCGTCATTTATCAATATGCCTTATGACAAAATGCTACATGCAGGATAACGTCACATCTCACATAGAAATGTCCAAAGAAAATCAAGATAAAGAAAATGAAAAAAAAAGAAATCATAATTGTATACATACTACTATATGTTTTCTACATAAATCATTTATATTTATATATTTGTAAGATTGCCAGATCGGGTCGCGTTTCTTTTGTTCTAATGAGACATAAGAAAACTACAAATTTGACTTGCTTTACGTCAAGCGTTACAATAGTCTTCTTTTTTTTTTTTCTTCGTTTCTGATGTCGCAATACATTATACTTTCATGAAATCATGCAACATACTCTACCTTGTCTGTGGACATTGTTCATTCCAAAGCCGGTGCTGGATAAGCAACGAGTGTGCGTGCGACAGTAGGCTGCGGTAGGCTAAATTATTTACGACAGCGGTAATGGACAATTCCGCTTCCAACCTGTAGGGCGACCGCAGAGGAAAAGTTACTTGGTGTTGCTTTAACACTGCTTAAAACTCACAAGGTTTTGTCTTGTACAATGTGAGCCGCACGCTTGTGATTCCTTTCATTATAACCAACAAAGTGAACACATAATCTAAATTAGAGATTCATTGTACAAGACAGCTTTTTATTATTATTATTATTATAACAGGAGTTTTAGCGAGAGTGCAGAATTCATTGCTTTAGAGATTGACTGCTTTAGTGATCATAAAGGGCTCTTCTCTTGCTTTCTGTTTATTACCCATTCACAATCTGAATGCAAGTTTAGTTTTTCATGCTGCGAAGTACACTGCAAAGTTGCTGGATTGAAGTTGAAAAGGTATTGGTGCCAACTACGAAGCGGCTTTTATGTGTTTCATTTTCACTGAACTAAAGACTTATATCACTGTTTTTTTCCTGCCTTACAAGCACCGATCTTTAGATTTAGGAAATGCAAATCCAGTTATCCGTTGTCTTCCTCTCTACAGGGTTCTGGACACAACGAGTCATCTAACCAGAGCTTGTGTAGCGTGGGCTCCCTCAGTGACAAAGAGCTGGAGGTTAGTACACATTTTGTGTTGATGCGAAAAAGTCATTGAGTCTCTAAAGTATCTCTGCTTCGGTCTATAGTAGATGAAACATGTTAGCTGACAATTGCATCATGTTGACAGTCAGGGAGGTCCAGCTTGGTGTTCAAAATGTTGTAGTTGGTGCCATGTTTTATTTATTTCACCAATAAGATAACACAGTGCTTGTGGTTGAAGACTTTGTTGCTTCTGTTTCTTTTACACCTGGATTTAGTTTTTCCTTTCTTTAATATTTGGCATCTGGATTTTGTTAGTCATTGAAATGCACAACAAAAGTGTGCAAATATTTTCAACTTAAGAAATTTCAGAAATAATGACCCTGTCTGCCATTGGGCAGGCAAACAGATAGTACGTCATTTTAGTGTAGAGAAAAAATTAACAATGAATTTTAGAATGAATGTTCTCTCAAAGAACTGACTATTTAACTGAGTTTTTGTTTTGCTCATGTCTGAGGCAAGTAGTCTATGCTGAGTTTCGTTTAATTTTTGTGACGTGCTCTAGTTCACGGAGACAGACGACAGCAAGCGCATCCTGTTTTTTTTGTTAACGGAGTTTAGGCAAATAAGTTTCAAATGATGTATTGCTCTTATCTGTATCGTGATAAATTAGTATTTTAAGTTGTTTCCGCTGTTATCAGAAAAAATGCTAGTGATCGTGCTGTGTTCTAACGGATAATGCTATCTAGGTTAACCTTATAGCTAGCAGCCATATAAAGTTGCTGCCACTTGCACGTTTCAATTTCAAATAAGCCATATTTGAGGTCGATTGATGATTGACGAACGTCTGGATTTCCTACCGGACATACTGTAATTGTCACAAGGACTCACCATTAATGATCTGTCCCTCACGGACTGCGAGACTTCGCCACTTCTTGTGGAGTTTTTTTTTTTTTTTTTTTTTGGAGACCTACTGCCTAGATAAATTTTGGTTGACTAACGTTTGGTTGACTGTGAGGGGGCAGCCCTGCTGAAAATGACTCCAACAATATCATTCCTCTGTGTTGTTATTGTTATAGTTGTGGTCTGGACTTCGAATTAGAACAACTTTTAAAGTGTTATGGTTGACGTCCACGTTGTGAACAGGGAAGTAATGAAATATGAAGAACAATTAAAGGGCTACTTCACTGCTTGCAAAATGGGCTTTCAAATAAACTTGGCTGCCTATACAGTGCAAAGGTGAAGAAAAAATAAATCTGTGCTACCTGACTAGAGAAAACAGAGAAATAAGGCTGCTGTCTTCCCTTTTGCCAAATAGGTAGGAAAACAACATCCATAATGCCCAGTAGGAAATACTTCTTAGTAAACTTTTAGTCATAATGTTGTTGACTTGTATTGTTGTTCCCAGGTGCAACAATTCAGGTCTAGACGTAGAACGATACAGTTTTCAGTGATAAAGCTGAAAGTATAATCTGTAGTTTTCACGGAAGTCCAGGTAACATGGACAACTACGGTAGTAACCATCATTTATATATACTAGTACCGACATTGCCCGCTCAACCCGCTTTCTATTGTTACAAAGTTACACTTTAACCATTTTGTTAAAAAACAGCATTACTAGATGTTGTAAACTAAAACTGAGGCAATTTATTTGAAACCGGCCAGATATACAGAGATTGTTGTGTCTTTGTATGTTGATGTCCAGTCTTTCAGGTTGTATGAGCCTCTAACATTTCAATGGAAACTTCTGGAATGAATGGGGTTGTGGAATGAGGTGATGTCATGGATTCTAGCATTCGCCTGGCAGCTTACAATGTCTGTCTCTCTTTCTCTCTCTCTCTCTTCTTCTTCTCTGTCTCCCTACTCAGACCCCAGAGAAGAAATCTAATGACCAGAGAACACGTAAAAGGAAAGGAGACCCCTTTGACAACCAGGGTAAGTTGATGTGATTGATAGACCTGCTATGAGAGCATTTGGCAATGTTATGTCTTTTAGAGTGTATTTTCTCTTAAAGGGATACTTTAGGATTTAGCATTAAGCTTTGTATTAGTAGAAAACCTGTAGTATTTTCGAATTACCGTGCTTTCCACCCTCATATCCCCCTGAGACGAGAGATTTATGTATTTTTTGTCTGGAAAAAAATCCTCAGATGATGCAAAAATCGATTTTTTGGCCAGAGGCTAAAGACTACAGCCAGTAGTAGGGGCTGTCCCGCATGTTCTCAACCCGCCCATAGAGGGTGGGATCTCACTCACAGAATGTACACAGTGTCAGCCATCTTTTTTTGGAAGCTAAGCTATCAGGCTCTTGTTCTGTGGAGAAAGCTGAGTAGTAGGGGTCACCATCCTCTTTTTCCCGGACATGTCCGGCCGTCGATGTCCGGGATTCAGCTTTTGCTTTCTGCAGTCGCCATTCATTGTTTACACGCACACCTTTTGTTTCAATCTAACTGAATTCATTCCGATTGGTGAATCTGAATGTAGTGTTTACATGAACGCTAAACAAGTGATCGCTTGATGTGCGTTTTAACATTGCTAAGAAAATTCCTGCTCCTCCGTGAGAGATTTGAGACCGGTGCGTCTCACAGCTGTCGCTCATCGGTAATCACGCCACCGGCCTCGCGCAGTTCTCCCGCGGGCCTAGCCTCGTCCTGCTCGCCACAGTAAACATAATGAATGGCGACTGTAGAACGCAAAAACCGAATCCCGGACATTTTGGGCGATCTCGAAACACATTTTCGGGCAGACTCATCACGGAGACTCACTAGTAGCCTAGACTTGTTGTTTAACTACTGCGCTCTGTTACCGGTAGGCGTGGCCTCCTAGGGCAGCGAAGCAAGTGCATTCTGGGAGTTGTTGTTTTTCAAAAATACATTTTCTGGATTTTCTCAGTCTAGAAAGCTCCAAATTCAAAAATAATTTCACATTTCTTCTACATAAATGACCCATTTTAAATACACATTCATCTTTCCAGAGGTGAAGTATCCCTTTAATGACTATTGTTCTGATTTCCCCCACCTAGGCAAAGGAGGAGGGAGAGGACACAAAATTAGTGATTATTTTGAGGTAGGTGCATGTAGTTCATTCATTCTGTCATTAATAGCCATTTGACCCGCATTGTGGTTTGACTTCTATTTCCATGCTCTTTTCCTCTGATTTAACCTCTCAGTCATGTGTTTCTGTGTAGTTTGCAGGGGGTAGTGGTACTGGTACCAGTCCAGCACGTGGCATTCCTCCAGTGGTGCGGTCCTCTCCTCAGCACTCTCTCTCCAACCCTCCTGCTGCCGTGAGTTTCTTTCTTGCTGCCAGACCTCTCTTTCTATTCATGTAGTGATTTGATATAACTATTAAAGGGACCCAAAGATGAAAATTGAATCATTTGTTCACGCTCATGTTGTTCTAAACCCTCTGAACACTGTGTAACACCGGTAACATCGACTACCCAAGCAAGCCTACCTGAGAGTTTTCTGGTCCTCCATTGAAAGTCCTGGTAACTAAAATTTAGACGATCCAAAAAGTTAAATGAATCCTTATAAATCGGAAAGTTTAATACAAGTCTTGTGAAGAGATATGATCGCTTTATATGATGAACAGGTTTAACTTGCATACATAGAGCGCATCACATATGGTAAACACGGAATCATGTGTGTCACACACTAGAACAAACCTCATTGTTTCTCGACCATCACACACACACACGCTTACCAGATGTGATGTGCTCTATCTATCCGTGTCAAATCTGTCGATAATTGTTTAGATGTAATTTAAAACTGCTCATCATATAAAGCGATCGAGACTGGCAATAAACTGTTTGATTCATATGGATTTGTTTTACAACGTATTTATGAGGTTTTGTTTACCTGGACATTCAATGGAGGGACAGGAACCTCTCGGGTTTCATTAAAAATATCTTTATTTGTGTTTTAAAGATGAACCAAAGGCTTATGGGTTTGGAACAACATGAGAGCGAGTAAATTATGACAGAATTTAAATTTTTGGGTGTAGTATTTTAATCGATTATGTAATTTCAGCCATGTATATATATTTAACTTGCATTTAGGCAGTAAAAACAACACTTTGAGCAATGCTCTACAACAATAAATACTATAGATTATTAAAAATTAAATTTTAAATACCTGAATAGGTATGTAAGTAAGTAAGTAAAATTTATTTATATAGCACCTTTCACAGACAAGAAGTCACAAAGTGCTTTACAATCTGTTAATAAAAAGGATCAAAACATGCATACAATAAATACACCATAACACAACACACAAAACAATCTTCACAAACATGAAACGACAAGTAACCACTGCTGTTAAATAAAAGCAAGTCCAAAAAGATGCGTCTTCAGGAGTTTTTTAAAAGAATTAACAGAACCCACAGTTCTCAGTGCTAATGGAAGAGAGTTCCAAAGCCTCGGTGCCACAGTGCAAAAAGCACAATCCCCTTTAGTCTTAAGACGTGTTCTAGGGACAAGTAAGAGGTCCAGACCAGAAAACCGTAAGAGCCGACCCGGTGAATGTTTATGTAGAAGATCCTGAATATAGAGAGGTGCATACATATGGATGAGAGTGTGCATACATATAGTGTGCATTGTAAATTGTGTATTGCTGTAACTGATGCTTAGTAGTAAGATGACAAGTTATTGCTGTAGCTGTGCCCAAGCAGTTCAGAACAAGCATTATAATCGAAGTTATAATTATATTTATTCATGTACTGTCACATTAGCAGTAATTATTGTTATTATTATTATTATAATAAAAATTATTATAGTTGCAGTGCAGAGGACTGGCAAATGCAAAGTGGCAATTTCGTTTAATCAAAGACAAAGGGTCGTGTTTTGTATTGATGGAAATAAGTTTTTGTTTTTGATTGACAGGTGCAGCAAGGAAGCCCCTCCTCCATCGGCTCAGTAACCACAGACCTCTCCCACTCCTCCTGTTCCCACAAGCCAGCCTCTACACAAACTCAGCACCGAGCCACACAGGTAACACGCACACTTCTAAAAACACGCTCACACCTACACAGACACTTTCAGATCCTCACGCTAACACCCAGCTTCGGTCATTCATTCTCAGTCTGAGTTGACAATGGAGAAGTTAGCAGCGCTGGAGAGCAGTAAGAGTTCAGATCTGGAGAAGAAAGAGGGACGTATTGACGACCTGCTCAGGGTACGACTTTCACACACAGCATCGATATGAAAATCTGCTAGATATTTTGCTGCCCATCATTGCTATTTACAATACTGTTCAAAAGTGTCAGGTGTGTTAGAATTTTTTTTTTTTAAAGGAAATTAATACTTTTATTCAACAAGGTCACTTTAAAGTGATCAAAAGTGTCAGTAAAGACATTTGTAATGTTACAAAAGATTTCTATTTCAAATAATTGCTGTTCTTTTGAATCTTGTATTCATCAACAAATCATGGTTTCCACAAATATATTAACTGTTTTCAGAATTGATAATACTAGGAATTGTTTCTTGAGCAGCCAATCAGCATATTGGACTGATTTATGAAGGATCACGTGACACTGAAGACTGGAGTAATGATTAAAAAAAAATATATATATAAAAGTCTTTAAATTATAATATTTCATAATATTACTGCTTTTACTGTATTTTGTATTAAATAAAAGCCTTGAGACTTTTTTTCATAAAGCTGAAAAAAAAAACTGACCCAAAACTTTTGAACAAAAGTGTACACACAAAGTGGGATTTAATTATGAATCTGTAAGCCGTGAATGCCACTGACTCAACATGAATGAAATCTGGCTTATATCTGTTTTTAAAATGCATTCCTGAAGAATACCGTGTTTATGTTGGTGTGTTTGTGCGCTGCAGGTGAACTGTGACCTTCGCAGACAAATCGATGAGCAGCAGAAGATGCTGGAACGATGTAAAGAACGACTCAATAAATGTGTGACCATGAGTAAGAAACTGCTTATCGAAAAGGTAAATGTGTGTTCAGAGAAGACGTGATGGTTAATGTCTGGTAGTGTTCTGTATGAGTTACGTTGTTATAATAATGCAATTAATAAATTGTGGGTATGTTTTCAGTCCAAACAGGAGAAAATTGCTTGCAGAGAAAAGAGCATGCAGGACCGGCTACGTCTGGGCCATTTCACCACCGTACGGCACGGGGCCTCATTTACTGAGCAGTGGACAGATGGCTACGCCTTTCAGAATCTAGTCAAGTACGTGAGTTGCACATACACACGCTCTCAAACTTCAGAGACTACGCAAATGTTGCACACACGCACACTTGACATGCGCTGACAGAATATGGTCCGTTTCACCATGAACATATCAGTGGAAGCTGGAATGGTGTTAAGCACGAACGAACAGACAACAACTTGGTGAACACTGTCCTCTCAGCAAGGGTTAGTTCACCCAAAGATTCTGCCATTAATTACTCGCCCTCGTTTCTCTCCAAACCTGGAAGACTTTTTCATCCTCGGAACACATCTTTTTAGTGAAATCTGAGAGTTCTCTGTCCCTCCATTGACAGCTACGCAACTACCACTGTCAAACCCCAGAATGGTAGTAAAGACATCATTAAAGTAATCCATGTGACTCTAATGATTTAACCTCAATTTTGTAAAGTGACGCAAGTGCTTTGTTTGCGGATTTTTTGTTTCAGAATCACAGTAAATTCTTATCATAGTCAACTCTTTAAAAAGTAAGCATTTTTTTTATATGCTGAGCAGATAAAAATTGTGTTCTTTTAATTATCTGGGTTTTTTTTTTATTGCAATGGATATGACTTAAAAAAAAAAGTAAATGTTAGGTTAAAATTATGAACATAATTTTTAAAAGAATGTTAACTCTTCATAACAATGTAGTATTGTGCTTTTTGGGTTAACCCCAGACCCTTTTTTTCTTCATATTTTCTCCACTAAAAGAGATTTTAAAAAATAAATAGTTCAAAATGATGCATGTTATAAATTTGATTTGACACATTAAAGGGTTAAAATGAAAATTATTCCATAATTTACTCACCCTGAAGCCATCCTAGGTGTATATTACTTTCTTCTTTCAGCCAAACACAATAGGAGTTATATTAAATTATAAAGCTGGGAATAGTCAGGATATTAAGGACTGAATGGTACAAAAAAATATTTTGATTTCAGCAGAAGAAAGAAACTCATACAGGTTTGGAACAACTTGAGGGTGAGTAACTGATGACAAAAAAAATATTTTTGGGTGAACCATCCCTTTAACATGCATAATTAAGCACAACTAATAATTGAAGGAAATATCAATTAGCTACATTTATTAAGCCAACTAATATGATTCGTATTCTTTTGTTTTTTTTTACACAATATTTTTTTTAAATTTATAAATGTAATGAAAATAGAGGTATCGGCATGTACCAAAAATAAACATATCGGTATCGTACTAGTTTTGGAAACAGTGGTATTGGTGCATCCCTAGTATAAGATAGTATAATCATATTAGCCAAAATATTTAAGAAACAAACATGCAAAGAGTGGAGGGTGTGTAGAACTTTATGAATACTATGAAATATGGAAAGAAAAGCTAGGAAATGTGTTGTATAAAATAAAAATGTTTTGAATTTGTAGCCTGAAACTACTGATCATCAGACTTAAAGGTTCTCTAAGCGATCCTGGGTGACGTCACTTCTTGTTGACGTTCGAACTATTGTCAAACAAAACGGAGGCTAGCTAGACCCTCCCTCCTCCTCATCCGCACACTAACCCCCCAAACCACACCCCCAAACCCTTCTTGTCGGTCATTGGCTGGAACAGTTTGTTATGTTTTGGGGAGCGGGTCGCTGCAGTTTGTTTTTGGTGCTGTTTGTGAAGCATGGGCTGTCTACAGAGATCGCGTTTCTTTACAGTGTGTTCAGGGGACAGGCAGCCAGCGGATAGTGAGGAGATGTTTGCTGTATGTGACAAAAAATGTTTTGGCCTAAAAAACACATGACATCGCTTAGAGCACCTTTAACTTTCTTATGCTGCTGTGTGTCTGTATAGACAACAGGAGAGAGTCAATGGGCAGAGAGAGGACATAGAGAGGCAGAGGAAACTGCTGATGAAGAGGAAACCGCCCAACGCCAGTCAGACTCCTCCTCCCAACCTAGAACCCAACAAACGCAAGAGCAAGAGCAACGGCGCGGAGAACGAGATGTGAGTTTTCTTTCTTCCCTCATGTTAGGCTTTGAGTAGTTTAGCGATTCAACTTAAATGGATTTTGTCCTAATTTGTTTATGTCCTCACAGGTTATCTTTAGCAGAATACCATGAGCAAGAAGAAATTTTTAAACTGAGACTCGGACACCTGAAGAAGGTATTCAAATCATCACATTCACACATACAAGTGTGATTAAATTTGTGTTGTCATGGAAACAGGTCTTAATGTCTGAAGTGTGTGTGTGTGTGTCTGTCTGGCAGGAGGAAGCGGAGATTCAAGTGGAGCTGGAACGGTTGGAGCGCGTGCGTAATCTTCACATCCGAGAGCTCAAGAGAATTCACAATGAAGATAACTCCCAGTATGCACTTTCAAAGTTTATTTCCACACTTTCGCCTTTTTGGTTTCAGTACAGGGTTTATTTTTTAGAGGGCTTTTGAGGGTTTTTCTGAGTTTAAACGGGGTCTATGGTGGATTTATCTATTGCATCATTGTCCGATTGTCTCTTCGACTCTCAGGTTTAAAGATCATCCTACGCTAAATGACCGTTACCTGCTCTTGCATCTGCTGGGCAGAGGAGGCTTCAGTGAGGTATACAAGGTAAGCAGATCTGTGATGGGAAACATGTATGTGAATGTGTAGTTGGGTTTAGGGATGGTCAAATCTACATATCTTCATAATCAACTAGTCATTGGGTTGACTGGAAGACTTGGGCATCTTAAAGAAGAAATCATGGGCTGTTCACATAAGACACATTCTTTGTTTCAATAACAGCTGGAGGGAGCGCAATAGAATGAAAATATAAGAAAAAAAGTAGATAAATTAGGCAGCTTCACTAATCGATTGGTGCTGATATTTATGTCTGACTCACTCTTCCTGTTCTATTTTCTTTCTTCAGGCCTTTGATTTGACTGAGCAGAGGTACGTGGCTGTGAAAATTCACCAGCTTAATAAGAACTGGAGAGATGAAAAGAAAGAGAACTATCACAAGTGAGTGCAAACACCTTCTCCAGCCTTGTTTCTTAAAAACTACTGGTTCAGCATTAGGAGCCAAGTGTGTTTGTCCCAGAATGCATTCCTCTTTCTGAACCAGACTGGAATTCTGAGGCCTGATTTCTAAAAATATAAAATATAAATCCTGACTAAAATTGATTAACTTGTATACCAATACCATTGTTCTCATTATGTTTAAAGATTCAGATATGGTTCATTATTCTGTCAAAGAAAAGTTTATTCAGCACCACTTATTAATTAAAATGGGTTGACATGAAATGTTTTTAGGCATGCCTGTCGAGAATATAGGATCCATAAAGAACTGGACCATCCCAGAATAGTCAAACTGTATGACTACTTCTCCCTGGATACTGACTCGTGAGTAAACTTGCTCTTGTCTTATTGAAATACGAATTGTCTCTGATTTGAAACTCATTTCAAGATCATTTTCACTAATTTGGGGTAATCAACCTATTTGATTGGTGCAGTTTTGTTTTCCATTGTTTCACTCCTTAAAGTGGAGAGATAAATTGTTTTATGTGGTATTGTTTCTAGATTCTGCACTGTTCTGGAGTACTGTGAGGGGAACGATCTGGATTTCTACCTGAAGCAGCACAAGCTAATGTCAGAGAAAGAGGCCCGATCCATCATAATGCAGGTCGTCAATGCTCTTAAGTACCTAAATGAGATCCGCCCACCAATCATCCATTACGACCTCAAACCAGGTAGGACATGCGTATGACACCCGCAGACCATTGAACTTCTATACTGGGCCGAGAATGAGAACGGCACCATTTTGATGGAGAGGTTTGATCCTTGTGTTTGTCTAGGTAACATCCTGCTGGTGAATGGCACAGCATGTGGAGAGATAAAAATCACAGACTTTGGGCTGTCCAAGATCATGGACGACGACAACTATGGGGTGGACGGCATGGAGTTGACGTCACAGGGGGCGGGGACATACTGGTGAGTGGTCTGCAATGACCAGAATTTGTGAAGTTCTTGAAGTTGGTCAAATTTTGTGAAATCTCCCTAAACACAAAGTTGACAATGTTGATTTTAAGGTAGTGTTAAGTCATTTATGGTTTGAAAGTTTGGATAAGCAGCTGAGCCCAAAATGCAAAACTCTTGCCTTACTCTGCTCTAGGTATCTTCCCCCAGAATGCTTTGTGGTTGGAAAAGAGCCACCTAAGATCTCTAACAAAGTGGATGTTTGGTCCGTTGGAGTCATCTTTTACCAGTGCCTCTATGGGAAGAAGGTAAAAGACACACTTGTACATTTTCTAATACTGGTTGCATACTCACTGTCCACTGAGATATTAGTAGCTTTCTCACCTCATCATTTTCATACTTTTCCACACAGCCGTTCGGTCATAATCAATCCCAACAGGACATCCTCCAGGAGAACACTATTCTCAAAGCCACAGAGGTGCAGTTTCCTCCCAAACCAGGAGTCTCGCCTGAAGCTAAGGTACCTTTGTAAACAGTTCATTGTCTCTGTCTTTTCTTTCATGGTCAAGTCACTTTTATTTATGTAGCTCTTTTTTTACAAATACAGATCGTTTCAAAGCAGCTTTACAGGGATAAACAGGAAAGTACTGATCAGTAGTGCAAACAGAATTCATTTCTGCTGTAAAGCAGCTCTTAAAAAGACAATAGTTCAAAGTTCAGCAATTATGGAATGAGAACAGTGATGTAATCTCCAGCTCAGTTCAATCCAATAGTGTCAATGCAGTCAAATCAATAATATTACTGAATATTAAGTGTCCCCAACTAAGCATGCTAGAGGTGACAGTGGCAAGGAACCCAAAATCCATCAGGTGACAGAATGGAGATGAAAACCTTGAGAAACTAGGCTCAATCGGGGGGCCAGTTCTGCTGTGGACAAATGAGCCAACATTGTGTGAATATGATTCCAGGCAGATTGTGGATTGATATCACTCGGAATATTTTAATCCAACTCCTTCTGCTTGACAATCGGGATACATCACTCCAGCATTTGGTGGGAGGATGAGTTGAAGCTGGCCATGGTGTGATCTCAGAGCAGAGAAGTTCAGTCCTAGGATTGTTGAAGTATCTGAGTGTCATGAATAAGGGTTACTGTTCTCCTATCAATCCCTTTTACATCCAAATTGTCCCAGGAGTATATCTCCAGTGTGGTACAATTTTTTCGATTTAAACATCGTGACTCTCTTCTGCATTTGACTATAATTATAAATCATCCCTAGTTCTTTAAATTGACATTTATTCATATTTATTGGAATAATAACAATTTAGTTACACTACCATGCAAAAGTTTGGTGTCTAATGTATATTTTTGAAAGACTTTTATGATGGTGTTCTGCTTGAACATGCTATGATAAATGAACATTTGCTAATGCGAATGAATTCCTTGTCTACTTCAGGCCTTCATTCGCAGATGTTTGGTGTACCGTAAGGAGGATCGTATTGACGTTCACCAGCTAGCCAGTGATCCCTACCTCCTCCCACACATACGCAAGTCAGTGGCTGCCACCGGTAACAACAGCATGGCCGTCGCCTCCACCTCCAGCTCCTCCAACAGCAGCGCCTCAAATTGAGAGCCCCGTCCATCCTCGCTTGTTTTGATGGAAGGAAGGGTTGTAGGGCATTTGCATTTTGCCCCGCCCCTCTCTGCAGTGTAGTGGGAGGGGTCTCGAACCCCTTACCTGCCAAACGAGGGAGCAGGAGGAAAGAGTAAGAGAGGGATTAAGACGAGACGCATCCCCCTCCACCCTTTTTCCTCTCCCAGGCATCTGGAGGGTTGTTTTGTTTTTATTTAATGTTTTTTGGATGGGTGGGGACTAAAAAGCGCCCCCTAGTGTGAGACAGAGCGAGAGGAATTCAAAATAAGGGTGTATTACATGAGAAGGACTGAACTGCAATGGCTCAGACTGATGGGAGAGACTGGTATATGCCCTGCACCCCACAATACACAAATACATGCATACACATGTATAGACACATTTATAACGAGGTCAGCTTGAATTTTTTTTTCTTTTTTCTTACATGGCAACACCGTTGAAGGGACAAGCCCACTCATATTAATGTGCATTCAAGTGTACAATATTCCTAAAGAATCTGGAGACGCTCCCTGCTGACACAAAGCCTGTCCCGGCCCATTTTCCTCGCTCTTACTTGTTATTTTTTGCCTCTGGAATGGATCTATGAACTTTTGGAAGCAATACTGTCAGTGGGTTCATTTCAACAATAGTTAGCCCTAGTTTAAACGCCTTTCTGATCTCCGATCACATAATAAATGCTGAGGCCAAATCAGCATCAGGACCTCTGTTAGCTGATTGTCTATGCTGGGAATCAGATGTTTGTTCCTTGTGAGAGATGGACAGGTCTAGCCCAGTTGTTTGTCTCTGGAGGTGTTTGTCTTTGTCTTTCTCACCCGTATTCTATGACCAAAGCTGAGCTCTACCGGTAGGTGGTGCTGTTTGACTTGAGTGTTTACTTTTCTTTTCTTTTTCTTGTCCTTTTTTTTTCTTTTTTTCTTTATGCTGGTATGTCATGAATTTTAGGAAGCATATTCTTTTAGATTTAGCGACACTAAGTGATCCCCCCCCCTCCTCCCCCTCCTCCTCCCCAAGTATGTTCTTGTTTCTCATTGTGTCTTTGGACTCAATCTAATGTTGGAAAATGAGATAAAGTTAGATTTTATTTTTCATTGATTAAAAGTGTTGTGCCTCACACATACAGACACAAATGCGTTCAAAAATTACACAGTCATATATGTTTAGGTCTGGTGATGCGGTTAATTGCCTGATCCTGTTTTACTGTTTGTGGGAAAGAACTCTCTAGCGGGGGCGGAGCTAGTTCAGGGGTACAGGGCAGAAAATCGGAGCGATCATTAAATACTATTGGTTATTAATATATTGTGTTGTCTGCTTTATTTGTCTTCTAAATTGCTCTCGTTTACAGATATGGTCTAAACAGATTTAATTCTGCCAGTTCACTAAATCAGTGTTCTAATATTAAAGTCCCCGTGAACCGGAAGTTGCAAACGACTTTTCTCCAGTGTTGTGACGTATTTCCGAGAGAAACGGAATACTAAATGAGGCAAAATAGTGGGCGTGGCTTTTTTCCAACTAGCACCTGATTGGATCTAGAAAAGTAGGTGTTGTCATTCAGCCTGTCTACTGTCAGTTGGAGGGGCGTGGTTACGGATGTTAAGCAGACGCCCAAACCGTCAAACCTACGTCATCAAGGAAAGGTCCTCCAATGCAGAGGGGAGGGGAAATGTCAGATTTTGATTAAAGATTACGAAGCCAAAACATTTTTTTTGTGTGGATTGACTTGCATGGATGAATTGTTCACCACAAAACCATCAATTTTAGGCAAACAAAGTAAGTATGGTCAATTTTGAATTCATGGGGACTTTAAAGGAATAGTTCACCCCAAATGTTTGTCATTTACTCCGGCTCAAGTTGTTCCAAACCTGCATGAGTTTCTTTCTTCTGCTGAACACAAAAGAAGATATTTTGAAGAATATGGGTAACCAAACAGTTGATGGACCCCATTGACTTCCATAGTAGGAAAAACAAATATAATGGAAGTCAATGGGGTTTGGTTACCCATATTCTTCAAAATATCTTCTTTTGTGTTCAGCAGAAGAAAGAAACTCATGCAGGTTTGGAACAACTTGAGGCGGAGTAAAAGATGAAAAATTGTTTCATATTTAGGTGAACTATTCCCTCAAGTATTTGTCATATATGAATCACTTTTTTTATTTACAGTGTGTGAACAGCTTGTTACAAAACTTAACCTAGGAATTTGGGTAAGCTCTTGTTTTTTTTGTCTATGAAACCCTGTAGACTGATTTTTATGTGAAGGACTTTGCAGGGAAAATCAAAAAGGATGTGACTTTTACACATGCTACTGAGAGCCTCTCTTACATTCTATTACACATGAAATGAATGGTTACAATCTTCAGGATAATGCCGAAAGAGCTGTTTTGTACTGTAATGTCAAAAGGGATTAATTCTAGTATCATATAAATATAGATCTATATAGTCTAAAGTCTCAAATATATACTTTTATAATCATAACAGTGTAATTTTAATTACATCATCTGTCAACATGATGCTGACGCAAGTTGATTATTAGACTTGAACAGACTTATGGATAAATCACCTGCTGTTTTAAAAAATGCTCTCAAATGTGGTTCGAACTGTTCTTTTTCTGTTATCCGTCACACATTCGTTCAGTGGGTGAGATGTACCCGTATACATACAGTTAAAGGCCGCATCTCACCTCAGGGTATCTGTCGCTGTGATTTTCTTCCAACTGCGTTGCCTTTGCAGAGTGACTGTTGAAGTCAAATTCAATGTAAAAGCTGCTGGAATAATGTTGGGGAGGCAAGGCATTATACTGATGGCCTGTGGATTTTCGATGTTAGAATGTGGTGTTAGGGAATGGGTTGTGAAATCTCTGAAACCCTATATTTCTCTTTCAATCAGAAACAGATAGTTTGGATGGGTGCTTGATGAATCATTGACCTATTCAGTCTGAAGCCGAGCCAAATGCATTTGGACTATTCAACCCTCTTCAGCAGCTGTTGAACTTCATAGTCAAAACCCAATTACAAGGAGGATTATAATTATTTTGAACCTGAATAGTTTCAGACATTCTGTGAAGATAATAACACTGCATTATTTATTTTTATACATGTTAAATTTTTATTTTTTACCAAACTGGCACCCAAAAAACCCTTCCCCCAGCTTAAGACTTCCAGTCTCTGTGACTCACCATTTGGGGATTGTTTTGGACAAACACTTAGGCTCAGCTGGAACCTGTAGATGATTACTTCCACCAAACCAGGCCTGTCTAACTATTCCAACCCAACTACTCCACCCACTTATTTACTCTGGCCTTGTGATCTCATGTGTGCGATTGCATTACAGAACCGGTCATGGATTACCAAATGGTACAAGGAGTGTCGAGAACAACCACAGCTTGAATTCAAGTATTCTTCTCTCACCTCTTCGTAGTTTCACGAAGATTGCTCAACTGAATCGTGCAAGAAATAGAAAATGCCAAAAGCACAATACCGATCCCTTCAACATTTGCTTCCTGTTTGAATCACTTTTCTGCAAGCTTTCGTAAATGTAATGTCCATAGAAAGTTTACTTTACTTTTCTGTTCCTGTAATTGGAATAATTGAAATTGTAGGGGATTTTACAGTTAAAGACCCAAGGACCAGATATGATGAATGAAGACCAGGGGTCAAAAGTATAATCAATTGAAGAAAAATGTACTGAAGGATAGTTTGCAGTTTCATCAGCAGAACCCAGCTTCAATACTCAGCAAGGAGATTGTAGGCCACTGTGGTAGATTTTTTCCTAAACCTAACTACGTACCTGGGTCTCGTCTCCAATCGACGTCCCCTAACTTCCACGACATTTAGTATATCTGGGTCTCCTAACTGACTTGCTTCCCTAAACTAACCTGCTGCGCAGCAGTAAGAAACAGACAGACTTCAGCAAATGTCCTCTAAATGCTTTAATCACGGCCGGGAGGGAGTTCTCGACATTTCCAAGCATTAAGCAAGGCCTGAGGATCTCAGACAAATTCCATTGAGAATCCCACCAGTTAACACGAAACAGTTTGGATATAATGAGGTATGGGAAAAATAACATAAGACATTACATAATTTCCCCACAATATGATTGGTTTTCACATGCAAACCCCTCTGTTACCAGGTAGAACCAAACTCTGTTTTTGGTTTCAAAATTAGACATCTGTCTAGTTTAATTTCTCATATTTGTTATTTTTACACTCACACAACCAAAGTTAAAGGGGTATGCCAAAACAACATACAACATTCAAAAACACAGGACAGAACGTTTTAGTACATTGTGTTAGAATTGTTAGCCTGTTAGGCCTAAAAGGGAAGTAAGGTAAGTTTTTAGAAACATGGTTAGTTTAATAAACAGTTTACTATTTTATTAATGAAAAAATCCATCACACTGCTCTGCTGTACATTCATAAAACCACAGCAATACTTTACACGGGTCATTAAGCTACGTCATTACTTCAGGTTGAATGATTCTGATTAGTTAAGAAATAGATAAACTTTCCACTGAAATGTTGGTCTGGAATGCATTGTAAGTCTTTGTCTAACTTCATGTGCAGAAAATAGGTAGCACGTTTGCTTTTTGTCAGAGGAGACTTCCAAAAACGCTATTTCTTTCCCCAAGTAGCCTCAAGCTAGTGTTGCATGTGAGTAAATAGGCTATTAGGCTACACAAAGAACAATGTCGTATTTTTGTTGCCTGAGAGCAAAGTGTTAAGAAAGTCTGCTAAATTCTCAGCCCTGGACACTTATCCCGGGTGTCGGGTAGTCATTCAAACTTATTTCTCCGCCTCTTCCACTTCATTTTCTTGGGACGTGTGAGTGTGTGCGTGTGCAGTGAAAGTGAACGGTCTGCCCCGCTCATTCACTCCGAACTCATCACAGTCCACGCACACAGCGACACTGACACTCTCAAAGCCCGTCTGTCCTTCACAAGCCCTGCTTCTGTTTCAAAGGGAAGGGGGCAAACAGACGTGTTTCTCTCCGTTTCACCTCTCCGCGGGTATGCATCATCAGCACGGTGGCGGGCACCGGGACGGCTGTTGGAGTCGCGCGTGGATAAATGTTTGCAGATGCACTTTATATTTATTTCTAGTATTAAGCCTGGAGCGGAGCACCACCGTGCACTCAGGTAGGAAATATTCACGCTTTATTATCACTTTTGCTTTTTTCCCCTGACTTCTTTGTTTTCGTGATTGTTGAAGTGTTTCGTGAATTAGAAATAACTCTAATAATGAGGCTTGGTTTTATTTGGGGTGCTGTTGTGTAATGTTGGCTCCGGGTGCACTGATGTGAAGGAATGCCACGAAAGTCCAAACTCTGAGTGGAACCAGATGTGAAAAGAGGAAGAGAGAACAGGGGGAGGGGAGTGCGAGGCTGCAAGCGCTGATGGTGTGGATATTGATTCATTCCAGTTATTCGAATCATTTAAATCGATTCACTAAGAGATTCATTAACTGGTTCGTTTATTGATGCTTTCTTCAGGTTACGTAGTACACCAGTAGGTGGCGACAAGAGAATGTCCTTTTGTGTGTTGTTTGAGTCGCTGAATCGTTTTCTCAACTGATTCGTTAAAAACACGGAGTCGCTTGATCGCGACAGAAAATATTTTACATGCTTTATCAAAAATTTCATGGATAGGCTATAGCTACTATAAAGAAGAAAGCTAAACTCTACAAATGACATTTAGGCATCATAAGTATTTCTCTAAAACTGACAACAAACAATAGCTGTAATTTTCCTTCATTTTGTACACTGCTTGGCATAATCAAACCATGCAAACACAGAACGTTCCCCTAACGTTCCCGTACGGTTCCCATTTGGTTATTTTTTTTGGGAACCAAACAAGAACGTTCTAGGAACGTTCCCTGTAGGTTATTTTTAGGTTTAACCTAAGGAGAACGTTCTGGGAATGTTCCCTGTAGGTTATTTTTAGGTTCTATTTTTATAACCTAAAGGGAACGTTCCATAAAGTTTCCAGAACGTTCCCCTAACCTTAAGGGAACGTTCTATTTACGTTAAGAAAACTTTCCTGGATCACCAATATGGAACGTTCTTGGGAAAAAACTAACGTTCCCAGAACGTAAAATTGTTAGCTGGTCTAAGACTCGGTTCGCTTCATTTCCTTCACCAACGAGTAGGCCTACGTGTCTTGTTAAAGGGGTCATCATCGGATGCAACACCATTAGGCATTTCTCTTATGTTTTATACCGCAACTTTAGTGGGCGAAACTAAGGACATTTTTAATTATAAAGGGACAGTCGTTGTGCTTGTTTGCAGAAGCATGTTCTTGGTTTCTCACTGCTCTGTTAACCTGTGTTCTCAAGCGCTTGATTCTCATCCCGTAAGTAAGCTAAGCAGATGTGTCCTAAATATCCGGTTACACAATAACGAGCCGCAGCTGAGGGCTGTCTACGTCTCGCAGGTCTTGTATACTTTTTAGGGCTTCTCTCAACTTCACAGTTCAGCAGACACAGGATAGGGTTTTGCACCTCTGTGTCAGGGAATTTTTCTTCTAAAGAACAGAGCAGTGTTGTTAAACGAGCTAAAATACGTCACCGAAGACCTGACAGCGCAGATTGCTGTAGGAGTTGCAGGATGCAGACAGAATTATGAATATTCTTAGCATGAGTAGCTGCAAGTTTTCTTATTCTCTCTTGTAGCCTAGATCCTAAAATGGTTATTTTTGCCCGTGTCACCTCTGGTCTTGAGCTTTTTGACTAATCACACAACAAAATCTTTTGAACTTATTTAACATTTGTGTGTTTATTTTATTGTAGTGAATAATTTTTTTTTTAAATTCAGCAGTAGCCAAGTTTTATTTATCAATTTTAATATAGTAATTTTAATTTAATTTAGTAATTAATTTAGTAGTTTTATTGATACATTTTAATATTTTAGTACTTAAAAATATTGTATATATTTAAAATAAAATTATAATTAATAAATGATTGTTTTATATACATTTAGCAGGTGAAAACTTTTTGGTACCAAATATTGGTAACAGGTGTTATAGAAAATAAATAGCATCTTCTACCACTGACCATGTGATGCTTCAGATTTAGATTTGTTTCTGAGAGCTGCTTTAGATTTATTATCCATATGGTCAAATATATATATATATATATATATATATATATATATATATATATATATATATATATATATATATATATATATATATATTAATGATTAGACATGCCTTTTGACACTTTTAATATAGGCCTAACAATATATTGTTCATAATATTTGAGTGTTATTATTATTTTTCAAATTATTGATGCTTTTCTAATTTTGTGTGTCAATGCATGCAAAAACCTGTGTGGGGACCCTTATATTAGACCTGTTTCTGCCTCAGTTGGGGTTTGATCTCAGGTCAGAGTCTGACTGAGGGCTCAGTAACGGGAGCTAAGAAACAAATACTGGCCGGAATTTCCTGTGTGTTGGTCAATCACCTGTGTTTACAGAATAAAAGAATCAACTAAAACCCTGACCTCTCTCTGCACCCTTCCTTTTGCTCCCTCACTCCTTCTTTTTTTCCCCTCCCTGTCTCCCAGCTGGCTTGTTACCTTCCTTCCCCCAACTCCATCTCTCTCTCTCTCTCTCTCTCTCTCTCTCTCTCTCTCTCTCTCTCTCTCTCTCTCTCTCTCTCTCTCTCTCTCTCTCTCTCTCTCTCTCTCTCTCTCTCTCTCTCTCTCTCTCTCTCTCTCTCATTTTATATCCCAGACTCATTGCCCTCCTCCAAAAAGGGAAGGGAGAAACAAAAATACATCTGTCATAATAATAAACGTTTAGTTTTGGTAGCTTCGAATAAGGGTTCGGGAAAACCACATACCACCACATGACTAAGCTCACGCTCAGACTTTAGTCCCCCCCCAATGTGTGCCTGTTTCTTCTGCCTTTTCCCTTCTGTGGTGTCCTTTGTATTTTTGTCATGGGGATTACACTTTAAATTCAGAAGGCATCGACTAGTTATATGTTGGCGATAGAAGTATGTTAAATGCTCCGAGCTCCGAGTTGGCTTCAGCTCCGAGTTGGCGTTTGATAGGTAACTGTT
This sequence comes from Rhinichthys klamathensis goyatoka, assembly GCF_029890125.1. Classification (NCBI taxonomy): domain Eukaryota; kingdom Metazoa; phylum Chordata; class Actinopteri; order Cypriniformes; family Leuciscidae; genus Rhinichthys; species Rhinichthys klamathensis. Next base: position 1,717,992 of record NW_026607037.1, on the reverse strand, counting down.
TCAGATGGGAAGTTTTGCGTCAGATCTGTTTTTACCAACTTTAAACCTTAAGAAGACAATTCATCGGGAACATTCCACAGACTGTGACAAAGAGACCATTTTCGCCCACACTAGACTTATCGATGTCATCATCAGCATTATGTAATCAGTAATCGCAAAAACAGTTTATTTAGCTGTGCAGCAGCATCCGTGCCATGATGTGTTCTCATCTCTACCATGGAAGACGGTGGTTTAATGGAGCATTTGTGCCAAAACCACAGGCTGAAAAAAGAGTTTCTTCCTGTAAGCTGTGTGAGCCTACTCAATAACTGTCCGAAAACCTTCTAATGGATGCTGTTCTGCCTCTCAGAACTGTACTTTAGACAGATCATAGCTATGCATCTCTCTTTAATCACACAACCACTGCTGATTTACAGATCTTTTTTTTACTTTTTTTTTACCAGTTTAAACTTAATTTTTTTTACTTTAAATTTAAATCTAAAATTATTTACTACTAAAAGTGCTGCTGCTTTTGCTATTTTATATATATATATATATATATATATATATATATATATATATATATATATATTAAATTTAAGTACTATTTTTAATTTTCAGTTCTATTTATTTGGCCCTCAATAAGAAAAAGTAGAGTAAACGTATTATTATTATTTATTAAGTATTTATTAAGTAATTATTTATTTATTATTTAAATTAATTAACTTATTGATATGAAAATTAGGTTTATTATTATTATTATTAGTAGTAGTAGTAGTAGTACTTAATGTTTAAATTTATTTTATTTTATTATTATCATTTATTTTATTTTTATTCTGCATTAAGTAGTACCAAAGTAAACTTGACTTTATCATTAATTATATACCGGTATTTAGTTTGAGACAAAACCTGGAAATGTAGATCCTGACCTGATCATCAAAAGTTGGAAATATTTGATCAGAGTTTGTGATCATAAACGAACATTGCAATTTGTTGTTGCCTTTATTCAAACGCCCATAATTACTCATCTCATGCAGTAAAGCCCTGATTCATGGTGAAGACATTAATATGATGCTGAAGAAATGTCTGAGCCTGCTTTGCCCTTTATCTGTCAGGAGTGGAGAGAAACGCTTTGAAGTTTGTGTGAACACGCATGTCTTTACCGTCCTTCCTTCCTGAAGTATGTCTCCCCAGGGTCTTACCTCCACCAATTATATGACTCGCTCAGATCACATGGTGCTCTCAAATCTTCTGCAGGAAGACGGAAAGACTTGTTTTAGTCACGGATTGCATGTCATTAAGTGGAATCAGGTTGGATTTGTTCACATCTCGTTCGTTAGACACTTGATCTAGGATTTTTCCATATGTGATCTGTTGCCAGGGCAACAGATATATAGATATATAGTGTTAAAAACACTATATATCTATATTTTTATCTAAATTACAGAATGCTTAAATGGAAATATATGTCTGAGACGAGCATTGCTTGATGATATTCGGAAAGTCTCCCAGGGTCTCAGTTAATTTTTTGTCTCTGTTTTTTTAGAGAAGTCCTGTTTGTTTTTAGAGTGATCCCATTTCCCATTCCCCAGCTTTAGAACTACTGTGTTCGGAAACACAGCTCTCGGGTATCTCGTTCAGGCTCTCTTTCTTTTGCTCTGATTTTCTTTCTTTCTGACGTTGTGGTTGTAACCTTGCATTCCCCCCTGCAGGAATGAGAGGGTGCACTAGACTAGAGAGACAGATAAAGAGAGAGAAAAGCAGAATGGAAGCCGGGTTTGGCTCTTCTGCCTTCTACTTGACTCTCCTCCTAGCCATCTCTTTTCCTTTTCCTTCTCTCGCTAAACAACACATATACTCAAATACCAATGTTTTTCTTTATTCTTAATGCATTGTGAGTATCCTGTACAGCAGCTCTATAATGTATGACATGCAGGCACTTTTTTTTCCAAGGAGGCAAGAAAAGGAAGTTACTCCTCAATAGGAAAATAATCAACAGAACAAAATGAAAACAAATAATTGTGAAATATGAGATTAAACTCAATGACGTATTAAACTCAATGAAGTAAATAAAGTTTGACATCAGTAATTGATTGTCAACAGGGTAATTCCACCTATTATGTTTGCAACTGGTCTACAAATCATCGAAACAGTTCATCCACTCGGATATCATCGTTATAAAAGATTTCTATTTCAAATAAATACTGTTCTTTTTAACTTTCTATTTAGCCTATCAGAAAAAATGTATAACAATTTTGAAAAAAATATTAAGCAGCTTTTTTCAACATTGATAATAATAAGAAATGCTTCTTGAGCAGCAAATGAGCATATTAGAATGATTTCTGAAGGATCATGTGACACTGAAGACTGGAATAATGATGATTGAAAATTAAATTAAAATATATTAAAATAGAAAACAGTTATTTTAAATTGTAAAAATATTTCATAATGTTTCCGTTTTACTGTATTCTTGAGCAAATAAATGAGGCTGTGATGAGCGCTAACTTCTTTCAAAAACTTTTGAATGTATACATCTTTATGGACTAAAAAAAAAAATCTAAACACAGAGAGGTTGTTTCGCCTCCTCTTTTCAGAATACCACAAACCACTGATGGGTGCTGGAGTATTCTCAGTTATGATGAAACTGGGATAAAAGTGTGTGTTCACACAAAAGAGGAATATTGCCAATGTCTGCGTTCTCTCAGGGCTGTTTCTGCTGCACTTTTTCGTTTTGTTCTTGTTAATTACTATCTATTTGCAGTCAGAGATATGATGTGTTCCAAAACCAAAGCAAAACACAGAAGCCACACACACAGACTGTAACCTGAAATTCCAATTTCCCTAAAAACAATTACTTTTCACCTGTAATTAAATCAGTGTTTTACAATCGAGGCGAGTTGAAGCACATAAAAACTTTCTGTGGGATTGTTTGAGCTGGATTTGTGCTTTGCTTGTGTTGGCTGTGAACTACTTGTTTTTATTGAACATTAGAGTGGGTGAAAGAGAATCAAAACGGGTTTGCTTGCTTATCCTACTGCAGTAATAATATACTATGAAAATAGCTGTGAGACAAAAACAGTTTTGGTCACATGACATTCACATGACATTGAGAGTTTGATGGAAATTGTTTCTGTCAGATCAGTCATTTGGCTTAATGGTGGGTAAAATCATTAAAAACCTCTGTAAATGTCTAGGCTTGGCATCAAAGCATTTATGATCTTTCCGTATTTACAATTATAGGGTCATCAGATGTCTCTTCTACAATATGTCTGGCTAATAACTCTTCTTTTCTCTCTCTTTCTGCAACAGCACATACAGATGAATCGGACACTTTTGCGTTTTTCCATGAGGGAGCGCAGGGCTGCTTGGGGGTACGAGATCACATGCTGCACCTCTCCTCTTCCTGCAAGGGTGACGCCCAGCTTTGGAAGTGGGTAACCAGGGGGCGGCTCTTCAACATTGGCTCCTCCCTCTGCTTGGGCATCACCGTGGGCAACGTGAGCACTTTTGGCAACAAGTCACGACTGGGCGTGTTTCGGTGCGACTACGAGCCTCCGCGAGTGCGCTGGACCTGGAGCTGCAGCAAGTTCTTGGAGATACTTGAAAGTTACTTGCCCTCCCCTAAATTACTCCTCAACAGCGGCAATGTCTCGGACACAGCCGTCCCGCCTGCAAGACCCCCCTCCCAAAAGCTCCTGTGGCGAGTCTATGATGACAATCAAGACCTTTGCGCCAAGTCGTACCGAGGTCAGCACATTAAATGTTTTTGTTTATTTTCTCTCTTTCTCACAGTTACTAGATGATATCCTAACCAGTAATTTATCTGTCCACACTGAAGCAAATCACAGCCAATCAGAACATATTTGATGTTTAATATAAAACACCATTCAAAAGTTGGGGTTGGAAAGGTTTTTTTTTTTATGTTTTTGAAAAATCTGAATTTATTTGATTAAAAATACAGTAAAAACAGTAATAATGTGAAATATTATCAGAATTTGGAATAACTGTTTTTTATTTTAATATATTTTAAATTGTAATTTATTCCTGTGATACAAAGCTGAATTTTCAGCATCATTACTCCAGTCTTTAGTGTCACATGATCCTTCAGAAATCATTCTAATATGATGATTTGCTGCTCAAGAAACATTTATTATTATTAGCAATGTTGGAAACAGTTTTTCCTGCTTAATATTTTTGTGGAATCTGTGATAAAAATCTGGATTCTTTGATGCATAAAAAGGTAAAAACAAAAAGCAGCATTTATTTGAAATATAAATAATTTTTATTAATGTCTTTACTGTCACTTTTCATCAGTTTAATGTGTCCTTGATGAATTAAAGTATTAATTTCTTTCACAAATATAAAAGTCTTACTCACCCCAAACTTTTGGACAGTAGTGTACAGCCATGTGGATCGGGATTTCGGACCAATGAGATTGCACTGTGGGCGGGGCAACCAAACATGACAAATAAACTAAGCAATCAACAAAATGTCCTGCCTGTTGTCGCTCGCAGATGGTTTGGACAAAAACTCAATTTACATTACTTTTGTCGCTGTCACACATGGTTAGGACATTGTGTTTTAGAATATATATATATTAAAGGTCATGGAACAAATAAATAATTAGAAGATGATTTAAAAAAGAAACAAAGGGTAAGGGAAGGTAGTCTGGACAGAGGAAAGGGCATTTTAAGGCCACATATCTTTTGGACCTCGGTAATAGTTAAACTAGGATTTTCTCCATGAGTGTGGACTTTTTGCAAAGGGCAACTCCAAATTTGGATCAGAAACTCACCAAAAAAGAAGCCAATTAAAAAGTCTGCCTGTGTTTGTATACAGGCCCAGTCGTCTCATCAGACAATCTGTCTCATAGTGACTCATTTACATCTCAAATCACAGTCATTCATTACCCACCAGTATAGTTTCATACATGTATTTTTAGTTCATATCATTACTGATAGGTATTGTGGTTTTATAGTAGGCTAAAGAGCCATTACATTTTTTTAATTTCATGACATTTGGTTATGTTAATGGTTCTTGAGAGTCTGATTTCTTCTGCCCATGTCGATGGATGGAGCTTAATTGTTAATTTTTATTTATGTGTATTTATTGGTGGTGGTCTTAAAAAAACCTAGCAGAATTGTCTATGGAATTGTTTAGGACCCAGAATCATTAAGTGGAATGGTAACTTAAAGTCCTTCAGAAGCAGACACTTCACACACAGCACAGATTCCTTCTCTTTCCTCTCACTTCTGTGTTTCTTGGTCTCAGTGCTGTGGCGGGTCGTTCTTGACAGAAAGTTGCTACAGACATATGCCAACAGAGAGCTGTTTTGTGGTTAAGTGTGTGTGTGAGAGTGTGTTTGCGTATACAAGAATGAAACTGTGTAAGTTCTGAAAGTTCCACTATCTATCTGTGTGTCTCTATCTATCTATCTATCTATCTATCTAACTGTCTGTGTGTGTCTATCTATCTATCTATCTATCTATCTATCTATCTATCTATCTATCTGTGTGTCTCTATCTATCTATCTATCTATCTATCTATCTATCTATCTATCTATCTATCTATCTGTGTGTCTCTATCTATCTATCTATCTATCTATCTATCTATCTATCTATCTAACTGTCTGTGTGTGTGTGTCTATCTATCTATCTATCTATCTATCTAACTGTCTGTGTGTGTCTATCTATCTATCTATCTATCTGTGTCTGTGTGTGTGTGTGTGTGTGTGTGTGTGTCTCTATCTATCTATCTATCTATCTATCTATCTATCTATCTATCTATCTATCTATCTATCTATCTATCTATCTGTCTGTGTGTCTTTATCTATCTATCTATCTATCTATCTATCTATCTATCTATCTATCTATCTATCTATCTATCTATCTATCTATCTATCTATCTATCTATCTATCTATCTATCTGTGTCTGTCTGTGTGTGTGTGTGTGTGTGTGTGTCTCTATCTATCTATCTATCTATCTATCTATCTATCTGTCTGTGTGTCTTTATCTATCTATCTATCTATCTATCTATCTATCTATCTATCTATCTATCTATCTATCTATCTATCTATCTCTGTGTGTGTGTGTGTGTGTCTCTATCTATCTATCTATCTATCTATCTATCTATCTATCTATCTATCTATCTGTGTCTCTATCTATCTATCTGTGTGTCTCTATCTATCTGTGTCTCTATCTATCTATCTATCTATCTATCTGTGTGTCTCTATCTATCTGTGTGTCTCTATCTATCTGTGTGTCTCTATCTATCTATCTATCTATCTATCTATCTATCTATCTATCTATCTATCTATCTATCTCTGTGTGTGTGTGTGTGTGTCTCTATCTATCTATCTATCTATCTATCTATCTATCTATCTATCTATCTATCTATCTATCTATCTGTGTCTCTATCTATCTGTGTCTCTATCTATCTATCTATCTATCTGTGTGTCTCTATCTATCTGTGTGTCTCTATCTATCTGTGTGTCTCTATCTATCTATCTATCTATCTATCTATCTATCTATCTATCTATCTATCTATCTATCTATCTATCTATCTATCTATCTATCTATCTATCTCTGTGTGTGTGTGTGTGTGTCTCTATCTATCTATCTATCTATCTATCTATCTATCTATCTATCTATCTATCTATCTATCTATCTATCTATCTATCTATCTATCTATCTATCTGTGTCTCTATCTATCTATCTGTGTGTCTCTATCTATCTGTGTCTCTATCTATCTATCTATCTATCTATCTGTGTGTCTCTATCTATCTGTGTGTCTCTATCTATCTGTGTGTCTCTATCTATCTATCTATCTATCTATCTATCTATCTATCTATCTATCTATCTATCTATCTATCTATCTATCTATCTATCTATCTATCTATGTCTGTCCGTCTAAAAGTGGGTATGACAATGCCATTTTTAGTGGTATTGGAACCTATTTTAACAGTTATGTCTGGCCACATAGTCTCACCAAATGAAAAGCATTTTTCACCCATGACTGGCAGGTAAAGTTAACATAGTTAACAAGCAAGTTACTTCTGGGATAACTTCTATATGGTGGAATGGATTATTGATACTAAAACTTGCATAAAATTACAGTTTTTCTCAGTCGCTTTGGTGCATTTCTCACATCACTATTTACATTTTCACAACAGTTAATGCAGTTAAACCTAGGCCTAGTTGATAACCTGCAAAAGCGTGTCACTTGCTCAAAATGGATAGCTCATTCCTCAAAAGCAAGTATTCATGTCAATGAAAGTGTCAGTGTCACCAAGATGAAAAGTCCTGACACCATTGTTTATGAACAAGATAGTCAAATGGCTTTGTCATGTTTTCATTATGACAGTTTACTCTGTAAATGTTTTCCAATGCAAAAAAGTCAGATCATGGTGACACTACCTGAAAATGCTCAAGACAGCACTATATACTATTTGCACAGCCATTTGAAAACTACAGTAAAGTTACACGTTACTGTATTTAGTGAGGTAACTGAGTACACTGAATATGTATGTTTCACATTTTTACTGCATATGCTCTTTGCAATTCTAATTTGTTCACAGCATTGTGCAAAAGAAAAAAGACACCCTTATTTACAAAAAACATAAACTCCCTTTGGCTAGAGCTGTGCACAACTGTAAACAATATTACAGTACATATTGGAACTGAACATACAACATAGTACTGTAAATCATTTATGCACATCCCTTCTCATCAGTGAAAGCTGAGGTTCACCTGAGAGAAATTGTTCAATTTAGGATAAAAAAAGATTATTTAAAAAAAAAAGAAGATAAAAAAAGATTAAAATAATTGTAAAATTTGCTTGACAGATTTTGACAACTAGTTTAACATTTTTGTATGTGATGACTCAAGCAATGAAATGAGGACTATTAGTTTTATATATGGAATGACTGTTCAGCATTCACAAGTATAGTTAATTTTGACATAATTTTGACATGACATAAGCAAATGATAATGTTATAAAACAGCAGAGAGTTGTATGAAAGCAATTGATGCATGTCCAAAAGCATTTGCAATTTGTTGGAAGGAATGAGAAACTGCTACTATGATGTGCACAAATGACTAAATGTTGTGGAGGTTGAACTAACCGTTGTGCAAATGTAAATAGTGATGTGAGAAATGCACCAAAGCGACTGAGAAAAACTGTAATAGACGGCAATAAAATATAGTACGGCTACGGCTGTTATGTTCTTCATGATAAATCCTTCTTTCTCCTCTTATACATTTACATTTATTCATTATAGGTTTGTATATTCAAGCTTTATATTTATATCTGTCTACCCCGGGGAATCATGAGTGCTCTCTGGAGTAAGGGTTCCGGTGTTTCTCTGTCTCTTCTTCTCCATAGAAATCTACACCATCCAAGGAAACTCTCACGGCAGCCCATGCTACTTTCCCTTCCTGTATGATAGCCAGTGGTTCCACAGCTGCACCAGTGTGGGCAGGGAAGATGGTTTTCACTGGTGTGCCACGACCCATGATTACGGAAAGGACCAACGCTGGGGCTTCTGCCCAGTAAAGAGTGAGTGAATTCAGCTGAATCCTGTTCACGTCATTAACAGACCTGACCTGTTAAATTCAGGACATTCTTCCACTGTTTTAGTCTGGCAGCGGGAATGTGAGACTACTGTACACATTCCTGCTCACTAAAATGCATCCCTCTCTCTTTCCAAAGGTGCCGACTGTGAGACATTTTGGGACATAAACCCTTTGATGGATAACTGTTACCAGTTTAACTTTCAGGCCACGCTGTCTTGGAGTGAAGCACGAACCAGCTGCCAACAGCAGGGAGCAGACCTGCTCAGCATCACTAAAGTTGAGGAACAAATCTATATCAACGGTGAGAGACAGAGGCAAATAAACGCGATTACATTCATTACATTAGTGAATGATTTGGTTTGGAAAGAGATTAAAATTAAATGATTCTGGTAAATGCAGAAAAACTAGACCAAAATGGCTTCTCTCACTTTTGTTTTAAACTCTGTGGAATGTGTTTATAAAGTGTGTGTGTACCGTAGGTTTGATAACTGGGTACAGCGCCACCCTGTGGATGGGACTGAATGACTTGGATCTCAATGGTGGCTGGCAGTGGGCTGACTCCGCCCCTCTTAAATACCTAAACTGGGAAACAGGTGAGACCACAGCCTCATATAACCACACCCACCCTGACTCTGAATTAGTAGAACTTTAGCTATTAAAAATGTTAGCAACAATTCATTTATTTCATGGCTCTGTGTAATATGTGATTCTGGACAATTGAAGCATTCTGCAGTCAAATATTTTCATATAATGACAGCTACACTGTTTAAGTTTAGCTACATCTAGTTTATGTGGTAGTTTCATGTCTTTTGTAGCACTTTTAGCACAGTTTCTTCTCACATACAGTAATTACATTATTTAAACTAAAATCAATGATAAAAACAAATAATAAGAAATGATTCTTGAGCACCTAATTATCGTATCAGAATGATTTCTGGACGATCATGTGACTCTGAAGACTGGAGTAATGATGCTGAAAATTCAGCTTTGACATCACAGGAATAAATAACATTTTTAAATATTTTAAATAGAAAACAGTTTATTTTAAATTGTAATAATATTTCACAATGTTATATTATTGTTTTTGCTGTATTTTTAGTTAAATTAATGCAGGTTTGAAAACATTAAAAACATCTTACCAACCCCAAACTTTTAAACAGTACTGAATTTATTTATAATATTTGTACTTAGTTAGTTAGTTACTTGTTTGTTTGAGCTGCAGTCCGTTAGCCTGATTCTAGTCAGAATGTGAGTCTGATACTGCTCCATTGCAAATAGAGGTCTCTGCAGACGGTAATAGGAGTTACCAGATCAGGGGGCGAGGCCATAAACAGAGGGGCGTTTTCAACCGCGTTATTGATTTCAACCGCCTGATTTGCCCACGTCACAGTGTGGGTAGGTCTTAGGGGTGGGGTCGGGAGAAGGGCATCATTTTCATTGCATGATTTATAAACACCCACCAGTGTGAAAACACCCACACATTTAGAAACACCCACTTTTGTTCCGCAGAGACCTCCTACTCCTCCATTGGGCTGTGATTATGGGGCGTGTTTCAACCGAAACAGCAAAGAAAATGCCTTGATCGCGGTTCTCTGTTCCTCTTTTAAAATGAATGCGCTGTCTGCATCTTCTATAACAGACGCGATGGCTGAATCTACACATCTAATTTCGCCAGTGGCAGCCATTCTTAGTTGTAAACGAATTCATCCCAAGCGCTATTTGGTGACGTGGATGATTACGTTACGGTTGATCATCTGTCCATCATCGTATAAAGCCCGCCCTGCCAATTTGATTGGTCCTAACAGCTTTGGTTCGGGCATACTTGCTTAACAACGGATCAAGTCCAGACCGAACTTCCCATCCTCAAATGTTGTGGGCGGGGCTAAGTTCGGCTGGCATCCAGGCTAGCAGTCCGTAGCTTTTTAAGCAAATACATTTTTGAGCAAATACATAACCAGCCAGTGTTCAAAACGATCGGCTTGCCTTAGCTCGATTCAAAACGGTAAGCTTGTAATAATGTTTTTAATTCCAGTGTTACTGGTGGATTTCCGTGGGAAATTCGAGCATGTCTTTGCGTCATTACGTCACATCTGTACACAATAAAGAAGGAGTCTCGGCTAGTAGGCGATATTGCGTGTGAGGATGCTGGAGGTGGACATTCATAGCCTTTTCTCACAGCACTTATAATTAAATTTTTCAATTTGATGGAGGATCCAGAAAGTTTCAAACGACAATCACCAGTGACAACTGGAGATTCACCCGATGTAAAATGCAAAAGACTTCGGAGGGGCTACAGAAAAAAAGAGACTGCAACTGGGCCCATGCAAAAACAAGGATACATATCGGAAGGGCATTAAATGTAGTCACTCTGTAATGTTGAGTCAGAGGCGTTTGGATCCATTTGCAGTAGTTTATTCACACATGCAATAAAGCAGAGAGAAGCAGACATGAACAGAAACAGGCTCAGATAAAAGGACAATCCAGTACTCGTAATGAAACACAGGCAAAGGTCAAGGTAGGCAGCAAAGGTTCACAGAGTCTAGAGTCCAGGCATAGATCTAAGTTCCAGATAATAACAGGAGACAGGGAATAACGCTTGGTAATGTCTGCAGAGCAAAACAAGACTTCGCAAATCAAAAAAATGAAAGGGACAGTCCAGATAAAGGGGAGATAATGATGAACAGGTGACGGTGATGAGGATGATCAGATAAACCAGGCAGGGATGGAGATTGATAATGACCAGAGGGAGAGATGGGAAGTGCAGTTCTAAAATTCCGGAGAGAGACCAGAGGGAGGCGTAGCTGAGCGCTCCGTGACACACGCAATGCTGATGTTGAACATTAACAATTTGAGAACAAAGTCTAATTTGCATGGTTTGACGTGATATGATAAGCGATTAGATTTAATCAGCGCGATTTACTGCAATGATTTTTTCCCCTTAGTTGGTCAGAACAAAAGTGGATGTTACTTACTTGTTCAGATGACATTTTCCGGTGAAAATTATTATGTTGGTCATACTTCCAAAAAGTAGAATCTGTGATTCCGAATGACAGTATCCACACCGGCGGAGTGACTGACAGCCGCACACTCTCCTCAAACATTGAGTTCATCCGCGCTGTGCCGTGCCCGAGGCACAACTCACGTAAAGTTGATAATTCCACGAATAACTGCAATTGCAGATTTCGAACAGAGATGGCGACAAAGAGGAAATACAGCAGACTGCAGAGTAGCCATGTAATAAGTAGGATAATGTACAGTCAGCAGGTCATTATTAGACCTCTGATAATGACCAAACAATAAACCAATAATAACCAGCTGACTATATATTTTTCTTACATATGAAACAAGATTTTACTTTAAGACTTTTTTCTACATTGTTCTGCTCTCTTTAGAGTTCTTAGTAGTTTTTATGTTATTTGGAACAGAGGATATGTATGAGCTCATTTGCATTTCTATTAGGGAGGATGTGTTATTATCTCATGTGTGCTTGTGCTTGTGTTGTAGAAATGCCAAGCTATGACGAGGAGGAAAACTGTGGAGTGATCAGCACCGATGCTCAGGGTCGCTGGCACAACCGGGACTGTTCAGTAGCTCTGCCTTACATTTGCAAGAAACGACCGAATGCCACACTCGACCCCTTCACCACAGGTATGTGTGCAGTGTGTGTGAATGCACATTTGTGGCTTGTGGTTCACATATAAATGTACAGAGCAATGTTACCACTGCTTACACTTATACTTTAAATGATTAAATATGATTTGATTTATTTCATAGGTAAACCTTGTCTTGCCCAGCCATGCAATTTAAGTATCTTGACCCAAAATTCAATTGCATGCTTTTTTTACATGCCTTAGAGTTTGGATTCTGCTGATCTACCTGAAAGTCTGTTTTGTTCTCGAAGATTTCACCTGTGTCTGTGTGTGAAACAGACTCCTGGGCAGATGATGGGCGGTACCAATGTGATGTAGGCTGGCAGAACTTCCAGGCGAGCTGCTATAGGCTAAACTCAGACAACCTGGACTGGAGCTCCGCCCACAAAATATGTCAGAAGATGGAGGCTAACCTTGTTAGCATTCACACCCTCCCAGCACTCGAATTTATCACTAAGCATATGAAAAAAGGTATAGACATGCTAATGCCCATTTATAAATATACAGAGAGCATTTTCTTTATCAGTCTTTTAGTCTTTTCAGTAAAAACAAGAAATTGCCTTTTCTTTTTGTTGAGCATAAACCTCACTAAATTTGGTTCATTTTAAGATAATACATTAAAAAAGAAAAAAATAAACTTAATATTTTATATCATTTGGCACAATCTCCATGATGTTTCAGACTCTCTCTCTTCCTGTCTCTTAGACATAGAGGAGTTGTGGATTGGTCTACATGATACAGCTATGCAGATGAACTTTGAATGGACAGATCGCACTCCAGTCATCTTCACTTACTGGCATCCGTTTGAACCCAACAATTTCCGAAGCGTTAACGAGGATTGTGTCACCATCTGGGGTCCTGTGAGTATATATTACTATATGTTGTGTGTATTTACACACTGTATTGTTCAAAACTTTTAGATCTGTAAGATTTTTTAATGTAAAAGTTGTCTCTTCTGCTCACCAAGGCTGCATTTATTTGATCCACTGTTTTCTATTTGAATATATTTAAAAATGTAATTTATTCCTGTGACGGCAAAGCTGAATTCATAACTTCAGTGTCACATGATCCTTCAGAAATGATCCTGCTCAAGAAACATTTCTTATTATTATCAATGTTGAAAACAGTTGTGCACAAATTCTTTTTTTCTGGATACTTTAATGAATAGAAAGTTCCAAAGAACAGCATTTATCTGAAATAGAAAGCTTTTGTAACATTATACACTAGCGTTCAAAACTTTGGGGTGAGTAAGATTTTTTTATTTGGAAAGAATTACAACAACTTTTGAACATTTGGTAATGTAGAATGAGCTTAATTGTAATTTAAAAATGTTACAAAATATAATTTTTGAATGAAATAGACAGACGGGTTCTTGGCAGGTGTGTTTTGGGATTCAATTAAAAGTTTCAGTTAAAGGTACAGTGTGTTAATGCAATGTTTTTTCAAACCTTATCCTTTTTAGAACTGTCTGACTGATGCTAATGGATATAAATCAGTTTTTCTTTAAACTCATGATTAAGACAGCGGTCCTAAAAGGCTAAATTTACAGCAGCTTCATAGCGATAACCCCTCATTATACAGTATGTGTGTGTGTTTGTGTGTTTGTAGGAGGGCCGCTGGAACGATAGCCCATGTAATTACTCGCTGCCCTCGATCTGTAAGAAACCGGCTCAGAAGGCTGACGACCGGATAGAGGACCACGGCTGCAAACGGGTAAATCACTCTGTTGCCTTATTCCTTCCGTCTTCCATTCGTCTTTGTCATTCTTCCCTTTTCATTTGGTTTAACCCTGTAATTATCCGTTCTTGTTTTGTTCTCTGCAGCTCCTGCAGACTTCTGTTTGTTTCTTCTGTTTAGCTGGATCCCCCCAACCCCCCCCCCCCCCCCCCCCCATCGCCCTCTTTCTCTCTGCATAAAGCCTCTATTCACAGTCGCTGCTGTGTCATGCTGTTAAAACTCCAGATGTGGTCAGTAGACCCAGACCTGCCAGAAGCATACAATAAACAGTGAAGTCTGACTCACACACGCTAGTCTTCATAACTCATAACTGTTTTCAAAAAAGTTTGAGGTCATGGACCAAGTTGCACTCCCAGACACAAAATATGCATATATCGGCGAAATTTCATTCTCATTGCCTCTGTCTGTCACCCCTCCACCCATTTCTTTCAGGTCTCTCTACATGAAACCCCTTTGTTTTGAATGAGTGTGTGCATGTGTGCATTATTGCAGTTATCTTGCTGTGACCCTGTTAAATAAGAACTGTGACCCTGGATGCCATCAGCTAGGTCAGAGTTCAGAGGTTACTAGACTGTTTGACTAAGTTACTTCTTTCCCTTCTTTTCTTGCACATGCAAAACCAGGGCGTTGCTCTTTGGTCGTAAAAGTGTTCAGATTGGTTTTTAGTATGATGCTTGCTATGCAGGTCTGGGTGGTTGCACTGTGATGGTCTGCTCTAGAGATATGACTCAGGCCCCTCCTCTAATGCAGGTCTGTGGGATCTAAGAAATAAAAGCACACATTTCTTTAGTAAGCCGCACAATTTGAGATTTCATTCATATCCGTAGCACAAATGGATGGTTGTTTGTTCCAGTTGAATATTTAGGGTTGGGGGTTGTTTTAATCACATTAAAGCATTAGTAAAAGTGACGTGTGCCTCGTCAGTTTCATATAATTACAGTGCTTTCCAGTATTTTTTTTAAATTTTCCTTTTATTTTTCTACTCCACAATTAACTTATGGGACTCCAGTCCCATTAAAACTTCATTTTGTAGATCATTTCAGCAATTTTTGACTTACACTGATAGAATGATCATTCATTAAAATCTAACCGTCAGCAATTCCATTAGCACAAAATCTGCCTACTGAATATTGATTGGTTTATTATGATTGATTGATTTATTTACACCACCATTCAAAGATTTTACTTTTATTCAGGAAGTATGCATTAAATTCCTCAATAGTGACAGTAAAGACATTTACAGTATAATGTTAAGAAAGATTTATCTCAAATAAATGCTGTTCTTTCAAACTTTCTATTCATCAAAGAATTCTGAAAATAATAATCAGGATTTCTACAAAAATATTAAATAGCACAACTATTTTTAACATTGATAATGATAACAAATTTTTCTTAAGCAGCAAATCAGCGTATTAGACTGATTTCTGGAGGATCATGTGACACTGAAGACTGAAGCAATGATGCTGAAATTTCAGCTTTGACATCACAGGAATAAATTGTAATTTTTTTTAAAATATATTTGTCATGGTTGATTTCACAATGAGGCAAGGAGAGGATGTGTTAGCAGCAGTCTTACTTTATTGAACTAAATAAAACAAAACACTCTGGCACAGGAGAGCAACACAGGAGTAACATAAACCAAGCTTAACATACACAACACCAGACACAGAACTGAACTGAACAGAGTGAGGGTATGAATATAAAGACCAAAATATGGAGCTAAACAAGACAGGTGAACACAATGGATTACTATGAAAACAAATGAGCGCACACAAGGGAACCAAGACACAAGAACTAACATGGAGGGGGGAAAACCTTAAACATGATAATATTAAAATAGAAAACAGTTATTTTAAGTTGTAATAATACATTTTATTTATCAAATAAATGCAGCCTTGGTGAGCATTAGAGACTTCTTTCAAATATATTTTTAAAAATCCTACTGACCCCAAACTTTTGAAATCAAAATGTATCTACATTGCATATTATTGTTAATCTCTCTTCCACGTTCTTCCTGTATTGAGCTTTACAAATTGCAATTAATTTATAAGGCATTAAAACTATTCTTTTGCTGCTTAGCAAGCACTTTCTGTAGATGAAAATCTAGTTAGAGCATATAATGTTTATTAAAGTCATTGTGAGTTTGTCATTGTCAGACAATGAGAGAACACATCTGTCTCTCAGTTATGTCTTAAACAGACAGCCGGCAGACAGGTCAAGTTACCGCCTCGTGCCAAGTGCTGACGTGTCATTTAGATACATTCCTTAAAATGTGGGTGTCAGTGTGTGTATGTGTGTATTTGTGTGTACAAGTTTGGCTATTCTGTACTTGTGAAGCCCAAATGTCCTCACTTAGTGAAATATTATGACAACTGATGAGTGAAGACATTTTACTGGTCCTCACTGGTTAAAAAGGCTTAAAAATCGTCCAAAACATCTTTCTATTTAAATCTAGTGTTTTGCACATGTTTCTGTAATTGGGTAGGTTTAGGGGTAGGGGTAGGCAAAATAAAATATCATTAACCTGATATAAAAACAATGGAAGTCTATGCAATGTCCTCACTAATATAGTGAAACAAACGTGTGTGTGCATGTTTTGTTCTTCTAATTTTTTGGGAGGGGGGAAGGGGGACTTAATTAATTTTGCCATAGGTCAAATTCACCTACGAACAGAACCAGCTTAGACCAGTATGGTCTAATTCCTTGCTAGTCCAGACTGGTTTATGCTAGTTTGTGCTGGTGGGCATGCATTTAATTAGAAAAATTAAATGCAAACAATTGAAATAATTTTCAAACAAATTTCCAGATTATGCCCCCACAAATGGTTTTCTTTCAGGTGTATCGATACATAAAACATTTAACATTTAAAAATCTCTAGGTTAAAAAAAATGCTGAACTGTTTGGGAGCATCTATCAGTGCAATATTTTTCAAGCAAGAATAATATAATGCATTATAACCCAGCAAACTCTTTTCCTCTGGTGAATCTCCTCAGGGCTGGAGATGGCACAGTCCTTCCTGTTTCAAGGTTGGAGAAGAATCTCTACCCTTTGGTGATGCAAAAGGAATGTGCGCTAGCAACAATGCTACGCTCGCCATTATTAATAACAGGTACTGGACACAAGCCTAGCAACATGGACTGGATTTGTATTCAGCTTGTGTGCTTTTTCCTGAAATCACTAAATTATAGAGTAACTTATGAGGTGCTTGTGTGCGTGTTTCCAGGTTTGAGCAGGCCTTTGTGAGCAGCCTGGTGTTCGGACGGTCTGTTGATCAGTTCTGGCTCGGCCTGTATAATGAGAATAGCACCGGCCCTTTCCACTGGATAACGGGAGACGAGCTCACATACACCAACTGGAACAGAGACGAACCAGGTACAGAAACACACACGGCCGTATTTATGAGATGAGCATGTGTGGAGCTGAATAGCTTGTGTCTATATATCATTCCTTTTATCATTTGGTACTAAACCATAAAAATGCTAATCATGAACCGGCTTGATGTGCAGTACGGATGAAGGGAGGCTGTGTGGTGATGGTGGCAGGTCAGGCCATGGGTCTGTGGGAGGTGAAGGACTGTGCCAGCGTCCGCTCCAAATACATTTGCAAACAGAATCAGGACACTTCTTTCATCCCCAGCCCTCCTGCTCCTCAGCCTACGCCCTCCCTGACAGGGTCATGCCCATCAGAATGGAAAAGCACCAATACGTTCCACCACTGCTACAAGGTGTGTCTGTCACAGCTGTGCACCACTTTGGAATTGAAATCGGCTTGTAAATTCCAATTTGAACTGAATTTGTATTTGGATGCAGATTCTATATATAAATCTATATCTAGATCTATACAGTTCACTCACATACAGCGATATATACAATATAGCAAATCAAACAGTCTGATGTTTTTAAATTGCAAAATTCATTTCTATTATCACCCAGCTCTTTATAAAAAAGCTTTATCTTCGCATAGGGCAATATATATATATTAGTAAATCTCAACTGCTTGATTGCTTGTATCGTTGCAAAATGTAAACTATATTATGGCCCAGCACTAGTCTGCTAAATGCAACTACCAGGCATGAAGAAATTTAGATATTATTAAAATTAACATCATGATTTTCTGTAAAGCTGCTTTGAAACAAAGTGTATTGTGAAAAGTGCTAAACAAATTAATTTCTGTTAGTGTCGGGTTTTTTTTGTATGAATCTTTTCAGATAGATTATATTATATTAACAATTGAAACATTTATTTTCCCAGATTGCTCTCTAATTTAACCTAAAGTCTTTACAATGCAGTCAAACAAATCATGGATATTTCATGGTGCTGAAATTAAAATCTCTTTTTGGTGACTGCATTAATTGTTTTGACAGTAATTGTTTAGAAATAAGTAAACCTATCATGGAATAAAATGTCACAATTAATGACCACAAATTTATCACAAAATTAATAATCACAAATCTTTTGAGTTGAAGTATCCAGTAAATTCTTCTTCCTGTCATTCCGATTCAAATTCCAGATCAACCTCCTGTTAGTGTTGCTGTTCAATTCAGAAACTGAGCATATTCTTAAAAACTGAATTTTGTCCAGCCCTGGTGTCAGTGATCGCTGTGCTTTTGTAGGTCTTTCATGCAAGCGCACTGGAGAAGAGATTGACTTGGATTCAAGCTCACAAATTCTGCCAGAAACATGGAGCTCAGCTCGCCAGCTTCAGCACACCGGAGGAAGAAGCCTTTGTCTTCCAGATCCTCCATGAGGCCTTCGGGTAGGTGTGTGTGATGAAGGGTTCAGGTTTGTGTTTGTAACATATGAGGGTGTGAGAATTCATGTTTTTGTAAAGTTTTCTTTATTCACCAGTTTTTACACTCAAATACTCCAGAAATAGAATGTCTTTATGTTTTTTATGTGTAAGATTAGTTATTATCTTAAACAATAGTTGAACTATGCTAGGCTTCCGCCGACGGGCGAGATGTGCCTGTTGCAGGCGGGGAGGAGTTGAAAACGGAGACAAGAAGTCAGACACTTTCTACTTCCTGTAGTCCTGTAGTGACGCTCACGAGGTGTTTGCGTACATTATCACAGATGAAGTGCATTAGATGCAATATTTGTCAAATACACTGAAGTTTCAGAGGTTTTCATGAAGCAACAGAAACATTTTTCATTCACTACTTTATGTACTGCTTAATACAGTGCAAAATGTACAAGAATAAAGTTCAACATAAGCCTGTAGTATTTAAATACCAATAAAGTGGCTCTATATTTTTATAGACATTAATAATATAAATGTATATATTATATATTTATAATTTTATTGATGTTAATCAGGTTTATTTGGATAAATATGACACAATATAACAGTAAGATTACATGAGAAGAGTTTTTACTGTTTTAAAAACACAAATTTGTGAGCATCAGCTGAGCTGAATGCGAATCAGGCCGATAGTGAAACAGCTGTGTCGTCCTCAGAGCCTGTGCAGCTGATTTGGGGCGGCTGGTCTCGTCTTTAACAAAATGTATAATCAGAATTCATTGCGATTGGTCTGCGCAGCGCCTCATTTAGTCGAACTTACCTTTTATGAGTAGAATGCATCATGTGAAAACTGCCTGTTAAAGGTATAGTAGTATATGCTTTCTGATTGGCTGTGTGGACAGGGAGGCGGAGGATCATGAGCAGCACTGGATATGGATCGGGATTTCACGCCGGAATAGTGACAGTTGGACATGGAGTGACGGATCAGCTGTGAGTTTCTGAAAATACTGTGAATTTTTCATTGTATTTCATTGTACTACAGCAGTGTGTATACTGAATATTTTAATAATATGAATGGTTAATACTAAGCCAGGATAATAAATGATATCCAGTATGAATTAAGAATGTTGAATTTAGTGCTTGTTTTGTCTAATTTTCAATAATTATGAGAGCCCTTTGGAAGTTTGCTGAGGCCCTCTAGTGGGCCCCGACCCCCTGTTTGAGAGCCACTGCCATAGAGCAAAAATAGATTCTTAAAGGGGCCATATAATGCCATTTTTGTACAAGCTAATATGATTCTTTAGGGTCTAAATTAAAACTTTGTAATATACTTTAATTAAAAATTCTCATTAGTATTGTAAGAAAACACTTATTTTACCTGGTCAAAAACAGCTCTGTTTTCAGCACGCCGTTTCAGTGCATATGACTTTAAATGATCATGAGCTGCGCTCACTCCGCCCCTCTGTTCTGTGCATACACCGTTTGTAACACAATAACCATAACGCATTGTTCACAGAGCCATAGAGATTGTTCAGTATAAACGTGGGATTATGAATTATATTGAGAACGTCGTACATAGAAAACATGCCGTAATGTACCCTGAGTGTAAACCTTAGCCGCATTCATTGTGAAGCGTGCAGCTAGCGATTTGCAAAGATTAATATATTAATATAAAGTTTAATAAAACGTTACACTCACTTCAGTTCTTCTGGAGATTCAGCAGGAACACGAATATCTGGTACCGATCCTTTATTCATGGCAGCTTCTTCCTTTATTCGAGCAGCTTCTTAGCAAATCCAGCTTTATACTGATCCTCGTTTATAAAGCAGTCTGGTGTGAAATGATTCGCGCAAACATGAAAGCATTGACGTTGCTCGTGGGGAATATTCCCTTCGAAAACAAACTCAGCCACTGCGTCTTCAGCGGTTCGGATTTGGGAACATTAAAATGACTGCTGTGTTCGTTATTACACCCAAGAACAGAACACCACAATCGCTTAGACGCCATTCTGCTCATAGACAGTGCTCCAGCATATCAACAATGATCGCGCCGGTCCGCGCAGACTATGATTGACAGCTCTCACGAGCGAGGGCGGGTCTGTGTTGAAACTCCTGTGCTGACTCCTGTCAATCAACAATCGTGGGAGGGGCGTCCGTTTTATTGACGTCACAAAAACGAACGGCTCAATTTGAGGCAGGGGAAAACATATAAGGAGATTAAAACAAAAACACTGGATGGATTTTTATCAGTTTATGATGGTGGTGTACAGGCACTGCCAACACACATTTCAGTACAATCAACTTGTAAAAGTGCATGTACCATTATATGACCCCTTTAAAGGGTTAGTTCACCCAAAAATAAAAATTCTGTTATTAATTACTCATGTTGTTCCAAACCCATAAGACCTTCGTTCATCTTCAGAACACAAATGAAGATATTTTTGATGAAATCTGAGAACTTTCTTCCCTCCGTAGACAGCAATGTAATTACCACTTTCAAGGCCAAGAAAGGTAGTAAAGACATCGTTAAAAACAGTCCATGTAACTACAGTGGTTCAACCTTAATGTTATGAAGCTACGAGAATACTTTTTGTGCTCAAAAATAAAGAAAATTAAAAATCTTACGGACCATAATTTTCATTTTTGGGTGAACTAAAATATCAAATTAACAAAAATGTACTACCATTGTATTCTTTGAAGTACCTTGGCAAATATCAATGTACCATGGTATTGTGATCTGCTACCATTACTTTACTATAGTACCGCCACACTAGCTTTTTTCTTGGAATTCTACAATATAAAGTCTATAATCTTTTTTCTCTTTCAGGTGGCCTATCAGAACTTTGGCAGAGGGAATTATGGTTCTGCTGAGTGCGGAGCAGCTAACATGGCTGACACCAACTGGCTGGTATCACACTGTGAGTCTGAGCTAGACTGGATCTGCAAAATACCTAAAGGGAAGGTAGATGAGGAACCCGAGAGCCATGAAGGTCTGTCACAGTGCACGTTACCATGTTATCTTCTTTTTTTTTTGCCTTTAGAAATATAACACCGTAATATAATCGAAACAAGCTTGTTTGTGATTTTGAATCTAAGTAATGTGAGATTACTATAAGTGTGTGTCTTTGTGTAGACACTGGTTTAGAGTGGGTTGACTTTGAGGAGGCCCAGTATAAAATGTTTGAACATCGCTCCACGTGGGACCAGGCTCAGAGGATCTGCTCCTGGTTCGACGCCTCTCTGGTCTCCATGCACTCTCCTAAGGAGAATCAGTTTTTGGTTAGCACTTTACGCAAGGTATGCACACATAACACAAACACACACTCTCCTCTAAGATGTATCCTTATGACAGCTATTGTGATCTAGACTTAAAGGAATAATTCACCCAAATGAAAATACTGTCAGCATTTCCTTCATGTCATGACAACCTTACATTATTTTCTTTCTTATATGATACACAAAATTAAATCTCAGACAGAATATCAGGGCGTTGACTGGTAATAGTGATTTGTATTGTGAATGTAATATGGAGCTGGAATGACATGAGAGTAAATTTAAAATATTTCATTTTGGGGTGGATATTTTAAATGGATAGTTTACACACACACACACACACACACACACACACACACACACACACACACACACACACACACACACACACACACACACACACACACACACATATATATATATATATACACTTTTAATCTTAACTGTATATGAAATGTATTTGAAATACCAACCAAGATTTGTATATTTCACTGTGTCTAGATGTCCCGCAAAGAAAATGATCTGTGGTGGGTTGGGTTACACACATTTAAGAACGATGGGAGATTAAGGTGGTCTGATCATTCGGTGCTCAACTATGTGTCCTGGGGACTAGGACAGCCTCGACCAATCAGCAAAGACCCCAAATGTGTCCAAATCTCCGCCTCAAAAGGTTTGACCAGAAAATATGTCATCTTTACCTTGATTTGACATGCACCGGTTTTGACTGCACATTTTAAAACATTTATAATTTAATAAACTTAGTGGTCCATGGGCTTAAGGTTCAACACTTTTGAATGTCCAGGTTATTTTGTGGAATAATGTGATTCAACAGCAGTGAGTTAAGTGAATTGCTTTAATGTTTTCTCAGGTGACTGGTCAGACCAGAGGTGTCACGTCGATCTTCCGTACGTGTGTAAGAGGGTAAATGTGACGGGTACCATCCCTCCCACACCCGCTCCTCCTCTCATACCCGCCGGCTGCCCCCAGGGCTGGAGTCCTTTTCTACACAAGGTCAGAAATTCACTCCCATAACCTGTCTACTTTTACACTTGCAAGGCTACGCTGTAGTTAAAAAAAAAATAGTTTGCATTCAAATTTTGTTATTTCAGCCTTTTGGTTTTAGGTTCATCTATTTTTTTATATATATAAACTTTATACTTTTTAAGAAATGTATCATTACTTTGTCTTAACTGCAACTGTTCAGGAATTTATTAGATCAGGAAAAGTGATTTTTTTTTTTAAAGGTAGGGTAAAAACAGGGATAAATGGATAAAAATCAGACCAGTCAGAAAATCTGTCGTTTCACTGATGAAGCAAGATATTACATTTTGATTATATATATTTTTTCTTTAGAATGTAAGACTAGTCAGGAACTCTTCTTGTTAATCATATAAGTAGTTATTGTTCTCTAATTTGATGTAAACTATCTATTTATATCATGATGCTTATAATACTGGTTGATCATGTGATCTATGTAACCATGTGACTCCTTAAATTAAGATGGCTCCTGCGCTAAGCATTGTAAGCATAGCCAGTAAAAGAAATGGACACAGCGACCCCATAGATTTCAATGGAGAAAATTGAAGCCCATTAGAAGCACTCACTTCCTGATGGCTGAGCGTACTGCGCAGGCTCAAACTGAGCTTGACGACGTAGATGTGATGTGAGCAACCGTTCTGACCTTCTAGTAGCTGTGCCGAGACGAATCTGAATTGAAATCTGAAACAAATCTGTTGTTGAAATATTTTGTCCCGTTGCTTATGAACTCTCTATCTATGGGCTTCTCCCTTGACTTTATGCCTCCATGTCCACCTGATTGCCTCATAGACAGTAAAAGATTGCCTGCGAGCTTCTCCTCCTGTCTATACGGTAATTTTCTCTACTGTGCGACAGAGAGTCCCGTGGTTATGACGCAATCGTTAGCCTATTTTTACAAAAACGGCTTCTACGGGGCCATAACGTAAGAGGTAATGGAGGCTTTTATACATTGTCGTGTTTCTTAAGAAATAAATAATGGACAAAAAGAGTCTTTGGACGCCTCAGATGTAAAGTTATTCGCTGTCAAAGTGACGCCAAAATGAATGGGAGTCAATGGAATGCTAACAGCAAGTGATAGTCTGCTACAATGGCGGCTCCCAAGCGAAGCTTCAGTTTCCAGCTGGTGGATTACCCCCTTGATTGTAAGCAAGGGGGTAATCCACCAGCCGGAAACTGAAGTCTCCCCGGGGGCCGCCATTGGCTAACAAGCCTTCACCTCATGTTAGCATTCCATTGACTCCCATTCATTTTAATAACTTTACATCTGAGGCGTTTAAAGACTCCATTTGTCCATTGTTTATTTCTAAAGAAACACGACAATGTATAAAGCCTCCATTACCTTGTATCTTACGTTATGGCCCCGTAGAAGCAGTTTTTGTAAAAATAGGCTAACGATTGCGTCATAACACGCGACTCTCTGTCGCACAGTAGAGAAATTACCGTATAGACAGAAGTAGAAGCTCGCGCGCAATATGGGGGACGTGGAGGTTGATAAAGTCAAGGGAGAAGCCCATAGAGAGTTGTAAAGTTGCTCCTGCTGCTAGCTCATGGACAGCTAATACTCACGATCTCCGGCTCTGCAAGATTCGGAAGGGAATGATTCAGATTCCCCTTGGCACAGCTACTAGAAGACGTACAACTGTGAGACAGGTTGCTCACGTCACATCTACGTCGTCAAGCTCAGTTTGAGCCTGCGCAGTGCGCTTGGCAATTAGGAAGTGAGTGCTTCTAATTGACTTTCTCCGTTGAAGTCTATGGGGTCGCTGTGTCCATTTCTTTTACTGTCTATGATTGTAAGCTTGACATTGACAAAGGTCACATGTGACCGAAACATTTGCCCTTTTTTCCAGTAAAATATTGTTTTTATCTCACATTTGATGACTTCTTCTTTGGTAGAGTGTGCTGACTCTCTTGATGTGTTTTAGAATGTAAGGAAATACAGAGCTGGCCTTTCTCCCAGGAATATTCACATTGCACATTTTCACATATCAGTAATCTCTGAATTCTGTTTCTTTCCCTCATTTTCCAACAGTGTTATAAGGTGTTTGGAGAGGACCTGTCGAGTCGTAGCACTTGGGAGGCTGCCTCCAAGACGTGTCTGACACATAGAGCCACGCTAGTGACAGTGCCAAACCACAGAGTTCAGGGTAAATCAAACCCACTCACACTATAGAAAGTGAAGCTAGGTTACGCGAAAAAGAATTTTTTTTTTATGAAAGTATAAGAATCATATAGATAACTATTATGAATCTTGGGACTAACATGCCCCAACGTGTGTGGTGCCTAGGGCCCTGTTTTTTGTGTTGCAATAACTTACCAGGCTAACCTCGAATTTTATCGATTTCTTTCTCTCTCGTCAGCGTTCCTTTTGACTGTGTTACCCAACAGCAGTTTCCATGTGTGGGTGGGGCTCACTTCAGAATCTCAGGCTCAGTTCAGGTGGTTTGAACCTGGGTTGCTTAGCTACACTAACTGGGCCCCTGGAGAACCAGTGGACAACAGACAAATGAAAAGCCCGGTACTGGATTGTTTTTTTATTTGTATTAATGACTCTATCTATCTATCTATCTATCTATAATGACTGAATCTATCTATAATGACTGAATCTATCTATCTATAATGACTGAATCTATCTATCTATCTATCTATCTATCTATCTATCTATCTATCTATCTATCTATCTATCTATCTATCTATCTATCTATCTGTCTGTCTGTCTGTCTGTCTGTCTATCTGTCTGTCTGTCTGTCTGTCTGTCTGTCTGTCTGTCTGTCTGTCTGTCTGTCTATCTATCTATAATGACTGAATCTATCTATCTACCTATCTATCTATAATGACTGAATCTATCTATCTATCTATCTATCTATCTATCTATCTATCTATCTATCTATAATGACTGAATCTATCTATCTACCTATCTATCTATAATGACTGAATCTATCTATCTATCTATCTATCTATCTATCTATCTATCTATCTATCTATCTATCTATCTATCTATCTATCTGTCTATCTATCTATCTATCTATCTATCTATCTATCTATCTATCTATCTATCTATCTATCTATCTATCTATCTATCTATCTATCTATCTATCTATAATGACTGAATCTATCTATCTACCTATCTATCTATAATGACTAAATCTATCTATCTATCTATCTATCTATCTATCTATCTATCTATCTATCTATCTGTCTGTCTGTCTGTCTGTCTGTCTGTCTGTCTGTCTGTCTGTCTGTCTGTCTGTCTATGAATGAATGAATTAATTTATTTTATTTCGAGCAATATAGTGACATATAACAAAGGCAATAAGAAGCATTGGATTTTTGACAACATAAATCAGTCAATTGCTCGAAATGGAGTGGGAAGAAGTCAAACTTATTTAGACCCACCCCGGACTGTTACAGTTAAGCGAAAAACAATAAAGAAAAACAAAGGTAGCTACTTCCTTAATTGTTGACATTATCATTCTTACATATAGATAGATAGATACAGACAGTCTATCTGTCTGTCTGTCTGTCCGTTTGTCTATCTTTCTGTCTGTCTATCTATCTGTCTGTATATATCTATCTATCTATCTATCTATCTATCTATCTATCTATCTATCTATCTATCTATCTATCTATCTGTATGTCTGTCTAAATATCTGTCTGTCTGTCTATCTATCTGTCTGTCTGTCTATATATCTGTCTGTCTGTCTATATATCTGTCTGTCTCTCTGTCTGTCTGTATATCTATCTATATAGCTATCTGTCTGTTTGTCTGTCTATATATCTGTCTGTCTGTATATCTATCTCTATCTACCTGTCTGTCTTTCTGTCTGTCTATATATCTATCTCTATCTATATATCTGTCTGTCTATATATCTGTCTGTCTCTCTGTCTGTCTGTATATCTATCTATATAGCTATCTGTCTGTTTGTCTGTCTATATATCTGTCTGTCTGTCTATATATCTGTCTATATATCTATTTGTCGGTCTGTCTATATATCTGCCTGTATCTCTGTCTGTCTGTCTGTATATCTATCTATCAATCTATCTGTCCTCTGTCTTATAACTATTATCTACCTGTCTCTCTGTCTCTCTATCTATCTATCTATCTATCTATCTATCTATCTATCTATCTATCTATCTATCTATCTATCTATCTATCTATCTATCTATCTGTCTGTCTGTCTATATATCTGTCTATCTACCTCTGTCTGTCTATATATCTGTCTGTTTCTCTGTCTGTCTATATATCTGTCTGTCTGTCTATCTACCTCTGTCTGTCTATATATCTGTCTGTTTCTCTGTCTGTCTGTATATCTATCAATATATAGATCTACCTGTCTATCTATATATCTATCTCTATCTATATGTCTGTCTGTCTATATATCTGTCTCTATCTATCTGTCTGTATATCTGTCTATCTGTCTGTCTGTCTGTCTATCTATCTATATGTCTTTCTGTATATCTATCTATCTATCTATCTATCTATCTATCTATATATATATATATATATATATATATATATATCGGTCTCTCTGTCTGTCGGTCTGTCTGTCTATATATCTGCCTGTCTCTCTGTCTGTCTGTATATCTATCTATCTATCTATCTATCTATCTATCTATCTATCTATCTATCTATCTATCTATCTATCTATCTATCTATCTATCTATCTATTTATCTGTCTGTCTGTCTATACATCTGTCTGTATATCTATCTATCTATCTATCTATCTATCTATCTATCTATCTATCTATCTATCTATCTATCTATCTATCTATCTATCTGTCTTCTGTCTTATAACTATTATCTACCTGTCTCTCTGTCTGTCTATCTATCTATCTGTCTGTCTCTCTGTCTGTCTATCTATCTGTCTGTCTGTCTGTCTATCTATCTCTCTGTCTGTCTGTCTATATATCTATCTATCTGTCTGTCTGTCTATATATTTGTCTGTATGCATATCTTTCTATCTATCTATCTATCTATCTATCTATCTATCTATCTATCTATCTATCTATCTATCTATCTATCTATCTATCTGTCTGTCTGTCTGTCTGTCTGTCTGTCTATCTATCTATATGTCTTTCTGTCTATCTATCTATCTGTCTGTCTATCTGTCTGTCTGTCTGTAGTATCTATTATTTGTAAACTTAGAAATTTACCCATCAATATGAATATGTGTGTCCCATTAGGGTAACTGCGTAGTGCTTCTCCACGGTAGTCCTCAACGGATGATGGGCATGTGGGCGTCTCGCAAGTGTGACACAGAGAAACATGGCTTCATCTGCATGAAGGATAAAGGTACAGGAACATCTCAAATTCACAGACACACACAAATATGCATTGCATATGCTGTGTTATATTTCCTGTGTGCATGTGTTTCCAGACCCTGCCCTGCCCCCTGGCCTGGACCCTCTTCCCCCATCATTAGATGGCTCATTAGAATTCGATGGCGTGCAGTACCGGATCTTGCAGAAGAGTCTGGACTGGCATGCAGCTCTACAGGTGTGTGAATCCATTAATGGAACACTGGCTGCAGTACGGGACCCACGGCAACATGCCTACCTCACCCTTCTCCTCAGCACTCTCCGCAAACCCGCCTGGATTGCACTACACAACGATGGGGTGAGTGACATGTTGTGCATGTTGTACGTCTCATCTCCTGACATGTCAGAGCTTCAGCAAAAGCTTCTTGTATTTCCAGGGGCGAAGCTACACATGGTTGGGCGAAGAGGAGATCTCTTTTAGTGACTGGCGGGATGGAGAGCCCAATCATATGTATGGATGTGGTCACATGACCACTGAGGGCCAATGGACTGTGGCCGCTTGTAATACAAAATTAAATGCAGCCATCTGTGAAATTAACACAGGTAAGGAAATGTTACAGTATATTTCAGAATGGCATGCTATACTTTTGTGTAATATTCTTTGGACAGAATGTAAATTTTTTAAATGCATGGAATTTCCAGATGAAGTAGCCTACTACACTGACCAAAATGTGCAGTATGCATCCAAAGTTAGCTCACTCTTTGATTGGGATACAGATTTTCTGTACTTTTTTTTATTATAGCAAGCAATATTCAGTGTATAAAATAGTTATTTTAGTAGTAGTATTTATATACTATTATATCCAGGGGTGCACATAACTTTTTTAGGTCTGGTTCTCAAGGGAGCACCTACCATATATGCTGCTTGATAAATGGTAAATGGACTGCATTTATATAGCGCTTTCACAGACCCAATGGCTTTACATATTGCCTCACATTCACCCATTCATACACCGACGGCGGTGTCAGCCATGCAAGGCGCCATCCAGCTCGTCGGGAGCAGCTGGGGTTAGGTGTCTTGCTCATGGACACCTATCTTGGTCAGGTGGAACCGGGGATTGAACCACCAACCTTATGGTTTGTAGACAACCTACATGAACCACTGAGCCACTGCTGCCCTCACACTTTACTACAATCTGTCGTCATCACTTTCCACCTG
This sequence comes from Rhinichthys klamathensis goyatoka, assembly GCF_029890125.1. Lineage (NCBI taxonomy): Eukaryota > Metazoa > Chordata > Actinopteri > Cypriniformes > Leuciscidae > Rhinichthys > Rhinichthys klamathensis. The sequence continues at coordinate 1,688,524 of NW_026607037.1, read as the reverse complement.
ACTGCTCTCCTCACTATCTTCTTTTCTCTCAAACATGGTAGATGATGTTCCAATTTATTTTTTAATTCCGTTTTAATTGTTCTGGATTCCATTTTATTCCGTTTGAATGTTTTGGACCGATTTTCGGCACAATTTGATGAAAGCTTTAAACGCTTCAGAAAGCCTCGGTTTCCCATCACTAATGAACACACTTATCATCATGATTGCTTTCTTACCAGAGATGGAGAATAATCCTACTCCAGTAACTCACCTGTTCCCAAAAATGTTGGTACTCAAAGCAAAAGTCCTTATTTTTATCGTTATGTGCACCCCTGATTATTGTATTATTTTCAGACAATTTTAGTTTAAGTCATTTGCTTTTATCATTTTTATTAGTTGTGTTATATTTCTATACAGCTTTTTTTATTTCAGTTTTAGTTTGAGTAATTTTAGCACTAAAACGTATTTATTTCATTTAGTTTATAAGGCATATCTAATTTTTGTAAGTTGTTAAATTTGAGTTTTCCATCTAATATTTAAACAGTATTTTATTTCCACATTATTTTAAATGACCAAAAACTATTTTTTTACAAATGTTCCATTCCAGACATAGCCAATGTGTGTTTGGATCTGTGTCTGTGGTGTTATTTTTGCACTACATTTGCAGGCGTGTTCTAATAGCATTTTGCTTGTTCTGTTTCTGTCAGAGAGAAGGATAGACCACAGGTGGATGTATCCAGGTATTTGCCCACATCCTGTAGGTAATTGGTCCTGGGTTCCTTTCAGAAATCACTGCTACTCGTTCATCCTGCACGAGATACAGTTTAAACACGAGGCCATACGCACGTGTGGCAAAGGTAACGTCCACACACAGGAAAAGCCAACAAGAACAGCACAGGAACATATTACACAATAAAACTTCGGTAATCTTGTTGTTGTTTTTCTCAGTGGGAGCTAAGCTGTTGTCAATATTAGATGAAAACGAGAATGGTTTTGTGTGGGAGCACATGCAAAGTTTTCAACAACAGGCCCACGGCGCTTGGCTTGGAATGGTCTTTAACTCCAAAGGCAAGATGGTTAATAATTAACACTTGTTTTCTTTATTGACCTTAAATTTGGATCTCCTTTATTTAGACCTCCATGTTTGTCTTTGATTCTACAGAAGGCAGTCTGGAGTGGTCCGACAGTGAAGTAGTGGACTACAGTAACTGGGAGCAGCAGGACGCTAATCTGAGCATGCTGTCCGCCAACAGCTGCTTCTGGGTTCAGAGCAACACGGGCCTCTGGAGGCCTGGGTCCTGTAAAAACCGTACACATGGAGTCATCTGTAAACGACCACGAGGTATTGACTGTCACATGCATATGGAAACATGATATATCTGCATATAGAAAAATGCTACACAAGAGCACCAACTTATTTAAACATTCCTATGTGTAACCACAGTTTCATCCAGACTCATCCAGACTCCAAAAGTATGTGTACATAGAATTCTTAAAGGGTTAGTTCACCCAAAAATGAAAATTCTGTCATTAATTAATCCCCCTCATGTAATGATGTCTTTACTACCTTTCTGGGGCTTGAAGTGGTAGCTCAGATTTCATTAAAAAGATCTTCATTAGTCTTCTGAAGATGAACGAATGTCTTAAGGGTTTGGAACGATTTGAGGATGAATTAAAAATGACAGAATTTTTTGATGAACCTTTAAGAACTTGTTGAAACACAAGCAACAAAAATGTCCCCATTGGGATAATCAATCAATCAATCAATCAAGAGCACAACAGAAAAAATGATTTTTCTGACTCATTGATTTTTAAAGGTCAATAAGCAGGTGATAAATGGTGGTCATGCAAAAGTAATGATACATTCAAGGATGCATTAAAATGATCAAAACTGAGAGTAAAGACATGTATGATATTATAAAAACTGTTCTTTTGAACTTTCTATTTATTAACAATCCTGAAAAACAATTCCACAAAAATATTAAGTGGCACAAATATTTTTAACATTGATAATAAGAAATGTTTCTTGAGCATCAAATCAGCATACTAGAATGATTTCTGAAGGATCATGTGACACTGAAGACTGGAGTAATGACTGTTTTGCCTTCACATGAATAAATTGCTTTTTAAAATAATAAATTGCTTTATTGTAATATTTCACAATATTACAGTTTTTACTGTATTTTTATCAAATAAATGCAGCCTTGTTGAACATAAGAGACTTCTAAAACAGTACAATATCTTACCAACCAAAAACAGTAGTTTATAACAAGAAATGTTGAAAATGATAAGTTGACCTCAAGGAAAAAATAAATATCTAAGAATGTATGAAATGGAAGAAATGCTAATACAATGATTCACAATCTTGAGCCCAATTTTCCTTTTTTTTTGTATTTCCCTTTTTCATTAGGAGCCGCAATAGATCCTGTATTTCACCGTAAGTTATAATCATATTTAAACCTCACATTTACCTAAAATATGGTGACAACATTATCAAAAACCTGTTGAATGAATAATCTTAAAGTTGCTTGTCATTTTCTTATTTTTTTTTTTCTCTTTCTTCCAGCTGAGGTCAACCATCTCCATGTCTTAATTCAGGTCCTGGTGGCAGCACTTGTTCTGATCGCTCTGGTGGTGGGTGGGATTTATCTGTATCGTAGGCGGAGCTTTGGCTCTACGGGCGCCTATGAGAGCGCTCGGTACAGCCGCACTAACTCCGCCCCCTCTGAAGAATCAGAAAAAAACATTCTTGTTTCAGACATGGAGTTGAACGAACAGAGCGAATAATGCTGGATGTGTTCAAACTGATTCGCAACTGACTGAGAGAATTTACGTTTAGGAAAAAATAGTTTTTTTTTTTTTTTAAAGACACTGAGAGAGCTGTGTAGAGCGCAGCAGATGATCAACCAAAATCAACAGAGCTGACACTTTTTTTTCTCCTAAGGTCAATCCATCTAAGTCTGTCAGCCAATCAAATCCCACCATCTCAGAGGAGCTGTTTTGATTGGCTAGTGTGGAAAATAGCATTTTTTTTTTTGTTTCTTTATCCGGAAGTTGAAATAGTTTATATGTGTTTTTTTTAATCTCATAGTTTTATCCTTTAGTGCCAAAAGGGAACAGTGCCCCCTAAAAATCACATTGACTGGAACTTACAGACTATGAGCGCACAATCACACACACACACACACACACACACTACAAGGTAACGCCACAACAGTATTTCTTTTTCAGACTGTGACTTTTGAAGTTATTTGTTGTGCCATTTTTTTATTGCTCTTTTTCAAAATGTGTGCAGCTGAATTTGATTATCTCTGGGTCAGAATCCAGGTCCCTCGCTGATCCGTCTGAAAATGATAATCATAATAATTACACATCAAATGAAACGATGGTATGTTTGAAGTTCAGTGGTGCAGAACCCCAAAAAAAAAAAAAGAAAGAACTGCGAACAGAAATAGACAGATGAAAGTGCATGTGAATGAGCCTGTGACAAGCACCGCAGTGTCTCTCTCTCTCTCTAATCACACGCTGAACGCAGAGCTGCCTAACAGGAAGTCTGATCTCACTGTAACGGTTTGCTTGATCTCAGCCGGTGTGATGAGCTCATGTAAAAGCTCAATCCAAACAGTACATGGAATGAAACTTAAACTTGTACTTCTTTCTTTACTTTCTCTAGTTCTTCTTTCCAGTTCTTCTTTTTCCCTGTTTTCTTGCTTTGCTTTTTTCCCCCTCGACTCTTGGCAAGGCCTCGAGGTGAAACGTTGCTGTGGCCAGCTGTGGAATGTCGAGTCAGCGAGTGGAGCAGATCTGGAGCCAATCAGAACACAGGAGTGAAGAGGGCAAGGCATTAGAGAGAGAGAATAGTGAAGGTTTGAATGGGTTCTTCAAAAAGGGATAAGGGAGGAGAAGATGGAGAGGAGGTGACAGTAAGAGGTGGGGCTTCAGTACAGAGGGACTTTAGGTGAGCAGGAGTTACGGGAAGTGTTGGCGACTGAAAGGGGACTTGCGTTACTGCTCCCTGCTGGATATTTGCACAGATGGCTGATCTAAGAGTGTTTTAGTGCTGTGGATAAGTGTGTTTTAGTGCTGTGGATAAGTTTGCCAAAGAAATCAAGTCAAATTATTATTACAAATGGGTAAAGTTGTATGGATTGTTGCTGTTACGCTGCAAAAGAAAAGTCCTTAGTATTGTTTTCCAGCACAAATATCTAAACATTCTTAAATCAAGATACATTTACTTGAGAAGCCAAATAACTATTTAGTCTTCTTGCTTTCTGAAAGATGTATCAAAATTAAGTGAGTTTATTCTTAAAACAAACAAGGTGAAGTATCTGCCAATAGGGTAAGAAAAATAAACTTAATTCAAAGGGAAATTATTTTTCTTACCCAGTTGGCAGATACTTTACCCTTTTTTTTAAGTAAAAACACTCAATTTTGATACTTTATTTTTCAGAAGACAAGACTTAATATCTTATGTCATTTTGCTTCTTGAGAAAATGTTTAGATATTTGTACTGAAAAACAAGACAAAAATACTGAGTAATAAAAACTATTTTTCCGTGTATATTCTTTATACATTTATTTCTCATGGTTTTAATAAGCAATATACAATCTGCAGTTTGAAGGCCATTAGACTTAGATTTCTACATTCTCTTAAGAGTAGTGCTTGTCAGGATGTGTGGTTTCTAAAAAAAATTTTATTGCATTGCTATTTAGTTGCTTACTCAAAAGAGCTCACCTCCAAGTTCCTTTGGTCTTTAGGTTATTTAGGCTTAGGGGTTTGTTCAGATCGCTAACCCCCAAGTATGAGGCTTAATAATAGTAAATCTTGCGTTAGCAAACACCACTAATAATCCGTAACCAGTGCTTCGATGTATCCGTGCTAACTTTACTCGCAAGGCTTTGTTTTTAGAGATAGGAGGCGCCATTTCAGCACTGGTAAACTATTCTTTACACTTTAAACTTTCTTGCTCACTGTTAAAACATATTTTTTTTGCTTAGTATTTTACTTATAACTATGAAATAAGATTTGTATGAGAATGGCCTTTAATATGATTATAAGAAATGACATGACGCATGTGGCCTGAAACTGCAGTACGACATCAGACAGATCAGTGTGTATGAAATGACATGTTTGATTTGGACCATATACTGTATAGAGATGATCATACAGAGCAGCAGATTATGCGACTTCTCCACATACATGGACTATGATGTCACACACTGCCGTCATGACTTGCACATGGTCATGCAATTATGCAAGAATTATTCTCAGCCTTAAGCCTTTGTGAAACAGTTTGTGTGAGTAGCTCAGATTGAATTAGCCCTCAACAAATAGAAGTGAGATTGCGGGAAACACTTTTTTTTTTTTTTTACTGAATGAGAAAAATTATTCATCTTCAGGCCCTGGGAAGACGATGAAAATGTTCTTTTTTTGTTTGTTTGTTTGTTTGTTTGTTTTGAATATATTGTGAATTTGCTTTTAAAAATGAATAAATAATATGTTTGCTATGTGACTGCTAGGACAAAAATGTCTGTCTGAACAGTAACCTAAAGTTATGCATTTCAGTTAGAGGTGATTTAAAAATGCTTAGAATGATCTTTGAAAACGTTACATGAATGCTTGTGAAACGTCTATGGTGAAACATGAATCTACATAGATAGGCCTACCTGTTTGAACAATTGCACTAAACAGTATGTGTCGCTAGGGGGCAGAGTTCGCTTTCAAATATTCTCAGGAATAATGAGGGTCGAGATGAGAATTCTGACAAAAACTGAAGGATACATTTTATATACAGTCGGGTCCATAAATATTGGGACATTGGCACAATTCTAATCTTTTCGGCTCTATACACCACCACAATGGATTTGAAATGAAACGAACAAGATGTGCTTTAACTGCAGACTTTCAGCTTTAATTTGAGGCTATTTACATCCAAATCAGGTGAACGGTGTAGGAATTACAACAGTTTGTATATGTGCCTCCCACTTTTTAAGGGACCAAAAGTAATGGGACAGATTAACAATCATAAATCAAACTTTCACTTTTTAATACTTGGTTGCAAATCCTTTGCAGTCAATTACAGCCTGAAGTCTGGAACGCATAGACATCACCAGACGCTGGGTTTCATCCCTGGTGATGCTCACCAGGCCTCTACTGCAACTGTCTTCAGTTCCTGCTTGTTCTTGGGGCATTTTCCCTTCAGTTTTGTCTTCAGCAAGTGAAATGCATGCTCAATCGGATTCAGGTCAGGTGATTGACTTGGCCATTGCATAACATTCCACTTCTTTCCCTTAAAAAAACTCTTTGAGCTCAGCAACACCAAAAGACCTTCTGTCTTCAGTTGCTGTTTGTTGGTGGGTCTCTCTGTCATGTGAGATGCATCCTCGATTGGGTTGAGATCAGGTGATTGACTCGGCTATTACGGAAAATTCCACTTCTTTACCTTCAAAAACTCCTGGGTAGCTTTTGCAGTATTTTCCATCTGTACTGTGAAGCGCCATCCAATCAACCTTGCTGCATTTGGCTGAACCTGTGCAGACAGTATATCCCTAAAGACTTCTGCTTCTGTCACATGATCAGTAAACACCAGTGACCCAGTGCCACTGGAAGCCATGCATGCACATGCCATCAAACTGCATCCACCATGCTATGCTATGGATCACCCAAAGCATCATCTTAGTTTCACCCAATGCTTTCCCAGAACTGGTCAGGCTTTTTTAGTTGTTGTTTTTTTTGGCAAAGTCTAATCTGGCCTTTCTTTTCTTGAGGCTTATTAATGGTTTGCACCTTGTGGTGAACCCTGTATTTGCTCTCGTGAAGTCTTCTCTTAATTGTAGACTTTGCCACATACCTCCTGGAGAGTGTTCTTCTCTTGGCTTGGTTTTTCTGTACCATGGAAAGGATCCTGTGATCATCCACCACTGTTGTCTTTCTTGGACGTCCAGGCTGAGCTCACCAGTGTGTTCTTATTTTTTCAGAATGTACCAAACCTAATGTTTCTGCTATGGATTTGTTTTGTTTTTGAAGCCTAACGATGGCCTGTTTCACTTGCACGGAGAGCTTCTTTGACCGCATGATGTGGCTTCACAGCAACAGCTTCCAATTGCAAATGCCACATGCACTTAGTATCAACTCCAGACATATGACCTGCTTAATGGCGAAATAATGAAGGAATAGACCACAGCTGTCCATGACAGGAGTCAGTAAGATTTTTAAAAAGAAATGAATAAATTTATTCAACAAGGATGTATTAAATGGATCAAAAGTGCAAGTAAAGACTTAAAATGTTACAATAAGATTTCTGTTTTAAATAAATGCTGTTCTTTTGAACTTTCTATTCATCAAAAGAATCCTGAAAAAAATGTATCATGGTTTCCACAAAATGATCAAGCAGCACAACATGTTTTTAACATTGACAAAAATAAGAAATGTTTCTTGAGCAGCAAGTCATAATTTGACCTGTTGTTGTTGTTTTTTAATAAAAATGCAGCCTTGGTTAGTATGAGACAACCTTCAAAAAACATATACTTCAATATATATATATTTTTTGTTTTAATTCGATTTTGATGCCTCAGTAAACATGTTTTGTGTGTGACAGTAAGATACATCATTTCACCTGAGTGACAGTTCATTTCAGATTTGTCTTCCTCTATGTGTGTGTGTGTGTGTGTGTGTGTGTATTTGGGTGCTGTATTCCCAAATCTCAAAACCAATCAAACAAAAATGCATGTTTCAGCACTGTGTAGGTTTCCAGAAAAAGAGCTGAGCTTCCTTTATTCTCATTTGGCAGATGTTTTTTCAATCCAGAGCATCACAATACCCAGAGTGCAGTGTTAATATCAGCAGAGCTTTGCTCAAGGACACAGTGTTGCTGGCAGAAAGAGGGGTCTCACTTCATGGGTCATACCTAAACCTGTAACCTTTGAATGAGCTAGATGTCGATATGAGCTTTTCAGTGGCCAATACATGCAGGCCTATATATAATACAATTTAATTTTAGCAAAAGAGATGTTCACAAAACTTAAAGAGGCCATATTATGCCCTTTTACAAAGTCTTGGTTTTGTTTTCGGGGTCTAGAATAGATCTTCATGCTTCAAAAAAAGCATTATTTTCCCCATATTTTACATTGTTGCACCACCTCTCTTTCCAGTCTGCCAGTAGCGCTTTTTTTTAGTTCTGGTCTGGTCTATAAGAAGCCACACCTTCTGAAAAGCACAATGTACTCTGATTGGTCGGCTGGACCAGTGTGTTGTGATTGTTCAAGCTCAAAGTTAATTATAAGCCCAAAGGGCAATTTTTGGTGCAGCATAAAATTTGTAGAATGGGAAAGAAAGGTGATTTAAGGAATTTTGAGCGTGGCATGGTTGTTGGTGCCAGACTGGGCCGGTCTGAGTATTTCACAATCTGCTCAGTTACTGGGATTTTCACGCACAACCATTTCTAGGGTTTACAAAGAATGGTGTGAAAAGAGAAAAAAACACCCAGTATGGGGAAGTCCTGTGGGCGAAAATGCCTGGTTGATGCTGGAGGTCAGAGGAGAATGGGCCGACTGATTCAAGCTGATAGAAGAGCAACTTTGACTGAAATAACCACTCGTTACAACCGAGGTATGCAGCAAAGCATTTGTGAAGCCACAACACGCACAACCTTGAGGCGGATGGGCTACAACAGCAGAAGACCCCACCGGGTAGCACTCATCTCCACTACAAATAGGAAAAAGAGGCAACAATTTGCCAGCCCAGTCTCATCCCAAGACGTCATATGACTGACGCTTTTGACCATACGTCAACATCCGACGTTTTAGGGTACCCTTTAACGTCAGTTAGATGACGCTATCTAATCCTAACCCTACCCCAGACCTAAACCTACCCGCGTCATCTAACTCAGGGGTTCCCAAACTTTTCCATGCCAAGGCCCCCCAAATACCAATAGCTTCTGGCCAAGGCCCCCCTTCTGCAGGATGTGTTATTGAACCCATCGACACTACTACAGCAAATGTAGAAATAAATAAAACCTCTAGGTGAACATCAGATTATCAGAAAGATTATAGAGATGCACCTATTACAATTTTCTAGGCTGATTACAATTTTTCATTGAGTTTGACCTGCCGATACAGATTTTAGCCGATCTGATTTCCTTTTTTCTAACCACTTTACAACACACACAAATATTTTTTTCTCTCTCTCTCTCTCTCTCTCTCTCTCTCTCTCTCTCTCTCTCTCTCTCTCTCTCTCTCTCTCTCTCTCTCTCTCTCTCTCTCTCTCTCTCTCTCTCTCTCTCTCTCTCTCTCTCTCTATATATATATATATATAGCATATATAAATATATAATATATATATATATAACATCATATAGTTTTACCCAAACTGAATAATTAAGACAAGTTTAAGTTTAAATGGGTAAATTTTCTATAAATATTTTTTGAGTCTTCATTTTCTTTTCTGACATAGCCTACTCCAGTTCTTGTTAAAACACACTAGACATGCAAATTATGTGCATTTTAGGCACTTTTTGTGTGAAATCATATTTATTTTGTCCATCAAAAGTGTGCTTTCACTTTAATTGAGTGTGAGCTGCGCAGCAAAAATAGATTGTGCCGAAACCCGCTTCACTGCTGCTTACGCTCCTGCTTTGCGCTCCTGCTCGCGCTGTGAATGCACTCATTGATAACATGTACGCCGAAAAAATACGCGCCTCTCGCGCTTGAGATCTGAAACGGCCGTAATTCACGAGGTTTCCTACATGTGCGTTCCGTGTGCATGTGGGATGCTGATGTTGCGCGATGTTAATCATGCGGCGCCCGACGCCCGAGTGCATTAGACCGGCATAAAATCAGCATGTCAGACTGATCGGCCGGTCGACAATCACATGAAAATCGTGCAATTCTGATCACCAGCCAATCAATCGGTGCATCTCTAAAAGATTAGCATTACAAGTATAATGTTCAGATAGGCTATGCACAAATTATTATAATGCTTTTTCATTACAATACTCATAATAATATAAATATAAATATTTTTACTTATTTTACCAACTTGCTGCGGCCCCCCTGGCGCCCCCTGGCGGCCCCCAGTTTGAAAACCCCTGATCTAACTGACGCTAAAGGTAAAGCGTCAGTTAGATGACGCCCTAGGATCGTCATCTAACTGACGTTAAAGGGTACCCTAAAACGTCGGATGTTGACGTATGGTCAAAAGCGTCAGTCATATGACGTCTTGGGATGAGACTGTGTTAAATTTGCAAGAGCTCACCAAAATTGGACAGTTGAAGACTGGAAAAATGTTGCCTGGTCTGATGAGTCTCGATTTCTGTTGAGACATTCAGATGGTAGAGTCAGAATTTGGCGTAAACAGAATGAGAACATGAATCCATCATGCCTTGTTACCACTGTGCAGGCTGGTGGTGGTGGTGTAATGGTGTGGGGGATGTTTTCTTGGCACACTTTAGGCCCCTTAGTGCCAATTGGGCATCGTTTAAATGCCACGGCCTACCTGAGCATTGTTTCTGACCATGTCCATCTCTTTATGGCCACCATGTACCCATCCTCTGATGGCTACTTCCAGCAGGATAATGCACCATGTCACAAAGCTCGAATCATTTCAAATTGGTTTCTTGAACATGACAATGAGTTCACTGTACTAAAATGGCCCCCACAGTTACCAGATCTCAACCCAATAGAGCATCTTTGGGATGTGGTGGAACGGGAGCTTCGTGCCCTGAATGTGCATCCCACAAATCTCCATCAACTGCAAGATGCTATCCTATCAATATGGGCCAACATTTCTAAAGAATGCTTTCAGCACCTTGTTGAATCAATGCCATGTAGAATTAAGGCAGTTCTGAAGGCGAAAGGGGGTCAAACACAGTATTAGTATGGTGTTCCTAATAATCCTTTAGGTGAGTGTATAACGTATACCAGAAGGAAGCATTTTAAATTCATGGACCAGTGGATGAGTACAAGAATAGCTCTAGCTTTCTGTAAGACAAACCATTCAAACCTATTTGAAAACCCGGTCTGCTTAATGCCATTAATCTTACTGCCTTCCCTTACGAAAAAGAAGTATACTTCAAGTTCATTTTATGAAGTATACTTAAAGGGATACTCCACTTTTTTTGGAAATAGGCTCATTTTACAACTCCCCCAGAGTTAAACTGTTGAGTTTTACCGTTTTTGAATCCATTCAGCCGATCTCCAGTTCTGGCGGTACCACTTTTAGCATAGCTTAGCATACATCATTGAAGTGGACAAGACCATTAGCATTTCTAAAAAAGAATTACCAAAGAGTTTCGATATTTTTCCTATTTAAAACCTGACTCTTCTGTAGTTACATCGTGCACTGAGAACGACGGAAAATGTAAAGTTGCGATTTTCTAGGCTGATATGGCTAGGAACTATACTCTCATTCCTGCGTAATAATCAAGAAACTTTACTGCCGTACCATGAGTGCAGCAGGCGTAATGATATGACGCAGCGCCTGAAAATAGGCCACCTTCCGTCAACACAACGGAACTATTTTCAGGCGCTGCGTCATATCATTACGCCTGCTGCTCTCATTATTTAATAAGCTACTCAATCAACATAAACACAAGTACAAGCCAAGAATACTTAGAATACTTAGTTATACTTTTAAGTATATCTCCATCAACAAGTATAGGCCAAATATATAGGCTACTTAGACTTTTCTGTCAGTAAAAGTCAAGTATAGCCTACTTAAGTGCACTTTGAAGTATATTTCTGAGAAGTACATAAAGTATATTTCTGAGAAGTACATAAAAAGTAGACTGAAAGTATACTTTCTTATTTTTTTAGTTTAAAAGAAGTATACTAATAGCACACTTGAATAAACTTCTTTTCCGTAAGGGCTGGTTGACAATGCCATTCAATGTGTTTCGATATTTAACATTTACATTACCATACCAACAGCATATAGAGAGGGAAAGTACAGATTCAATGGGTGGATTGCTAATGGACTTGCCTATGCGCCTCTGACAGAACCATAACACAAGTCCAAAGTCTTGTTAAATGTTGCACAGGTAACATACTGTTGAAAATTTTGCAGTGTGTGTTTCAAAGAGCAATGGTTAAAATCGCCCATGATAAAATCAGAGGGGAACATTTTAAAACTTAGAAACAATACAGTCTCCTTCAATTTATCATTTGCTTTAGGGTGAAAATACACCATCTGGTGAAAAAACACTTTCCTTGAGAATTCCCTCCATTTTTTGTTACGGTGGTGACCACCGTAAGAAAAAGTGGATGGAATTCTCAAGGAAAGTAAAATGGTCGTAATGATACAGAAAGCAGTTCAGTCGCACAGGGTTTTTCTTATGATTACTGAATTGCACCACTTTTGATTGATGTATAGACAAACGCCGCCTCCTTGACTCCCAAAGCCATTAATAGTTAAAACAGGATTGTTGTTCCGAGCTTTCAGCCAGGTCTCTGTAAAGGCCAAAATGCAGGCATCTATTTATGCATTATGAACATGTAAAGTGGCTTGCAGTTCATCGATTTTATTCCTTAGAGACTGAACGTTTGCCATTACGATAGTGGTCAACTAGCCTGGCAAGCCAGACCTACATCAAGATGTTAGGTCTGGGAACTCACAATTGGCATACCTCAATCTGAGGGGCGGGATAAACGGTTGTCTTTCAATATCCCTCTGCACGCAATAGGATAGCACCACAACCAACCAGAGCAACGAACGGCTGTGGCTGTGTGAGTCCCATGCGTTTTTCCACCAGCGGAGCTAGTTGATATATTAAACTTTTGCCGTATCCGATCGTCAAAACTCCGAACACATCTTCCTTTTTTAAGAATGACTTAAGTGACGTTCTCTTAACTCCAAGTCCTCCAGAGTCGTGGCCAAAGCCGATTCGAAAGACCGCTGTTCGCCAGCAGCATCTTCTTTGTTTTCAAGTAACGTTAGCAGGGAAATCACCTATGGAAATCACGGCGCAGAACCGTCACATCTCTGCCGTCATTGTTAAAGCCACACCATGCAGAAATTATGTTTTTGTCAAACAGCGACCCCTATAGTCGCTGTGGAATACTTGCACTGTCGTAAATAGCTAGCTAGACATATGTGGAAATTACTGGACTGGTCTAATTATCAACAATGGATGAATGAACAGCATCGTAAAAAAATGACATACTACAAGCAAGCGCAACAACATAGAACGCAAACAAGTTTAGAAATAAGAGATTTATTTACTAGTCTATCAACAAGATAGCCAGGTGGTCAGCATCGCTGTTGCATCCAGTCCTGCTTTTTAGCTCGCGCCAACTAGTGAAAGCCCGACCGAGTGGGACCGTCACAACTCTGAAGGAAATAGTCAAAGGATTCAGTTGCGAGTAAACAGTAATTTATTGAGCACAATAGTAGATAGCCGTGTGGGTCAAAATGGAAGCAGGCAGAAGAAGACTCAGGCTCGGAAAAACAGGGACGCAGTGGGCAGACACAGATCCAGGAACAGGTAGAAATTCCTCCGGGAAAATCTCAGGAAACCCCTGCATGGGTACAGGAGTGGATTGCAGGAGAACACGGCGAGTAGAACCCTGGTAGCCTCAACTACCATCTCACATAGACAGGACGAGGTAAAAAAAACAATATATATGACATCCTCATTCAAAACAGCTGGCGCTGATCAGCTCATCAGCCGCGCTGATCAGCCGCGCTCACTCACACAACACGCACACACATAGCGAGGGCGAATCAGGGACTCTTTTCCAGTTCCTCACGCGGTCAGATTCTCTTTTCCTTTTCCTAGTCTCTTCCGACCGTGTTTTCTTTGCTTTTTCCATCGTCGAGTATCACGTCTGAAATGCACGCAAGTGTCTTCGTGCTTCATATATTGTTGTTGATGTGTGTGATGTCGTTGCCGTAAAGCATGTCGTTATTCTCGCGAGATTTGTCGGGGGCGCTCCTCTCAAACTTGCATTGCTGGTTTTTACAGCGGCGTCCCCCCCCAAGCTTTACTACCAGGATGATTCGCCCTACTGTGAGTTTGTTTACCACCGAAATGACTTTGAAGCTGTTATATTAAGGTACAATTTTTGCATAGTGTGCCTTTAAGCCCGCCCACCAACTCTATACACGATGTGATTGGCCTGACCAGAGTTTGGTTTTTCCAGCTCGAAAAGCCAACGGAGAGTTGCTAGACCACACTTTGCTGCAAAATAATTTTTGCTGCCGCTAGGGTGCGTCTAGATTTCTAGGCTAGTGGTCAACCACTTCAGCGTGTTTTGGAAATGTCACGCTCTTATGCAACTCAACCAGGCCTCACCCCCTTTTTTTTTTGCATATGCTTTAGGCGAGAATTTTTCAAATGAGGAATATTGGAATATTGTGAATATTGTGTTCGTTCCTGGAAGAAAACTCCGGACTACAATCCTAACTCAGTCTCATCCCAAGACGTCATATGACTGACGCTTTTGACCATACGTCAACATCCGACGTTTTAGGGTACCCTTTAACGTCAGTTAGATGACGATCCTAGGGCGTCATCTAACTGACGCTTTACCTTTAGCGTCAGTTAGATGACGCGGGTAGGTTTAGGTCTGGGGTAGGGTTAGGATTAGATAGCGTCATCTAACTGACGTTAAAGGGTACCCTAAAACGTCGGATGTTGACGTATGGTCAAAAGCGTCAGTCATATGACATCTTGGTGTTTCAGGTTGATCAGAAACAGTGCTTACTGATACAGAGAATAAGAGCACAGAGACTTTGTAACTTTATGCTTAAACAGAAACATTACACACTGCAGAAAGTTGATTATGTAAAATAGCATAATATATCTTTTTTAAGTATAGTATATATGGCATCCACCAAGGGCTACACTAACAAGCCAAACCTTGACCCTTCGTTGAAGCAGGCAAAGTTATAAGATGATACTCTCAATTTAGCCAAATAGCAATGAATCAATTGTTCTGGCTGATACTGTATGTCTACAGTCTATCACTAGTATAACACTCATGCTGCTTTCCCCCAGTTTAGTTAAAGTTTAATATCTTATTGTTCTTTGTGAAGCAGGACTGTGTGTATGTGGGTGTTTTACAGTCGTGGTGTCAAGGGGTTAGAGTTCATTTACTCCAAACAAAGAGGAGAGTGTCAGCGTGAATAGGATGGATTATGTTAATTTCACTCTTCCCTGTGGCGACATGTGTGAGGCATATGTGTGTGTGTGCGCGTGCCAGGGTACGCTGTGTGTTGTCTGTGCTCCAATAAGCTCATTTGTAGGCTGTATAGATATGATTACATACATAAAATGCACCACACACATCCACAAAGACTTGGGCAATGAATGGTGAACGAGAGAGAGAGAGAGAGAGAGAGAGAGAGGATGAGAAGAGATAACTGTTGAACAGAAGTGAATAGAATTCATCAAGTGAAGTGGCAAAGAACAGCCCAGCTGAGGGGTTATGAGTGTAAATAGATATTTGTGTTGAGAGAGAAAATAAGAGAGAGATGGGGGGCTTGATCCGATCTTGTCTTTATCTCACCAAACTTGTATAATATTACATTTGCTCATCCTTACTTATTACTAATCATTTTTTACCGTCATTTTTATTGTTGTTCTCTAAAGGTTAAGTGTGTAATTTCCCTACCACTATAGTGGCACCGAACAGAATACATGGGCCAACTTGGCTAGACATGACAATGTTTTGTTCAAACCAGGGAATTAATGTTCTGCTCTATAGCTTCAGATTGTCCCTGCTGATGCATATATAATATAATATAATATAATATAATATAATATAATATAATATAATATAATATAAATGTATTTGGATTTGTATGTATTTTATACATTTATTTAAAAATGTAAATGTCTTACTTTATGTGGTTTTCCATATTTATATAAATATAATAAAATATTATATTATACTTATATAAAATACACACATATATACACTACCGTTCAAAAGTTTGGGGTCAGTGAGAATTTTATTTTTATTTTTTGTAGGAAAGAAATCAATACTTTTATTTATCAAGGAATAATTAATTTGATCGAAAGTGACAGTAAAGACATTTATAATGTTACAAAAGTCTTTTGTACTTCCTATTCATCAAAGAATCCTAAAAAAAAACTAAAAAAAAAACTGTACAACTGACAGACCAACAACTGTTTCAACATTGATAATAATAATAAATGTTTCTTGAGCATCAAATCCTCATATTATACTGATTTGTGAAGGATCATTTGACACTGAAGACACTGACACTGGTGATGCTGAAAATTCAGCTTTGATCACAGGAATAAATTACACTTTACTATATATTCACACAGAAAACAGCTGATTTACACTGGAATAATATTTAATACTATAACAGATTTTTGTTGTATTTTTAATCAAATAAGCGCAGCCATGGTTAGCAGAAGAGAATTCTTTTAAAAGTATTTAAAATCGTACCGACCCCAAACTTTTGAACGGTAGTGTATATACACTGTATATATGTTTAAATATGTACAGTATATTGCCTTTTGTTGTTCTGTGTGTCTGATATAAGTGGAAACTGTAATATGTGAAAGTGTATGCGTAAAGAGGAGTTAGATAAGATGCTCTGTCAACATAAGCTGCATTACCAGGCCACTGCATTTCACTGAACACATCATCTCCTGTGTATCAGCAAAGACTGAGAGGGGGGAGAAACAGTAAAAAGAACTGGTCAGCTTTTCTCACACTGATATAATTTTTTTCTTATCCCATGGTAGATAAATGTATAGCAGCTGAAGCCCACTGACTGCAGTTGTGGTTGTCAACTCAACCCTAAAGCCCTGCTGCACAATACGGCACACTATGTGTCTCCTTCTGTTTGTCTCTAGGGTGTAATCTAAGGCAAACTGAAATGAGGCAGAGTGATTGAATTAGAGGCTTGCGCAGGGTAAATCTGATTGCGTGTGCAGGTTTGAAGGAGAACGTAAGCGTGTGTTTAGAAAGACAGTAAGGAGTGATGATTTAGGTTGTGTTGAAGCATAGGTGTGAAGGCTGACTGATTTGCTTTAATTTCCCTAGTGTTTTGCCACACTATGATATTTATTGGCAAATGTGTGTGTGTGTGTGTGTGTGTGTGTGTGTGTGTGTGTGCAGAGAGAAAAAAGAGAGGTTAGAAAACAGTGTAGAGTGAACATAAAATAGGAGGAAGGTCTGATGTGTGAATGAGTGTTGTTTTTCTTGTGCTCTCAGAGGAACAGAATGACATATTGTAAAGCAGCAGGTGTCAGCCGATATGGGACCGCGTCAGCACTCCTGATGCGTCAATCACCTAGCAGGGGGAATCTGATTGGCCGAAAGCCATGATGGGTGGGGCACTATGCCCAATTATATTCAACCTGTCTCACTCTCACACACAAACGATTTCACCCAAAATGACTTACCATTGCTATACCCAAAGACTGTAAAAAAAATATACCAGAGGAGCTATAGGAACACTTGAATTAACATCTTACGCAAGAAATTTATTTTGTTCTAAATCTTGATTATTTTTCAGCCATTTTTGGAGCTTGAAAGCTTTATTTTCACCTTTACCTTTCGCTCTCATTGTTCAGAAAAGAGCACCCTATAGACATTTGTGCTCCACAGAAGAATCAAGTCATTTGGAACGACTTGAGTAAATGATGATTTTTCACTTCTGGGTGAACTATTCCTAACATGTCAGCAAAAGCAAAGGATATAGCAGCAATTAAATACAAAATGTTAATTAGTACTAACATTAGCATCAACCCCCAATAATTATACAGTCAACAATGTGCGCAGTAATTTTTGCTGTAATGTCTGTGTTTGTCTTGCCTGACTTCTGTGCCATTATGAAGAGGAAAAGACAGACCACTCAGGAAGCTTTTCAATTAAATGAGTAGCTTACTCATCTATTTTTGTGGGGGGGGGGGGGTTTCACTGCACCACATTGATTTTTTTTTTTTTTTTTTTACCGTCAATTGAGATAAAGAAGAAAAATGTATGATAGTGTTGTCAGATTTTATTGCTAATATGATATTGCATATTGAAACAATGTAGATTAGATAGACATTTTGATGTTTCTGATTCAAGTAGGCAGGAAGTGCATTTTTGGAAGCCCTTTGCTTAGAATATATCTGCCTGAGGATGTTGCCAAGATGACTGCGAACGAACTGATTCACCCCAAAGTCATCATGAAATACAAATTGATCTATTTTCTAAATGCATGTTATTGATCTTATTGGTTTCATTTTTTAAATTAGTTTTGACCTTGTAATCAAAATGTCATAACTCGATCTTCCTCCAGAATTCTCTTTCTGGGGATATGTGCAGGACTTCTCCAATCATTTTGTACATGTAAACCCCGCCCCTTTCTTACGATCAACTGCAAGATCTGCCTCCATCCAATCAACAACCGATGAATAGAAGTCAACGGCCCGCATGTTTTCTTTTTCGATAGTCCGTTTCGCTTGGATGTACATCACAATATGGAAGAAAAGATCTGTGCTTCATCAAGGGTGAAGGTTTGTCTGGTTATCATCGGGAGTTAGTAGCTAAACTGGTAGATGCTGTAATATGAGGGTGAACACCATCTTTCTATTCTATTTAATTATATTACACTCACCTAAAGGATTATTAGGAACACCATATTAATACTGTGTTTGACCCCCTTTCGCCTTCAGAACTGCCTTAATTCTACGTGGAATTGATTCAACAAGGTGCTGAAAGCATTCTTTAGAAATGTTGGCCCATATTGATAGGATAGCATCTTGCAGTTGATGGAGATTTGTGGGATTCACATCCAGGGCACGAAGCTCCCGTTCCACCACATCCCAAAGATGCTCTATTGGGTCGAGATCTGGTAACTGTGGGGGCCATTTTAGTACAGTGAACTCATTGTCATGTTCAAGAAACCAATTTGAAATGATTCGAGCTTTGTGACATGGTGCATTATCCTGCTGGAAGTAGCCATCAGAGGATGGGTACATGGTGGCCATAAAGAGATGGACATGGTCAGAAACAATGCTCAGGTAGGCCGTGGCATTTATACGATGCCCAATTGGCACTAAGGGGCCTAAAGTGTGCCAAGGAAACATCCCCCACACCATTACACCACCACCACCAGCCTGCACAGTGGTAACAAGGCATGATGGATCCATGTTCTCATTCTGTTTACGCCAAATTCTGACTCCACCATCTGAATGTCTCAACAGAAATCGAGACTCATCAGACCAGGCAACATTTTTCCAGTCTTCAACTGTCCAATTTTGGTGAGCTCTTGCAAATTGTAGCCTCTTTTTCCTATTTGTAGTGGAGATGAGTGGTACCCGGTGGGGTCTTCTGCTGTTGTAGCCCATCCGCCTCAAGGTTGTGCGTGTTGTGGCTTCACAAATGCTTTGCTGCATACCTCGGTTGTAACGAGTGGTTATTTCAGTCAAAGTTGCTCTTCTATCAGCTTGAATCAGTCGGCCCATTCTCCTCTGACCTCTAGCATCAACGAGGCATTTTCGCCCACAGGACTGCCGCATAATGGATGTTTTTCCCTTTTCACACCATTCTTTGTAAACCCTAGAAATGGTTGTGCGTGAAAATCCAAGTAACTGAGCAGATTGTGAAATATTCAGACCGGCCCGTCTGGCACCAACAACCATGCCACACTCAAAATTGCTTTCCCATTCTGACATTCAGTTTGGAGTTCAGGAGATTGTCTTGACCAGGACCACACCCCTTAATGCATTGAAGCAACTGCCATGTGATTGGTTGATTAGATAATTGCATTAATGAGAAATTGAACAGGTGTTCCTAATAATCCTTTAGGTGAGTGTATGTATTACTAAGCATTATTCTTTTTCCATGTCTACAGCCTTTGCCAATCAGCACTATCACAACATCAACTTCTGAGCAATTAGGCCCTGTCCACATGGACACGGGTATTTTTATAACCGTGACTTTTTTTACGCGGTTCGGCCGTTCGTCCACACGAACACGCACTGAAACCGAACATTTTTGAAAACCCCGGCCAGGGTGGGGATTTTCAGAAACGCCGGTTACAGTGTTGTCGTGTAGACCGTGGGGTTTTTGCCTTGCGACGTCAGAGTGTGCGCCGTTATCCGCTGTGTTTGACGTCAGATTTGCACTTCTGATTGGCCAACGTGGCTTTACGGTTAAGGTTTATATCGCCGCCTGCTGGCGTGGCATGCTCTTGACCGTGCTTGATAGCGTGTTTTTGCGTTTTCATGTAGACGGAGACCGAGCATGTGTGGACGGGATTTTTTTTAAAACGCTGTAGGAAAAACTCTGGTTATAAAAATACCCGTGTCCGTGTGGACAAGGCCTTAGTCTCATAGCATTTCTGGCTCATGATTGGCAAAAATAATAAAATAAATCTGCATTCAGACCAGAGCAACTATGAGCAAAGATGGCATATTTTCTCTAGTCGAGTTGCTGCCATTGAAATAAATGGGAATGCTAACTAGATAGTTCCCCCAGGTTTCATCTGACAAAATCAAACAGAATATTTTAACCCTTGACTCACTTCTGACCGGTCTCAGGAGTCAGACAGACATGGTGACAGACTATAGAATCTCACTGAGCCTTCACCTTTAACTGCTCGTGCCACAGAGATAGAGGGAGCGAGAGCATCTAACCAATCAGCGCCTTGGCTGAGAGGGAGAGGACGTCTATATATTTGCTTGAGAATGTTTGCGCATGTTGACAGTGTTTGTGCATGTCACTCTTCAAAGACTTCACTTGATCTCTCTCCCTCTCTTGTGTCTCTTTTTCTCCTTTTGTTTTGTCACTTTCCACACCAGGTTTGGCATCTTGCCTGGGCAGCACCAATAAATCTTTGCATACCTAAAAAGCAGATGCAGAAAAGTATGTCTGGAAATCAGGGGCGTAGCCAGTATTGGGCCAGGGCGGCACTGGCCCGCCCACATTACTCACTGGCCCGCCCAGACAAGTTTGATAAAAAATACATTTTTAGTTTATTTTTATTAAAATGTATTTAAGAAAATATATTAATATATACCTGATTTATTGTTGACTGCTGTGTGTGTTTAATTCGTTTTCCGAATAAAATGGAACTGTCGAAGCAAGTTGTAGAAAGCCTCCCTCCGGAACGTTATTGGTTGCTATGGTTGCTATGGGGTTCCGACAGGAAAACTCACAGCGCCACAATATTGGCTAAACAACTTTCTTTAATGTGCTATTTGAAAAAAGCAAGAGTTGAGGAAGAAGACACGCCACTGCCTTCATCTACCGAGTCCACACAGCCCAGATCTTCAGACTCATTAACCCACAAGAAGGCTAGTCAGGTGCTGGTGGCGGCTGCTTCTTGCTCCCTCTCTCCTCATCAGCCTGACGCGGGTTTCCCCGCCGATCTAACTGCGATATTATTATTTTAGCTTACTTTATTTTCGGGTGAAATGTCTTTGCACTGCTGACCAGCCTGAATAAAATAGACAGGTTATTGTCTACACTGGTTTGTCCAGCCTTTTTTCTAAGCTCTGTTGGTTGAACATGATGATTTGCCGAATATAAAGGTGTAACTGTTTTTGCAGTTTGTCTATTAATTTTTCTACTCTCTAAGGTTAATTATTACTGAAGTCATTTTTTTCTATGAAAAAACTATTGGCCCACTCACATTTTCACTGGCCCACCCAAAATACAATTTCTGCCTACGCCACTGCTGGAAATTACATCAACATTCTCATCCATTATTCAGCTTCTGAACTCCAGTGCCAAGGCACACACACACACACACACAGAGCAGAGAGAACATGATGGCTAACTGTAACACACACACACACACAAAGTTTCCTAGGCAATACCAAAGCAAGTGTTTCATCAGTATTTGCTTACTAATTGTGTTTGTGTACATTTGTGGACACATGCAGAGAGCATGTGAAGTGCACTTAAGAGACTCACTTAGTGTCAATGAAGCTCAATCTGACCAGTGAGAGTTCCACAAGCTCTGTGTTTATGTGTCAATCAACCAAAACACAAACAGACTGTGCTGACAACATCAGTCGCAAAACCTGTCACGAGTGAACACTCACAAACTCAACCCAGTGGTTATAGCTTGCCTGTTTTGCTGGTTTTAAAGCGGGTGTAGGGGGTGGTAGCCAGCCGGTCTCCAATACTGACCAGCTGGATACCAGTTAAATACTAGCTTGACCACGGAGTTAAACAACCTAAGAACAGCAAGCCACTTTTGCCTGTTTCTTTATACAGTACACTGAACCTTAATTCCCTAACTACACACATTAGTGAAATTTCAAAAAGGTCCATTGTCTATTGTAGCGATGTTTGAGGCACAGCTCACACAGAAGTCACTTTCAAACCAAGCAGTTTTTGGTTGGCCAATGTGTCGAATCCACGTGACCAATTTGAACTTGTTATGGGGAAATCTTTCATCCTCAAGCAGAATTCAAGATCGCATTGATCCCTATTGAAATGACTGGATTCGCCCACGAATATCTGCTGAACAACGGTAATGTGGACACAATTCGAAACATCAAAACAAAAATCATATAATAGGCCTATACACATACAAAACACAGTGTGCATCTAAATATGGATATGTTTTGAGCTTGGTGCAAGCAGGCTTATCTGCTTCTGAGAAGACACATTGTTCTTCTTCGAATGCCCTCTTTAACCTTGTCTTCAGCCAATAAGGAAGAAGATGTTATGCAGCTTGCAGTTTCTTTAACACTTTATATGGTATAAGCTAGTTAGATTAAAAATTTCCATTACATAAATATAATCAAAACATTGTATTTGTCTATTACCGGTAGTTTTATAAGTTTATTACATAGACCATATTTAATTGACTATTAACAGATTTGAAGCTGTACTGTCATTCAATATGAAAATACATTTTGATTTGGTTAACTATGTATATAAATGTGTTCTTAATCAATGGTCTTAATAATTGTAGCGGTCTCATCTCGTGCGCTTTCTTTCACAGGTGCAGTTGCATAGTAAACATGAGGTAAATAAAGTCAAATAAAAAAAATGACAGAGCCTCAGCTGCTTCTCATCACTTGTACTTTTGTTAAGATATTCATATAGACTATGCAAATGTTACATTCATCACCGTAACCATTCATAAATACTCTAGTTTGTATAATAATAACGATATTTATGAATACTATAAACTCCTCGCAGAGCCGTTTAAAAACTTTTCCAACGGTTCTGTTTTATGGTTAAGACTGGTGACATGGTGCTCAATGACAGTTGGGTGATTTTCGCTCTCCACTTCCTGTGAAGTGATGTATCAGTGTTCTCCTATTCCCTACGATGTTTGCAGTGCCCTTCGAACTGAACATGTTCACTCCCTTCAGATTGGAATCTCACTTAAGATGGCGGAATACCCTGTGAAGTCCACTTCGCAGTCCACTTACGTTCGAATGAAACGCACTTGGCGAAGGGAGCAATAAAAGACTCAGGTGCGTTTCATTTGAACGTAAGTGGACTGCGAAGTGGACTTCACAGGGTATTCCGCCATCTTAAGTAAGATTCCAATCTGAAGGGAGTGAACATGTTCAGTTCGAAGGGCTTCAAACAGCTTCATTATGACACACAAGTGCCCTGCTCCCTCCAAAGTCCCCACTTCAAGTGCTCTGCCCTTCAGAGTGAGTAGGGCATAGGGATGCTCACCTCCGATTGGATTTGCCCCATTGATGTCCAGTTCAAGGATTTATTGAGGTTATTCTGTATACATGTTGATATTTGAGGTCTACAATTAAACAGAAATAAGGAACAATTAAGTAGGTTTATAAACGGTATTACAAACAGCACAAACAAAGTGAATTACAAATGACATTTGTGGGGCCTAACAAGTAGAAAAACTGGTTGAATAAATATCTTATAAATAGCAATTAGTAACACAAGAATTCAATAGCACAAACAAGATTAGTATATAATGAGCTGTTTCCATCCAAAGATACAATATAAATTAAATGACTTACTTTGTAATCAATCACTTACAGGAACAAACATGCAAAACTCCAGAACATAATACAAGCACCCATAATACAAGTCCGGGAATATAGTGTAATTTGTAACAAGCGTATAGACCTTATGTGCCAGAGAAACAAGCACACAGCTATCTTTAGAATTTTGTGTTTGAACGTCCATTTTTGCATTAGATCTGTATATTTCTATGTATTCCTTGATGCTGTGGAAATACAAACCAGAAGACAACACAAGCGCATGCACTGAAAAGGGGCGTGGCTACATCAGGGCTGGATCGGGATATTTGGGACAATAATATTAGTAGTATAGGCCTGTGTTTTAATCAGCCAAAAAAATTACAGACATTTTTTGTAACTAGTTTTACAAGAATGTTTAGTAATTTGGCATAACTCTCAAATCATTCTGTGGCAAAACAAATGCTATAGTCTACACATGCTCAGACAATCAGAGCACGGCAGTTGAACAGAAACATCACCTTGTCACAGAAGATTTCATATTTAGCTCTGTTTGTTTCGCCTTTCGTCGCACCTGTGAACTCTCAATTGAAATGTGATTTTAAGGCTGGAATACTAATGCGAATGCTAATTCACCCCTGTTGTCTGTTCATGGTT
Organism: Rhinichthys klamathensis goyatoka; assembly: GCF_029890125.1. Lineage (NCBI taxonomy): Eukaryota > Metazoa > Chordata > Actinopteri > Cypriniformes > Leuciscidae > Rhinichthys > Rhinichthys klamathensis. The sequence goes on along the minus strand of NW_026607037.1, from coordinate 1,663,995 downwards.
ACTCGCAGACGAAGGGTATTTTGCCATTCAACATGATCTGCCAGCCACACACACAGTCACACGTTTGTTTTTGTATCACGGTCCCTTCTTTGACTTCGACTGTTTAATACTGAAGTAACAATATTTTATATCCCCTTTAACCCTTTTTATAGTATCATTAATTAAATATATATGTTTAATTAAGTGGTTTTCCTCGTGGGGAACATTGGTTGCTGATTTCAGGATTTATATCCTCTGGGGGTAGCCAAAACTTGATGGATACACTCTAGAGACACACACTTGATCATCCTTTTTCACTTGTGAGTTATTAAAAGACTGTGCATTTACATGCTTCTTTTTAGTTCATCATTCCTGTTTTGCCCAGCAAATGAGCAGTTCAGAGTAAAAACAGTTGTTAGGACTTTGAAGGAAAGAATGTGTCATTGAATATTCAGATATTCAGAGAGCACATGATGGCTAACTGTCAGACACACACACACACACACACACACACACACACACACACACACACACACACACACACACACACACACACACACACAGACTAATCCTCTTACACTGCAGGCTGAGCTGTAGGGCTCGGCTGGTCATGACTGTTGCTGGCAGCCTCAGCTACCTGCTGCCACATGTTTCTCTCTATCTCTCTCTCTCTCTCTCTCTCTCTCTCTGTGTGTGTGTGTGTGTGTCTCAGTGAATGTGTGCAGTGTTCACTTAAACATAACCTGTAAAATAAGAGTTTAAACTCAAAAACGGCTAAATCAAACTCATCTGTCAATTAGGGTTGGATGCATGACCTATGTTTGTGTGTGTGTATGCTTACGTTCAAATGTATTTCTCAGTTTGTTCAAATTAATGGACCTCCAGAAACCACGGCAACAGCATTCCCCTCATGCTAGACTATGTTGTGATGTCACAAAGCTGTACACAGTTGCCTTGGCAATGACTGGATGAAGCCCTAGTGGGTTTTTTTCTTCTTTGTGCATCTAACTGGCTCCAAGAGAATTTGCATACAGAAATAACCACTGTTTGCTGTATCCAGAACATTGTAATGCTGCACAAAGCCGGATTTCTTGAGTTGCTTCTCTTTGAAGTTGGATTATGGTTTTGTTCCAAATTGGAATAGACATAAAAAGCACAAAACTCCCCATTCTCATGGCCTCTAGAATATAAATTAGAGTCAAATAATTCATTGAAACAAAATTATAATTGTTACCATACACTTTTGTAAACCCTGCAAGGAGAAATTGTTATTTTCGATGAATTATGTGGAACCAAACTTACAATGGAAACCTATGAGGCAAGGCAATATAAGAGTTTAAAAGCAATGCCAGTTCATATTGTTGGTAAAAGCATAAAGCACTTATATGAATTATTCTGTACGGAAATGTTTGGGGTCATAAGATTTTTTTTGTTTAAAAAAAAAAATTCAATGAAAACAGTTTTGCTGCTTAAATATTTTTGTGGAAACCGTGATACATCGTGATACTGTATCCTTTGATGAATAGAAAGTTCAAAGTAACACAATTCTAACAAGAAAAATCAAATAACAAGCACAACTTTTGATCAATTTAATGTGTCCTTGCTGAATAAAAGTATTAATTATTTAAAAAAAAAAATCAAACTGACCCCAAACTTTTGAATATTGATTTATATATATAATAATTTTGAATGTTTGTATGTATAACAGTGTATATACTGTATACAGCCTATATACAGTACGTGTTATTATATTATTTCTTGTATCGACATGGTACTGAAATGAGTTCAAATATTGGGCCACAATGTTACAAAGTAATTTTTTATCTCAATAGTATTTCAAAACTGTGTGTATTACAACATTTATTTATTTTCAATGTAAGTGCATTGTTCAAAATGAGTAAACAGTACTGTTAAGAGTTTTTACAAACTGAATGTCAATTTAATGAAATTTTCTAATTTAATCCACAGAGTATGTCATCCTTTGCTCACCCTCATGTCATGTCAAACCATCTTTTGTCTACACTAAAAGTCGAACAGGTTTGGAACATCTTGAGGGCGAGTAGATGATGACAGAATTTTCATTTTTAGGTAAACTATCCCTTTAACGTTTATGCAACCTAGAAAACTCATCTTCTCAGTTCCAACATGAACTATTGAAATTCCAGCTCGCAAAAATATACCACATCTATCCATAGTCAGCATTTGCGTTGGTGTTTCAGTATAGTGTGAATGAAGTCTTTGTGATGGCATGGAGCATGACTGATGGTGCTGTCACACATGTAATGGAGCGAACAGCAGAAGTCACAGATGCTAATGCTATTCATCACTAATGCTGGGGAAAGATTCTCAGAACTCCAGAATTCCAGGGATTTAGTTCCACGCAAATGAGCTTGTTACAGATCTGCAACCTCTAGAGAAGTGTGTCCCAAGAGTTAAAATGAAAGTATGACACTTGGGGGTTGGGGAATATTGAAGCTGTCCATAAATTCCAACCCCTTTTTTTATTCTTTTTGCATTTGTTTTACACACTTTGTGACACTTAGGTCTGCTAAACCATACAACAATGATAAAAAATAAAAGCAAACTTGAAGTTAATAAATAGAACTCCTCTGTAATGTATTCACACAACTGTACAGTCCCATGGGCCATAGGACAATATGACCCTCAATGTCCCATAAATACAGAGATTCTGTGCAATCTTTTCATCCACACACCCCGCTGTGTCTACATGATTGTGCAACTCTTGGCTCTGTCCTCCCTGAGGGTCGGGGTGGGTTCAAGGGGCGTGTCTTGTGAGCTGACTGGCAGCAGAGGCTGATTAGATATGCGCTTGAGAGCGTGGCGCGAGGAGCTTCTCTTGAGGCTCGGGGCGGTTTCACGTCTGACGGACACGAGCGTGGTGATGTGAAAGACGTCCCGTACGCTGTTCACGCACATTCGGGATGAACATTCCACGTATGCAACTGCGCCCAGCTCGCGTGCTCGTAAACTCCCCTGATAGACAGACAGAAAGAAGTCAGCATCATTGTACCGTGTCAGAACTCTCCAGGAGCATTTACTTTCTCATTTCTCTATCAAAAAATCATTGCAATTTCCTTGTCACCCTTTTCTCTCTTTTGCGCTCTTTAATGTAAACTTTCTTATGGTACTTTCCTCGAATAGGGTGCAAAAATAATACCTGAAACTCCTCTAAAATGTCAGGGTTTTTTTTTTTTTTTTTTTTACAATAAATAGTCATTTTTGCCCATAATGCTTTAGAACTAAAAGTAGTGGGACACAGAGTTGTACCATTTTCACATAAAGTGCCATCTATTTCTCTCATTACAGAGTAGAATTATGGTGAGAACTAGGTGTTTCATAATGAAATGTTGCAACAGCGAGTTGACCCGCTCAGAGCATTGACGTAATAGAGGGAACATTTTCTACTGCTCCCTCTGTTTTAATGTGTAATTATAGAGCTTTCTTTTAGTGTCTACTCTGTGAGTGCTTCAATGGTTTCAATCACAAGATATGAGCGGTTGACATGACATTTCAAGCTGTGACATCAGTGTACTGCAGTGTGAGATGCTATACTTCATCTAAAAATATTTAAAACATTTTTATATAGTCCTTGAGGAAGGTAAATATATTTGGCTTACATAAAATAAATGTTTAATTAATCTTTTTTTTTTTAAATCTTAATTCATATAAATTTAGACACTATGAGTGATATTTGTGATGTTTTTTATGATTAGCTTGCTAGCAAACTTCCGACCATGTGTCTTAGTTCTTGTGTTTGTGTAGCAGCAGTTGAGTAAACGCTGATGTCCTATAACACAATCTTGCTTTTTTTCCCTTTGTGTTTTAGTCCCCTGAGTGTGTGAGAGAATGTGTGTAAACTCACCTGTTCATGAGTGACAGGTATGAGTCTCTGTTTGGACAGTTCTCGTAAGGTGCTGACATCTGTTCTCATATCCAACTTACAGCCAACCAACACCAACTTGGCATTAGGACAATACTCCTGAGCCTCCACCTGCCACTGAAAAAACGAAAGAAAGAATCTGTCAATTTAAATAAGAACATCTATCCACCTACTGACCTACCCACTTACCTAGCTATTGATCTAAACAACCTTTCAAAAGTTTGGGGGCATTTAAAAAACAAAAAGGAATTAATACTTTTATTCAGCAAGGATACACTAAATTGATAAAAACAAAGAGTAAAGATTTTACATGGTTACAAACGATATCTATCTATCTATCTATCTATCTATCTATCTATCTATCTATCTATCTATCTATCTATCTATCTATCTATCTATCTATCTATCTATCTATCTATCTATCTATCTATCTATCTATCTATCTATCTATCTATCTATCTATCATCTTACTTTCCTTCCTTATCCAGCTATTAGTACAGTTGTAATCAAAATTGTTCAACCCCCATTGCAAATCAGGTTTATTGGCAAAATTACATACTTTCAACTGTTTGCAATGAAAAAATCAGACAAAAGTAATTGAAATAGCTCAACACAACATGTTTCAAGTGGTTTCCTCAAATTCAACTGAAAATGCATCTTTTAATGACTTCTGCAGTCTCAAAATTATACAACTCCTTCATGGCAAGCATCTTTAGTACTAAGTAGAAAACCCTTTTGCTGTTATGACCTGCTGCAAACGAGATGTATAACCAGACACCAGCTTCTGGCAGCATTTCTGAGGAATCGTAGCCCATTCCTGATGAGCAATGACCTCCAGTTCAGTAATATGCTTGGGTTTGCGTGCTGCAAACGCCTTCTTCAAATCCCACCAAAGATTTTCTATGGGGTTCAAGCCAGGTGACTGTGATGGCCACTGTAGACTCTTTCAGGCCTTGGTGGAATTTAAGGTATGCTTGGGATCATTGTCCTGTTGGAAGGTCCAATGACACCCACACTTCAGCTTCCTCACTGACGGCATGTTTTCTCCAAGGATTTCCTGATACTTCAATAAATCCATCTTGCCTTCCACACGCTGCAGGTTTCCAGTGCCAGAGGCTGCAAAGCAGCCGCAGAGCATCACTACCACCATGCTTAACTGTAGACAGAGTGTTCTTTTCAGCATATGCTTCATTCTTCTTCCTTCTGACATACCGCTGAGACATAGGACCGAAAAGTTCCAGTTTTCTTTCATCGCTCCACAGAACAGTATCCCAAAACTTATGTGGCTTATTTAAATGATTTTGAGCACTTTTCTCGTGCTTTTGGGTCAGTAGTGGTGTACATTTTCATCTTGGAGTTCTGGCATGCGTTTAGTACGCACCTTATAATGAAAGCTTAAACCTCAGTGCCTGTTCCCACCAAGTCTTGCTGCAGGTCTTTTGCAGTCACTCGAGGGGTTTTCTAAACCTGCTTTATCAGAAATCTGGTTGCAGCCGTTGATAGCTTCCTTTTTCTGCCCCGTCCAGGTAGTGTAATCACGGTTTCTTTACATTTGAACTTGCGAACTATGCTTCCAATGGTGTATCTAGGAACATATTGTGCCTTCTCTATCTTTTTGTATCCTGTTTGTGAAGGGTGATGATATCTTCTCTTAACTTTTTGGGCCATTCTTTTGACTTATCCATATTTCTAACATGCAGTCAAACATGACACTCAATAAACCTAGCCAGTTCAGATATTTGGGGCCCTATCTTGCACCCAGCGCAATTTACTTTGTACACCGACGCACACCGGACTTTTCCCTCCACAGAGGCACATTGATAAATTAGTGAATGAACTTGCGCTCCCGGGGGCGGTCCAGCGAAAAGAGGAGGCGTGTTCCGGCGCAAACGTTCCCTGGTGCTATTTTGCAGTTTCAGAAAACAATTCCGCCACAGACCAGGAAAAACCTAGTCTAAAGTCAGTGGCACGTTATTCAGATGCTATTTTAACCCCCATGGGGTCGGCGGCGGGCGATCCTGTTAAGTGTCTATTTTTTTGTGTATACTAGATTAATATTTTTTTGTGTATGGAACTGGATTAATATTCTGAATGTTCTAAACCAATCTGACTTCTGACATGTAATGCTGCCTGGATCATAATCATACACTGTTCGTTCGTTGGCCAGAGGAGAACTGGCCCCCGACTGAGTCTGGTTTCTCCCCAGGTTTTTTTTCTCCATTCTGTCACTGATGGAGTTTTGGTTCCTTACCACTGTTGCCTTGGTTTTTGGCTTGCTTAGTTGGGGACTTTTAACATTCAACAATATTATTGATCTGCCTTACTTAAAGGGATAGTTCGGCCAAAAATGATATTTAAACCATGCATTACTCACCCTCAAGCCGTTCGTGATGCATATGTCAATCTTGTTTCAGGCGAACACATTTTCAGTTATTTTAGAAAATGTCTTAGACCCTTCAGTGGATAAAATGTGAAGCAATGGGGTCCACCTCCTTCAAGTCCCAAAATGTTCATATATCCTTCACAGAAGTAATCCATCCGGCTCCAGGGGGATAAACGAAGGCCTTATGAGGGTAATCCGTGCGGTTTTGTCGTAAAAATATATATATTTAAAACTTTATAAATGAAAATATCTGACTTCCGGCAACGATCGACGCGCGCCCACGGGTGATGTTTTGCTCTGCTCTCTGGCTGCGCGGGCGCGTTCGTTGTACGTCACGACGCTACGTCCTACCTCGTGCGCCGACTTCCATCACCCGTGGACGCGCGTCGATCGTTGACGGAAGTCATGTATTTTCATTTAAAAAGTTTTAAATATGTATATTTTTACGACAAAACCGCACGGATTACCCTCATAAGGCCTTCGTTTATCCCCCTTGAAGCCGGATGGATTACTTTTGTGAAGGATGTATGCACATTTTGGGACTTGAAGGAGGTGGACCCCATTGCTTCACATTATATCCACTGAAGGGTCTAAGACATTTTCTAAAATAACTGAAAATGTGTTCGTCTGAAACAAGATTGACATATGCATCTCGAACGGCTTGAGGGTGAGTAATGCATGGTTTAAATATCATTTTTGGCCGAACTATCCCTTTAAGGTGGACGATGACGCAATTTTATTCTAGAAACAAACTTTGTTGTATTATTTTCATGTTATCACTGTGAAGCTGCTTTGATACAATCTGTATTGTAAAAATTGCTATATAAATAAAGACGACTTGATTTGACTTGACTTATTTTGTTATATGTGACAGCAGTCGTCCGTGAGGGCCTGCTGTCTTTTACTTTCATTTGTTTCATTTATTGTATTAAAGTCTGTTGAATGTTCGCCGGTTCCCGCCTCCTCCTTCCCATTACAACTGAATTGCGTTACACACATTTACCCAAATTACTATACGCCTGTTTAACCGAAGCTAATGTCACTTCTCTGTCTTTTACGGCCCTGGCGAGAACGTTGGTCTCCTCGGCTGTGAACCGCTCCTGGCGTGCGTCTGGCAAATCCGCCATTATAATAGCAATCCGCCATGGAACAAGAGCGCCTGGTTTTAAAGGGAATGTGAGATGACGCTGTGATTGGTTTATTGCACATTACGCCCAAACCACACCTATGAGTAATGTAGCTACTTCAGATCAACCCATTTTAGATTTGCGAGATCTCGCAACCTGAGATCCGCCCACAAAGTTACTTGCGTTTCGCGTTTGATACTTGCATTTCAGATCGTTAAAATAGGGCCCTTTATGTGTTATAGCTCAAGCACACCTGGTGCAACTAATGAAGCCCTTGATTTGTTGCATCAGGTTGAGACAACAAATGTTTTGCAGATTTGTGCTGTTGTGAATCGGGATTCTATTCAGGGGGTTAAATAGTTTTGCGACTGCAAAGTCATTAAAAGTTGCATTTTTAGTTGAATTTGGGGAAACTACTTGAAACATTTGTTGTGTTGAGCTATTTCAATTACTTTTGTTTGATTTGTTTGTTGCAAACAACTGAAAGTCTGTAAATATTTCCAATAAACCTGATTTGCAATGGGAGTTGAATAATTTTGATTACAACTGTAATGTACAGATTTCAGTATTTAAATTTTGGGAATAATATTTAAATATTTTATTTAGTTTTTTAGCCAATACTTGCAATAGTTGTTTATGCTGTAATACAGTGAGCTTGTGGCACATTGTTTTTCTCCCTTCCTGTCATTTATGTGTGCATAATGAGTGAATAATGTAGTTTTGTGTGCGTGAGAGAGAGAATTAGGGAAACAATTTGACCAGCTATTGTCTGAATACTTACAAACACTCACACTCATACACATTCTAATCAAATCAGATTATATTTACACCAGTTTTTCCTAATTAACTATACAGCAAAGTAAACAACAACAGCTTCAAATCTCCTTTTACACCAGTGTAACTTGAAATGACCCAGACAAGGGTCCTTTTCAGGAACATTCCTGCTAATGCAGAACCATCCAGAGCCAGTTATTCAGACAGCTTATGTGTGAGCATGCATGGTGCATGTGTGTATTCACCAGCCCCTGCAAAGGTTCAGCAATCTCAGCTATGGCACCATTTCACAGGTTCTGAATGTGTTCAACCATCCATCAAACAGCACTGTGATCTTTAACCTTAAATGCCACCGTTAACTGGCCAATCGGAGGTCACCGCCTGCCTCTCAACATTCCACAACAGCCTTTAGCTACGCCCCTGTGGCCTCAGAGGTGAGATGCTGAAATGTAACAGCATTCAGTGTGTCTGGTGTGGCAGGGTTAGCATTAGGACAGTTAGAGAATGAAAGGCATTTAGAGGAATTTTGGGATAATTACATACATCAGATTAAATCACTCTCTAATAATTAAAAAAAGAAACCCATATACACTACCCATTCAAAGGTTTGGGTTCTGTCTTTGAAAGAAGTCTCTAAGGCTCACAAAGGCTGCATTTATTTGATCAAAATACAATATAAACAGTAATAGTGTGAAATATTATTACAATTTAAAAGAACTGTTCTTTATGTTAATATATTTTCAAATGTGATTTATTCCTGTGATGGCAAAGCTGTATTTTCAGCAGTCCTCGGTGTCACATGATGATGCTGGTTTGCTGCTCAATAAACATTTCTTATTATTATCAATGTTAAAAATATTTTTGTGGAAACCATAATTTTTTTTTTTGTTGGGATTATTTGGTAAATCGAAAAACAGCATTTATTTTAAATAGAACTCTTTTGTAAAATTGTAAATATTTTGATAACAGTCACTTTCAATCAGTTGAATGTGTCCTTGCTGAATAAAAGTATTAATTTTTGATTAGTGTTTACCGTTACTGTGATATAAATGTGATATTTGTTCATACTGCCCACTCTTCTTCCTACATCATCCGAATATCTTTTTCTCACCAGACATATAGACTTAAATAAAAAATAAAAAAACACATTTAAACCTTTCAGCGCTAGGCTCACACACTCATCACCACATAATTGCTGGCATCTGTGTTTAGGTAAAGCTTGTATTTTTGTGTAAATCCACAATGCCGTCATCTGCCAACTGCAAAACACCCACAAACAAAAACCTTTCTTAGTCAACAATTACATTGTGTTTTCACAGCGAGAGACTAACGCTGCAAGTATCTGAGTGTTTACAACTACAACTAATAATTCAATTCCAAAATGCACGTTTGCAAGTACATAAGTTTTTAGGATGAGAGAAAAGAAGAAAGGAAAGGAAAGGAGATTCTGACCTTCTTAGGGATGCTGTCCAGCGTCTCGGGTCTGCTGATATCAAAACAGATGAGCACAGCATCGCAGTCCGGATACGCAAGCGGTCGTACATTATCATAATACGAGGACCCTGCAGAACACAAGCACAGTGAGGGGTCAGGAGAAAAACGCTTCATTATAATAAAGCTGATGCTCAAATCAAAGAGCGAAACACTGCTAATGGTGTTCGCGAATGCTGTGGCACGTACAAATTATGTACAGTGGGTCATACAGCAGGGCAGATGATATAAAAGAATGATGTTTCTCCGGTGGTGAGTGCCTGAGCAGGAAGAGAGAGGGGTCAGTTTGATTCCAGCACAGTCATTTCTTTCTTTTTGGCTATGTTGGTGTCCATTCTGCTCATAATGTGTGTATATTGTGCACATTATGTAAAAGTTTTTAAGCCTCCCCTTGTCAAAGGGTTCGGGGCAACATTCCTGGTTTACCCATTGTTTCCCACAATGCAATGTGGCTAACTTGACACCATTTCCAGTGTAATTGAATGAATTCAAAGTAATACAGCAAAGATTTTTTATGTCTCTGTTTTTATGCATTAAAACATTTTACATGAAATACAAATGCTAAATAATTGGTTTTATTTCCAGTAAAATAACTGAACACCACTAATGAAATGTAATTGAGGTCATTATCAGTGTTATTTTAGTATCATTGAGGTACTAGTTTTTATTTATTAAATAAAAAACAGTTTTTATTCATATTTTGAATTAGTTTTTATATTTCCCCAATTTATTTTAATTTTAGTTAAAGCTTTTTTGTGTATTTTTGACATTTTTAACATGTCTATATATTATTTTCTATTTCAGTTTTAGTTATTTTCAGTACATTAAGTTTTATTTTAAATTTTATTTTGTTTATTTTATTCCAAGTAAAAAAAGGTTTTAGTTTTAGTTAACTATAATACCCCTTTTCTATAAACTCTCTCCATGGCTTTGTTCTCAATGGAAAACGGACACTGCTTACTGTGCAGTATATACTGCTTTTTATTTGCAACATTAGTATTACAGTAGAATATTAGCACGGTACTAAGCTATTGTTGTCACCTGATCTCACTGCATTGTGTGTTTAAATTAGTGGTGTCCAGTTATAATCACTGAAATAAAACATTTTGTGTAATATTTGCTCATTTGTCAAGAAATAGATCAAGAAACAGATACAAATAGTAGTTATGTTGCTTCTAGATCATTTGTGATGTTGGAAATAGAAGATAAGCAAGTTTAGGTCAGCATTGTGGTATACATATAGAAAATTTGCATAACGTGCACAGTATACATACTTACTGCCACTGTCTACAAATGCCATACTCTCTGTCTTTCCTGATCTCCTCTCTCAAACTTTGTATTCATCTCTCACTCTCCTGTCCTTCCCTCGAGTGAGGACACAAATCCAGACATAGACAGTGAGAGATAGGGAGGGAAAGAGAGAGGACGTGTGAGAGTGACAATGAGTGTTTGAAGCGCTGATCAAAGCTATCAGTTATTATGGGTTGGCCTCAGGAGTCACCCTATGAGCTACATGTCCCACAATCCTCTCTGGCAGATCTGTCAACCACAGCCACGGAAAGATGGTTGAATCTAATTTCTTGGATTAGAATGGAAATAAGGATAAGAAGAAACTAATAAAATTTTACAGAGAAAGAGGCTGGAATGGAAAGAAAGGCTGATATTGCTTGTTTGTTGTTTGTCGCCATGTTGAGTGTGCTTGTCCACAGGGACACTTTTTTCTGTTCTCACTGCAACAGCTTCTAAAATACACTTGCTTACTTAGCTGTTTAAATGAGGACACACTATAGACTTATATCGTTTATTTTTAAATAAGGTTAATGCTGTACACATGTATTGATCATTGTTAGTTTGTTAGTTAATGCATTAAATAATTTTAACAAATGAGACCTTATTATAAAGTGTCATAATAATAAATAATAATAATCATAAAAATAATACTTTATGCCTTCATAATGATATATAATAATAATGTTACCTTTCATAAATGGTAAGATTATTCATATATTATTAGTTTTATTATTACTATTATAAATAATAAACATATTATAATGTCATATTCTATTAATTTCCCTTTTTGTTATCATAATAATAATACTACTGTACAACTGATCTATATAATGACATATAGATCAGTGTACTGTACCCCTTCATAAAAAGGTAAGTGTTTCATACATTATTATTATTAATAGAATAATAATAAAATGTGTTTTAATAATTTTCCTTTCATTGTGTATGAATGGAATGTCCCCTAAAAGGGCAAGTCTGTCAAAATTTTTAATTTTTAATTATACTTCGCTAAGTTCTTGGGACAGATTTGTACCCACAGTACAGCTCAGTAAACCCAACACACACACACACACACACGCACGCACGCACGCACGCACACACACACACACACAGTGTTTACTGTACAGCTGCGCCGCATCGCAGCCTCTGTAAGTGTGTAAACACTTCCTAGCACTTCTGTTGTCTGTACCTGTTTAACAATTTAAACACCTTCTCATTTATGGTCACTCTTCTCTGCCTATGCAAAAACATTCACACCATGTTAAAAAGCATTCATTTCCTGTCTTGTTTGCAGTGGATGTTATATATAACTCCAGAAATCTCTGCCAGTTGTTTTATTTTCTAGACATTATTACTGTGATTATGTCTGTTAGTGCTAGACATAATTTGTATCTTGTCAAGAACAGTGTGTCCATATGAAATGCTGACCTGAATGTTTGCCAGTAAACATTCTCCTCTTCCAGTCCCTAGATTCCCCTCTTGCCAGCTGTGTGTGTGTGTGTGTGTGTGTGTGTGTGTGCGTGTGTGTGAGACTGAAGCAGAACTCTATGGGATGTCATTACAGATTGTTGAAGATGTAGCCGTAAGCACAAGAGTGTCGGTTAGCTCAGGATCCAGCACCACACATATGCTCACACACACATCCGCAGACACCTCATTAAGACCCATCAGAGACACAGCAAGATTACCTGTGTGAATCTGTGTTTATGTTTGCATTTTTGTAGATCTAAACGGGCCTAAAGGCAATGAGCAAATAGGCTAAGCAGAATTCAAATTCCCTCAATTCAAAAAAGGATAAAGGGATAGTTCACCCAAACATTTAAATCCAGTCATCATTTACTCACCTTCATGTCATTCTAAACCTATATGACTTGTATATTTTGAAGAATGTTTTAACTGTTTTTGTCCATGCAATGAAAGTCTACGAGGTTCAAAACAACATTGAATCCCATTACATTTTCTTTTGAATTTCACAGATGAAAATATTTTAAATTTTCCCTTTAAGCTCTATGAACAACATCTGGTCCATGCAGTTGATTACCATTTTCAACTAATTTCTCAGAATGTCACACAAAAATCACATTGACAGGTATGTGATTAAAATGGAAGTCTTTGGTGTAAACGTACCACTACAGCCCCATAGACTTTCTTATAAGTGGATTTCAGTCAACACGTTGTTTTTTGGTTTTACCAACTAAGGGGGGACTCGATATCTGAAAATACAGAGGGAAATGCTTAAGAAAAATTTAACAAAACAAATCACACTTGGTGAAACAAAAGAGCCTCTCATTACCATTCAGCGTTCTCATTACTCATTTCTCATCAAATTATTGCCCTAGTTCTCCAGATGATCGGGCCGATACTCCCATGTCCCATCCAGTTCTAGATTTTCATTGTGACAAATTAAGATTTATTCATATGTTTACATCATTTTGTAGCACTTAAAGCTAATCCCTTTTATGTCAAAATACTTTATTTTATCCCAGCTTAAAGGCCCTTGCACACTGAGTCCGAAATTCACGTCCGAAATTTTCGCACGTTAAAAAATAAATACGACCTCACGTTATGTCAATGACGCTTGCACACTGCCTCCGAAACTTTCGTCCGTCATTAAAAAAATCGAATCGGGTTCGATTTTCTGCGTTTTTCGCATCCGTAGCAAGCAGTTTGAATGGTGTTTTGACAATTCAGAGCCACCGAATCACGAATACGAAAAAACGCATACGAAAATTTCGGACTCAGTGTGCAATGGCCTTAATGTGTGGAGACAAATATAAGCAGTTGTTATCTTGGAAATAAAAATACTTTTATATATGTATATATGTATAATATATAAATGTTGTTGTTGTTTAAACTTAACATTTGTCAAGAAAAAGATTTTGTAGCTGATTCTACTTGTGGCTCATTTATCATGCTGGAGATGGAAGGTCAAGTCAAGTGCATTGCATTGTGGGATACAGTATTAAATGCAGTTTGCCCTATTGCATGCTACACAATTTTCCCAAATGTAAAAGGTCATCTTGGTATTCTGTGCATACAAAATTTGAATGCGGTATACGTACTTCAGTATGTAAGAGTAGTATGCAAGTAGTATGTAAAACTTAGACTAGTATGTTCATATGCATTTCCAAACATTTGCTGTTGTTTTTGCGACACATCTGGTGGCGAAAGAGATGCAGAAAGCACCTTTAATGCATGTGACCATACATAGGGCCATACTTTTGTTATGTTTGCCTTAAATTTAGTCTCCAAGTTACACCAACTTGTGCATCATTTTATGTTATTTGGTAAGACATTATTGGTTATTAAGTATATCTAAATATACATATACTTTTGCACACATAGCCGCTGGGTGCCTGGCTGTTGTCAAGAGGGCTTACTGACACCCCTTTTAAACAGTGATAAAGTTCACAACCAGTTGAACTTCATTATCATGCTGAAACATGGACTCCTGTGTCCCAGACTGTGTATGAGAGCACTTACAGTAAAGCGAAGATTTACTCTCGACAGGGTTACAGTCTCACCCTTGCACAACCCTACAGACCAACAACAGTGGGAGAGGAAAACATTCCCATAGGAACTTAAAAATGGAGATGACAAGAAAAGAAATTCCCATAAAGGACTTTTATAGCAGGGTGGGGAAACATACAGAGGCCTAGAGCGGGGGATTTATGGGTCACGCTTGCTGAGAAACAACTGAAGTGTGTGTCAGGACGAGTAGCTTAACACCAAGTGTGCTACAATCCACACTGGTAATACTGTCCAAACACACATGCACAGCCCGGAACATATTACTTGAGTTCTGGCTAACTAAGTTCTGGCTTGTTTTAAAGAAGAGAAGCTAGAATCCACACACTAAGCCATTTATATTACAGATCTCACCCAGAGATACAGTCCAGAACTCAAAAGCAATATAACAGGATCATATACTACTCTAAATTAATAAACTCTGTATTGTCTATTGTGCATTGTTAAATCAAAGCAGTGCGAGTTCTGCTACCCGACTCTTGTGAGTCACTCCAGCGAACCAAAGAGCCATTTTCAATTACTCTAATACAAAAACACAAGGGGTCAGCCAGGCCATGGGAGCGGTCAGCAGGGACAGGAATGAACCGCGTCCATGCACTAGGCTAGACTGGCACCAGGATTTGTTACAGTAGAATGTTTGCTATTGCATCTATCTGTCTATCCATGAGGAGGTTTCAAAATGTACACTCCCAAACTGTCCTAATCAGTCTGACGCCACTAGAGAGTACAATAAGTCACAGTAGACGATAGATCACTGGCTATGTTTGGAGTGGAATACTAGTATACTAACTATTGCATACTGCCTAATATATTGTAATATGAATGATATATAATGTATATATTTATTATATATAGAATATATTTATTATTATATATGTAATGAACTGAGCCATAAGTATATATAATACCAAATATAATGAGCCAGTAAGAGCTGTGCCTGTATGTGTTATGTGAATGTGGAACAGTGTACATGATGATTATAGTTGACTGTATTACGAGCATGGTTTTTTAAGCGAGTGGTGTGAAATTATCCTGCACGTTTTAAAAAAAGAGTCAAAAAATGATCAAATTGTTAAAAATCAGTGACATTTCTTCTGCCAAAGCCGCTTTAAGGCAAGCCTACAAGGTTAGCAAAAAATAGCGTAACACTGTGGTATGCAGAGATAGAGGCTTTTTTTAAATAGATGTCAATAGAGGAGAGGCTTCACTACGCTGAATAAACCGCTTTTGTGAGGAAACAGCTTATCATTTAATGAATCGACAGCCTCTCGGCTAATCTTCAACGTGTTTGCTCTTAAACATTCGTTTTTAATTGATCTATTTTTCGACTTGACACAGAGAAAACAATGGTGTTTTATAAGAGAAGTCACGGACAGGTAGGACAAGTAGACACAATTGCACAACAGGTAGGATTCAGTTGACGGCACTTCTCATTCATTTCTATGGTACTTGCAAACAGTGACTGACTATCGCACAACTCTGAACGAAATTCAATGACGTCAAGGCTGTAATTTGATTGGTTATCAAGTCAAACGTGATCTAAGTTCCAATGTTTTCCTATGTTAGAGCCATGGATGGACCATAGTATCTTCCAATAATAAGACCATCTCTGCTTCTGGTTCAGGTCAAATGCAGTGCATTGTGGGATACCGTATTGTGAACCATGTGCTCTTTTGTATACTGCAGTTTGGTAAATGTAGTAGGTCAGTCATGTGTTTTGATGATTTCTCAAAAATAAGTAAATAAAATTTTGCCTATTTTTCACATAAAAGTGGGCACGGTCATTGTAATTTGAATGTGTTGAGACGTCCGGGTTTATCTACTGATATTTTAGCTGTACAAAAACAGCTAAAATAATCCATTATCAAATCCATTATGATTTTACAAACTGCTACTTGTTTTTGAATAATTTTAATTTAATATCGTAACCATCAACACACTGGTTTGTAGCGCATATTATTTTACCATTTGCAGCATTTTGTTATTCTTCTAGTTGTTTCCCAACAGCGGCAAATGAATTGGAAGTCTTGGCACATTCACAGAAAATACTATAGCTTACTTCCGTGATAAAAAATATGGTGGATAAAAACAGCAGTATATTACGTATAGCATACTATTCAGAAAATGGTTTCATTTGATGCCATGCCAGATCTTACCTGATGTATCCCACATGTTCAGCTCGATGCGGTGCTTATCGATCTCAAAGCTCGCAGTGTAGTTCTCAAACACCGTGGGCACATAATTCTGCAATGAAAAATCATATGGTACATCATTTTAGTGGACTATGACAGTACATCAACTATTTAAAGTTGGCATGAAACAGAAGTTGCGATAGAGTTCTTCCCTATTGTGGTGTATATCTGAGTGAAACGGCTTCTCAAACAAGAAAAAATGTAGGGCGGGAATTTATTTTGTCTATTGACATTTGATTGCATGGTTGTGGTTTGCTATTGCTGTGATGCATTGTGAGTGACAGGTTGCCCTGCCCTCACATCATCAGCAAAGACATGTAGCAGCAATTTTGATTTCATGGTGACTTTAAAATAGCTTACTTTTGAACAAAGTTTTGTGTGATCTACTTGCGACGTATGTAACAATAAATGATCTTTATGTTTTATCCGATACCAACCTCGCGCAGCCTGGCAGCCATACGGTTAGTCATCTATTTTAACTAAATAAGTTGCATAGATTGGTCTAATTTGAGAAAAAAAAGTAAATTTGATTATACCTTGGCTAACGTCGAGTTGGTCAGACTAGTTCTTAAGACATAATCGCTGTGTTTATGCAACTGGGCCTAACTTGCAATATAACTTTTATAGTTTTGTAATGAAATGTTATTTGAAAAGAACATGGGATACGAACAGTTTCCACCTTTTTTGCGCTCAAGTGCGACATGATGAACGGGACATCATGCAGTTTATTTAATTAACTCATAACAATGTATGAACTTGAATCGCATTATTAAATCAACTTCAATGCAAGATGTTCATTGGTTTAAAACAGACATACTATTAGGCTACTACGACTGTTGTCATCACTCCACTCGTCTAATTTAGTAACTTATTTTCTGTTTTTATAGTAATATGACATTAATGATAAATGATGGGTTCACCTCTGGGTAGCTGTCCTTGGCGAACACATGCAGCAGCGCAGTCTTTCCACACTGAGTGTCACCGACCACCACGATCTTACAGCGACTGCACTGTCCTTCCATCATCATCATCACTATCAGCACTGTCCTAGCGCTTAACCAACACCATCCGCTGCCTGATGACGGAGCTTTATAACGCAGAATGAATGATTCAGAGTGAGTCTGTCTGAGCTGACGGCTATGTGCCAGGGAGAGAGTCCACTCACACTGGCGTGGCGCGCGCCCCTCCCCGCCCGTCCTCCTGTCAGTCTCCTGGTTCCCACGGTGACACCACGCGCTGAGTCTCGCGCGTCACGCGCCTCGTGCTGGCGCTGGCGCTCTCTCTCTCTCTCTCTCTCTCTCTCTCTCTCTCTCTCTCTCTCTCTCTCTCTCTCTCTCTCTCTCTCTCTCTCTCTCTCTCTCTCTCTCTCTCTCTCTCTCTCTCTCTCTCTCTCTCTCTCTCTCTCTCTCTCTCTCTCTCTCTCTCTCTCTCTCTCTCTCTCTCTCTCTCGACTCAGCTCTCAGACCCTTGATTTCTAATGACACGTTGCCGATCTAGCCTTCCTAATGATTGAGGTTTGGGCATGGTGTAAATTAAACGACCCCTCTGGCTCGTGTATGGAAATAGTGATTTAACGCATCACTGAATCCAACCTCCCCCATCCAGGGTACCCAAGGTCATGAAAAATATTATGAAAATACCTAACCCATGCACTCGGAACATTAGTGAAACTTAATAATAAAACAAAAAGTCAGAAAGTGTTAGCCTATACCTAGAGAGAGAGAGAGAGAGAGAGAGAGAGAGAGAGAGAGAGAGAGAGAGAGAGAGAGAGAGAGAGAGAGAGAGAGAGAGAGAGAGAGAGAGAGATTTCTCGAAGAACAGCTCGAGTCATCTGAAATCCTGAGTCTTTTTGTCTATCTTTGATTAATTTAATTGCTTTTTCCAGCTTTTGGGAAATAACTTTATCTAGAACCATAAAAAAAAGAAAAAAAAGAGAGAGATCAAATGAAGAGATGTGGAGCTGTTGTATTTTATAGGATAAATGGAACTGTTACATTTTTAGTTAGCCTGCTGTTTGACTTTTAAATTTATTTTTGTGTTTGAACTTAATAATGTCAGCATAAATCACAGGTATTCTCAGTTCTTTGAAAAATAGTTAAGTTTAACTTTTTTAACAAATGGGCCAATCCATCGGCTTAATGAATAGCATATCACAGTTCCTTTAATTAGTAGATATTGCATTACATATTAAAATATTAAAATTTAACGGTTTTAGTTCCAATGATTTTAAAGTTTTCAATAGCCTTAATTTAAAGTTATGGTTCTGTCAAAGTTAGCAAGTTTGTGCCCCCCAAAAAAGAAGCATGTTGCATACAAGAGGTCCTTTCTCATTCATTGTAAAAGTAATGCCGCCATCGTCTGTTTACTGAAGGGATTGCAGATGTTGAGTGTTGTAGACACATGTGCTTACTTTTGAGACTTGCGGTGCACCATGAGTAAAATCTGATTGCAAGGGGGATATCTGTGTTTGCTCGGTTTACTTCACTGCAAGATTACTGCAATCATTATCTTTTTAAATGTCATCGTGCGTTCTCAATTTCTTTACATGGACTCATCGTGTTTAAGTATAAAACTAGCGTTGTGGTCGTAATAGTAAAGTAAATAGTATTAAAATCCTATGTATTATAGTAACATTTCGTTTAGTTTTGGTGATGAAGTCAATACTCTAGTAGTCTAATATATTAATTTGGCCTCCTTAGGAATTTAGTTCACGCCCTAAGCCTAGCCATTACTGACAATCAGCATCCAGCCACACCCATTTAGCGCTTTCCTGCTTTTACCAACAGGGGGAGACAAATACCACAACACCAGAGCACAAATTAGCCAATCATTTTATGTTGTTTCATTTAGCATTGAGCTGTTGTCACCGAAAAAACACTGAATTGTGTTATTTTGCTGTCACAAGAAGTTTTCAAAACTAGAAGAAGTGATCCTTCGCTAACCACAGTAGGTTAGCCAATAGCCAACCACATTCCTGCTGTCCATAAATGTTTACTTTCACGCAATGAGGTTTATGACCTTCTGAACGATTTAACTGCATTATATTCACATTTCATATTCCTTCAGCGTTATTTCTTGTACAGTCTGTTTGTTTGTTTGTTTGTTTGTTTGTTTGTTTGTTTGTAAGGCCAGCTGCACTTTGTGATGGCCTGTAGGTTCCTGCTATGGTTGAGTCATTCATTGTGAGGGTTTTTATTTGAAAAGTTTTCATTTTATAGGCTATATATTCATCCTACATGCAGGTTGCATACATTTAGATAAACTAAGTTTACAAATACATCAAATATTTTTGATGTAGGCCTATGTTTTTTTTTTTTTTAAGAAATATTTGAGATTTTAGGAATCTTTTAAAAAATGTTAGTCCCCTTAAACAAGCTCTAATTCCCATCTAGATTACTGTAATACTTTTTGGCACATAGTCCCATAAAAAGTAACGACTTTGTATTGTGTGATAAATAACATGGATGCTTGTATCAATATCAAAGGTTACAATTTATATGAATATAATGGAGACTAAAATGTAATTGTCTGGAGGCGTATAGCCCGTTTTTCACCATTTTGATTGTTTATAAGGTTTTCACCATCTGAAATCTGGTGATATTAGTTTTAACATATAGTTTACTGTATTATAAAATGTATAGCATGCCACACTGCTGGAAACTGTCACTACTTGAAGAGGCTTAAGCCTAGTTCCTGACTAAAATGCAACTTTGAGCTGTTTGAACTGAAAGCGACTTAGGCATATCTTAAAATATGTCAGTGCCATTGTTTTGTCTCAAGATGCACACCAGTATTGTTTTTTTTTTTCTAGGGCATGTTTATAAAAGCTACTTAAATGTCCTAATTGAAGTAAGGCCTAATCCTGGCTTATTCTAAACCCTGTCTGTGAAACCAGACCTTGTTTATTTGGTCAAGTACTGAATGAGTGTGCTGTGGACATGGTTACATAAAGAACTGTCTATCTAAATATTTGCTTAAAAGCCTGTTTGTTTGCTTGTTTGTTGGTCAGCAGTCAGTGGGTATTTAGTGTCTTAGCCCCATATAAACAGTCGTTATGTATCTAAATCTGGCATAAGTCTGAGCAAGTTTAAACAAGTAGCCCACTTAATTTACAACTGAAGTGAATGTGTGTGAATGTACCCCACGCCTCCAGATCTCAAGGGGCCAAAGAAAGCTAATTTTCACCCAGCGCTCCAGCCTCATTCTCTCTGTCTTGCTATGTGTGCACAACCTATATCAGTCCCAGAATGCATCAGATGCATTTCTGTACTCACAGTGTAACCCACTTACAGCTAAACCAGACTGAATAGGGAGCTTATTCACACAGAATGGACCGGGGTTAAATATGGTCAGGATCTCTCTCTATCTCTCTTCCATTTCAGTCTCCATATCAAAATGGCCTTGTAAACTTTTATTACCCCTTATATGTCATGCAGGAAAGAGATGAAGCCCGATGTTCTAATTACCAGAAGGTTACACCAAGAGGAAAATGTTATTGCACTCTCATAGCTCAGGAGATTTAAACGAGTCCTCTGTCTTGTTTTATTTATGTAAACACTTTGTCTCAGATGTTTCTCCTAACATTTCATAGGGACACAAATGAGATCATTATTAACACACAATAAGTAGGGAAGAAATTAAGAATGTATGTGAGTGATAATACTTATTTAGCATATATATACAGTATATATATATATATATATATATATTCACAGATAGATAGATAGATAGATAGATAGATAGATAGATAGATAGATAGATAGAATTATAATTATAATAAGTATTTATCAAAAGAATGAAATGCAGTATGTGATGTCAATTTACTCAATGTTTATATTTTAAGTGCTGGAGGCAATTGAGTTTCATATCATTTGGCACACAGGTTTTGCCTGCCAGCAGGACTTTGCCCGACTCTTCGGCCATTAGAGGATTTATGTTACCATTGGTGGGTACAGTAAGACTGGCACACAAACAACAGACGTTATTTGCAAAGAGCTCAAGCAACTAAGCAGCAGTTAACAAGACATTGGGTGGTTTCCAAGACCACAACAATTTTTTGATTTCTAAAGCAATTTCATTTTTTGTCATTGTTTCTAAAATGCCGGTGACCTGATAAAAGGAAATTGAATTCCTCATATTTCATCTTTTTTCCTGATGTGATCGGCATAACTTCTGAACCATAGACTGTTCTAAACTCGTTCAGACCCATGACCTACAGTTCACTTCCTGTTTCTCTCAAAGCACTTCCTTTGCACTTGCTGATGAGTCAGAGTGCAGTTTCAGTGACCTTTACTATTGCAGTGGGTGGCTGTATGTATGTTGGTATAAATGTGTTGGGGTGTGGTGTGTGATTTAGTGTGCAAAAGCATGCCTACTTTGGCCGGAGTTGTTGCCAGCACAGTTATTTTATGTCAGAGCACTCACAAACACATGGACGCAATGCACCGCCTTCAAGTGTTAACAATGGTTGTGTGAATTTACTGATTTCCAGATCGGTCTTGGAGAATAGAAGGAATAAATAGACATTTCCTCTTGTCCTTCTGGTTGCACACAAACATGCTCATAAGCACGCCTCCACAGTCATGCAAAGGACACACACATCTCTACACACATGCACACATCCGTTCCACTACATACAAAAACAACACTTAAAAATCCAGACAGTGGAGTTGCTACGAACTGTGGTTTTAACATGCACACCTCTTGCTCACACAGGCGTTATGTACCATTTTGATTTCCTGGTTCAGTCTTATTTTGAGCAAATTTTGAATGTGAACCCCTCCATATCACGAGAATGAACCTCATTGGTTCTCGCACGTCAAGCAAACATGCTTGAGCTGAGCTTCCGTTTACCACAACTGATGTGTGCGCTGGTGAATGTTTATGGTTAAAGCTGTCTATGGAGGGACAGAAATCTCTCATATTTCATTTTAAATATCTTCATTTGTGTTCCGAAGATGATCAAAGTCTCATTTTTGTGTGAACTATCCCTTTAAAATTGTCTGTGAAGCCGGGGGATTGTGTATTGTCTTAAAATACAATAAAATATGATTACAACAGTTTGTCCAGGAGCTTGCACAGCGATCACTACTCTGTTCCAGTTCGTGCGTAGCTTGGCAACATGATAATCAAATGCTTTGGCTTCTGTCTGAACCATTTATATTGACTCAATATGAACCTGTGGCATTGTGCCTATGGCTGAATCACAGCATTCAATGTGATTATTTCTTAAAATCAATAAGAAAATCTTGTTGTCTGAAGCAACATGTCTATTAGAGGATTGCAGACTTTCAAAATTATTTTCTTATGAAATTTACTTTTTGTTTTATTTTGCTGATTTATTGACAGATCTTTACAACAAAATATGTAACATAAGTTGAACCAAATCAATTTACAATACAAATAAATAGATTTTATGCAATGCTTAGGCATATTTAAGGTTACATTTCAATAGCCTACACATTCCTAAAGAAAAAAAAAGATTAATCTGTGAAAGTGTATTTAACACTCAGCCAGAATTCCTCTCATTCTCTCGTCTGAATTTCAGCTGAGTAGTAAAAACAGCTTGACTGCATTTACTAAATTGAAGTCAGCACAGCTGCCTGTCAGCGCACAAACTCCCTCATTGGACTCTTCAATCCATTATTCTCCCCCCCAAATCCATTTCTCCGGGCTTTGCAGCTCGCCACGCCTCGCCTCGTTTTTTCTCAATAGTTGTCAGAGCCTCGGGTCACTCACTAGTCGTCGTGAGGCATCCTCCACTCCCTTTCTTTCTCTCTGTCTCCCTGTCCTCCACCTTCTCAGGCTCCAGCATCCTTTTTTGCAAAGGCTGAGAAAACCGTGGACCACGAAGCCGTTCGCATATTTGAGGTTGTTTGAGCTCTTTATTTTTTGCCTGAGTGAGGCAGGAAAACAAACGCGAGTCTTTTCTCCTCAAAAGTTCTCTAACCAAACTCCGACCATGTCCGGCGAAGACGCACCTGCCCAGCAGCAAAACGCCGAGGAGCAGAAGCAGCCGCAGCAGCAGGAGACCAAGACGCCCGCCGAGTCCCCAAAAACCGAGAGCAAACCAGACCCACCGCCCACCAGCGCGTCCACCGAGGCCGCTGCTGCCGCCGCCGCCGACGCCGACACCCCAGCGCCCGCCGCCGAGAAAGCCCCAGAGGAGGACACTTTCAGCTACAGGGCTCTGGTGCTCACCGGTTACGGCGGGTACGATAAGGTAAAGCTCCAGGTGAAGAAGGGGAAACCGGTGCTCAAGAGCGGCGAGGTGATGGTGCGCGTGAAAATGTGCGGGCTGAACTTCGCCGATCTGATGGCGAGACAGGGACTGTACGACCGACTCCCGTCCCCGCCGGTGTCCCCGGGCATGGAGTGCTCCGGGATCATCGAGGCTGTCGGTGAAGATGTGACTGACAGAAAGGTAGAGCAAACTTACTTTATTCTATGCAGACATTTGATTTATTGATATTAATATGCGTTCGGCGGTGTTAATTTTCTTCATTTTATGACATATAACGAGTTTGTTCAACACACAACGTGTTATAATGTTTTCTCAGTTATTTATATATTTAATTATCTCTAACGCTGTGCAAAAAAAAAGAAAAGAAAAAAAGTCAGTCATTCGAAGAGACCTCAAAGTCCTCTCATATTCACTCGCCACCGGAGACAAAAGAGGAGCGGGAGGGGCGCCGGTAGCCTTGTTTCAGAAGCACCGGAGCTCTTGTCGCGCTGACCCGAGCAATGGGCCAGAACGCTAAACGTTCACGGGAGCGCGAGTTTTGCTTGTGCGCGGGGCGAATGGAAAGTAACAAACCACCTTGTGGTAGCTACTTTAAGCACACAGCTAAATAATAACGCTCATATTATAAACGATGACCTGTCGCGTCACGATCAATGTAGGCAGATTGGTTTATTATAATAGAAGCGTTTGGTTTTATGGCTTCAGAGTGTGAATTGAAGGAACCACCGCCCTCTTTCTCTCTGAGATTGACGGGTTTTGGTTTTGTGAAGTCTCACCTGAGACGCGCCAGCCGCGTCAATTTAATGCTTTCGACATTGTTAATTCACTTTCAGGTGTTTGTGCGCGCGTGGAGGACTCTCTCCCCACGCGCAGGAAAAAGGGCGAGGCTCGCGAGGGGGGAAATGCTAATCGCACGCGCCCTTTGTCATCTGCCTCGCGCATTGTGACACCGACATACTCTCTGACATCATTCATCATAAGTGTCAGATTTTCTTCTTCTCTTTTAGCCTCTTTACGAATTAAAGTTCTTCCCTTTAGGCCTATATAAACGTAAACGCCTATTTCTGTAGGCATCGCGCCAACGAAATACAATTTCTTAGTGTTACCATATTTGATATAGTTGGCCACCGACTCTAAAATACTGTAAATAAACCTAATACTCGCTCGGGTTACTTTCTCAGCCCTAAAGGTCCACAGAAAACAGCGGAGTCTTAGTATGACGTGGACTGATTGACTTTCTATGTGCTCCATATGAACAAATCGATGAGTCATGCCTGGTGGTCGCTGCTGGTCTCCATGGCAACGTATCATGGCAACGCCATGCACCGGCGCTGGCTTTTTCTCTGTCTCTGTGTTGAAAGGATTTGATATTTGTGTTACTTAGAACAATAAACATATTTAATGAGAGCCAGTCGAGGTAAGATGTTCAATAATTCTATGAAATGTCGATTAAAACCTGAGTCTTTGTATGTGAATATGAGTTAAAGAGAGGGAGAAAAAGGGAGCGAGCAAAAGCAATCACTAGGCGTTGGCTGGTGGGTGATGCGGAGGAGGAAGATAATGGTTCAGCCCTTCCTCAGCCTTGTCTGTCATCAATATTGAATTTAAAAGGTCATGGTCCACCCTATCTCTCTCGCTCTCTCTGTATTACCATGTCAGCAAGCAAACAATTGCTTCATCTCACATTTGGAGACCTGATAGTGTTTGGCAAAGCTGACATTGTTTGGTGAGCATGTGAGGTGAGGAATCTGCTGATTGTGATATCCAGAAAATTACTCTTTCTTAGAGGAAGAGACGGATCTCTGTAAAGACACTCTTGAGAACTGTAGAGGTGAATGCTAAAGACCATGGCATCCTCTCACATGACTTGACAGATGTTATTCCTAAACTGCTCTCTTGTGCCCACTCTTAGTATATATTAGCATTTTTTTCATGAATAATTCATATAACTTGTTGCTTATGCACACACACACACACACACACACACACACACACACACAATATTTATCAGAGTTCTGCTGTGAGGATCAGATGCATCTGTTCACAATTATCTTCCTCTGGACCACATTGTCAGCCTGGAATTTCCTCTCTCTCGCTCTCTCTCCCTCCCTCTGTGTGTGTGTGTGTGTGTGTGTGTGTGTGTGTGTGTGATTTGACAGGTCGATGATAAACAGCGAC
Organism: Rhinichthys klamathensis goyatoka; assembly: GCF_029890125.1. Classification (NCBI taxonomy): domain Eukaryota; kingdom Metazoa; phylum Chordata; class Actinopteri; order Cypriniformes; family Leuciscidae; genus Rhinichthys; species Rhinichthys klamathensis. Next base: position 1,637,909 of record NW_026607037.1, on the reverse strand, counting down.
GCAGTGAATACCAGTAAGTGAACAGCAGGGACACGCGCCGTTTCAGCTGAATCTGATGGTGCCGTGTAAAGATTTTCATCGAGAAACAGTTTTAACATAAGATTTTTGACATGGTATCCTGATGTCTTTTCAAGTAGTTGCATTTAAGAGCAGTTTAACTGCACAATTAGAGTAGAGTTACGGAGAAGTTGTTGGCCAAGATTTGTTCAGTTACTAAATCAACGATCAACATACTAGAGCTGTGTCATTGTGGAATAATAAAAACCTTTTTACTGCGCAGTAAATGTCAGTAGAACAAGAGAAGTGGTAACAGTGTTTTGACGAAGGTTAGAGAGAGAGGGTGGTGACAGTACTGGCACTATGATGGAAGTATGACATAATTTGACAATTGTAGGGATTAAACAATGTAGATGAGGATAGTTTCACCAGGTGCCACATAAAACAAGCAAAAATAAATGGATATACTTCAAAAGTCAAACTCTGACGGCAGTACCTTGTAGTGCATTTTAAGTATTTTAACTTTGCATTCAATACTTTTTTCTTTTTTTATATAATTGTTCTACATGGAATCTGATAATAAGACAAAATTCCCCAAAAGACCAGCTTCCACAGGACTATAATGTATACATATCTGTGTGCAATCTATGGAAAATTTTCTGCCGAGTGGCAAGTTAGTAGTTGAGAAAAATTCCATTTTATATTTTTATATTAATGTAAAAAATAAATAATATTTATATAATGTATAAAATTCCACCATTTTTGTCACCTTTTTGACTTTTCTAGTTCATTTTAAATCCCGCAGCACAAAAAAGTGAAGAAAAAAATATAAATAATTTGTGTAATCTCTTGATTAATGAGATCATTGAACTGCATGCATAATAATTATTAAAAAATAATTAAGCCATTTAAAAATAAAGCTATTTATTTTAGTACACACCGCAGGACATGTCAACTTCCCAAAAGTATTTCATGTCAGCATTGAGTTTAAATAATAGATATCGAAATATAGCTGAAATCCATTATTAATTAGTTCCTGCATAATTAGTTGCTATTTCATAGATTCAACAGTGTATTTTTGCATTGATTGCACCCCACCTAGAGCGTGCTGGGGTTAAGCGTCTTGCTCAAAGGCACAGTGGTGATAAAACAGGATTGTGATCTCAATATCTCACTGCCCCACGTGGGATTCTGAGTGGCCATCCTTTGTGCTTTCAGGCCGGAGCCTTAACCGCAGGGATACTGCTGTCACATACAAAACAAACACAGATAAAATAGACAAAATCAGTGCTGGGAGACAGCAAAGCTTTATGGAGCAGAATCCTATTTCCACAGCAACAAGATTACAAGTTCGCCGACAGATGTATTTCATGAGCCTAATGCATTAGATAGCCACTTTACCCTTCAAAGTCAGTGTGTTTGAGTGTATGTGCATGCTTACAGGAAAGGAAGAGACAGGAGAGACTCGTGCAGCCAGTGACAGACATCTCACAAGACCTTCAGCTGGCCTTGATCTTTGCAACCTCAGCTGAAAAGTGTTTGTTTTTGTGCAAGCACAGAATACAAAGTATGATAAGTTTGTGACACAAGTGTGACTGTTGTGCAAGTCTGACGAGAGAGGGAGAGAGAGAAAAAGAGGAGGAAGCGGTTTGGTTTCCCCGTATGGTGAGTCATGATCACAATTCCTGGCCGAGACATGAATGCCCATTGATCTGTGATGTGCAGAAAGTCCAATTAAAGGAGGAAGAGGAATGGCAGAAAGCAAGACTGAGATGTGGAAGACGAGATGAGAGAGACGGGGAGGAGAGATGAAATGGGGCACAGACATATCGGCTTGGGAGTAGCCCCGCTCTCTAATTGGACAGTATAGACATAGATGCCCATGTGTCCCTTGGGCCTATTAGACTGTGTGTGTGTCTCTTCCTGTCAGTGAGGGAAGAGCTGGGTATATTAGTGTTTGTGTTTTACTTTGAAAAAAGCTTCTGTGTGTGTGTGGTTTCTGAAGCTCTGTTGAACATTTGTGCCAAGTTTGTGTGTCCTCAGAAAGAAATAGAGAGAGGTGCTTTTCCGTGTGTGTGTTGTCTTCTCTCAAGCTCATTGAGGCTGAAGGATCTGCCTGCCCCCTGATGAGAGGAACTGATCTTTGAAATAAAGAAAGACGGAGCATGATAGAGGGGGAGATGGGAGATGAAAAGAAGTGATAGACGGAGAAAGAGTGGTGGAGGAAGTGGAATGTTTATGATACTACTGATTGAGAAGATACACAAGTGGAGGATGGGACATAAGTGTTGACAGTTTTTTGTGCTCGTTACAAAGGTCGGATCAGTCAGTGTCACTGCCTTTATGAATTTTGAACACCGCTTGAAGGTGAAGTGCCATTTGTTAGCGCTAGCGACACCAAACAGAGTGGCAAATCTGTTTCTTTGAGCAGTGACTTGAAAACGATTCGGGACTGCTATTGGTGCAGGAATTACAGTATGCAATTTATTTAGTGGTTTATTAGTTGTACTTGCTAAGCTCATACAGTATTTAAAGGGAAAGTTTACCCAAAAATTTAAATTCTTAATGTGGTCTATTGGGTTTAAGTTGGCTAAATGACTAAAGAAGTCATCAACCTGTACGTCACCAGTGAGAAATCTGTCGTTCTAGTAATGACATTGTTTTAAAATTACAAGCTCATTAAAAAAAGAAAAGAAATGCATGGGTAAGTCATTATAAGATGCATTTAGAAAATAGATGAGGTGAATTTCCATGCCAACTTCAGTCAGACTACAGTTTTCTTCACTGTTGTGCGCATGCTGTGAAAGACACGCAACATCCTTCAAATATTTGATTCAATGCATTGTCATGTATACTTGAATTGAACAGACAGATGCAGTTCGACTATGCAACAAACTGATTTTTAACTGCACATGTAAACGTACTTAATGGAGGCTCAGAGGTCTGTGTTACAAATGTGTGTGTAAACGTTTGCATACCTTGTATCTCCTCATTCCAAAGGAAGTAGTGGAAGTCTGCTGAGTTTTCCAGTTTTCCTGTATCTGTGTGTATGGGTCTCCAAGGTAATTAAAGGATTTTCAGTTACAACAGATATTATCAAACGACTCTAAATGGAGCATTTAGAGTCTGCTCCGAGATAAAGTTTAGCAAAATGGTCCAGATGGCCAACAGTACAGGTTCAAATATTTTGTTAACTGTTTTGAAGGATAATGACAACAAAACATAGACAAAAGATCTGTGCAGCTGTGCGAATGTCTTGCCAAAAAAGTTTTTAAAAAAACATCCAACGCTACGCAAAACCGAAAAGAGCAAATCACCATACAGATCCAATGAGCTTCATCACATGTGCTCGAATAGTCTTTATATATATTGATGTACACAACATTGTTGCAGCGCTGCTACGATGACTGACGGTAGCGTAAAACACTGAAAGGCATATTGTACAGGACTGTTTTCCAAATGTGCCTTCAACATTTCTTTCTCTTTCCACGTCTGTAGGTGGGTGATAAGGTTCTGGTTCTGAATCGCAGCGGTCTGTGGCAGGAAGTAGTTGTGGTGGCGACCACACACACCTTCCTGATGCCCGAGGGCATGAGCTTTGAGGAGGCGGCGGCACTTCCTGTCAATTACATCACCGCCTACATGATGCTCTTCGACTTTGGGCACCTGCGTCCCAACCAGAGCATACTCGTCCATATGGCCGCAGGTAAGTGAAAGTGTGTGTGGAGATTATGCAAATGTATTACGGCTTCATAACAGGAATTACATGCAACCTAATGCAATGATATGTTCGTGAGCCACAACACAATAGATATATCCATAATGTGCAGGAGGTGTGCGTAAGTGTTTGTGTATATGGCTCCTGCAGCTGGCCAAAAGGGAGCCCTGGGGCTTTTGACGCTGGCAAGGGAGTACAGCAGTGGTTTACATTTACTTGCGCGCTCCCATCATCATTCATGTGAGTGGATCAGAGAGTCCCTTGTGTTAATTAACTATTTCCAAGTGTCCTCCCTGAGGGATTTTTCACTCTGTGCAGGTGTACGTATGTGTGTTGAATCTGTGCTCTCTAAATAATGACCTTTGGGAGACACTAAGTGCAGGTTTAAATAGTTTATTTGTTCTCAGAGAATATTCCTGTAGGTGTCAAACAAATCTGTTATCGATAAATTCATTCGAGCGAGTTCCTTAGCAGCCGTTTAGTTTATAAATGTTTAGACAATGTTCTGGCACCAGTAAAAGACTATTCTGTGGTTGTATTGGAAAACACTTACCGATTTTGGGATGATAGTTATTTGGTTGAACTGTGATTACACAGTTGTTCATTATGTAACATTTCAAGTGATTATATTTTTTATAGTTAGAACAGAACAGCGTATATGTGTGTACGCTTGTGAGAATGTGCACATATGGATCATTCATACGGCGTTGCCTGTGAGTGTGTTGCGGTGTTAGGTTTTTAAAGGCACACTATGCAAGAATTGTACCTTAATATAACAGCTTCAAACTCATTCCGGTGGTAAACAAACTCATAGTAGGGTGAATCATCCTGGTAGTGAAGCTTGGGGGGGGGGACGCCGCTGGAAAAACCAGCAATGCAAGTTTGAGAGGAGCGCTCCCGACAAATCTCGCGAGAATCACGACATGCTTTACGGCAACGACGTCACACACATCGACCACAACATGAAGCACGAAGACACTTGCGCGCATTTCAGACGTGATACTCGACGATGGAAAAAGCAAAGAAAACGCGGTCGGAAGAGACTAGGAAAATAGAATGAGCCGCTCAACCCGTAAATAAATGCATCGATCCGCAAGTTTTGTTTGAGTTCTTTAATGGTCTAGTGGTAGATCTTTTGCCAAGCGTGTCAGAGGTTACAGGTTCTAAGTTTTTTCTCTCTCATCAAAACTAAATATGTTCATCAGTGGTTACAGTCTGTATCAAGCAGGGACATGTTTTTTGTGCATTTTATTTTGTGATTTCACCGGAATGAATAGAGAGTCTCCGCAACTGCGATAGATTGAAGAGCGCGTCCGAGTGAAGACTGCATGCCACAAGAGACACTATGTATCCATGACACTGATAGCAGCGGACACGAGCGCTCAGCTTGAGTTCAAAAACACATTTTAGTGCTAGATCTCTTATTTAAAGCAAAAAATGCACACTATGCAAGATTTGAACCTTAATATAACAGCTTCAAAGGGGTATCAGGCTGTGAGTGCAGAGACCAGTCTATGGCAGAGACGCTCTGCGTGAGTGGCATTTACGACAGTAACAATAAATACATAAGTACTCCACAGCGACTCTAGGGGTCGCTGTTTGACAAAAACGGAATTCCTGCATAGTGTGCCTTAAAGTCCCCGTGAACCGGAAGTTGCAAACGACTTTTCTCCAGTGTTGTGACGTATTTCCGAGAGAAACGGAATACTAAATGAGGCAAAATGGTGGGCGTGGCTTTTTTCCCAACTAGCACCTGATTGGATCTAGAAAAGTAGGTGTTTTCATTCAGCCTGTCTACTGTCAGTTGGAGGGGCGTGATTACGGGTGTTAAGAAGACGCCCAAACCGTGAAACCTACGTCATCAGGCAAGGTCCTCCAACGCAGAGGGGAGGGGAAATTTCAGATTTTGATTAAAGATTATGAAGCCAAAAAATTTTTTTTTGTGGATTGACTTGCATGGATGAATTGTTCAACACAAAACGATCAATTTAGGCAAACAAAGTAAGTATGGTCAATTTTGAATTCATGGGGACTTTAAGTGCGCATTTTAATATATGAGCATTTTATATTTTATGTACTTTTTTGTTAGATTCAGTGTTTTGTGAACCTAAGTATTTTAGGCTAATGAACATATTTTTGTGGTATAAATATAAAACGAATTACTGTTTTACTTTTGATCATTCACTCAACTTCTACGGAAGACTGTATTTGTGACTTGTGATTTTTTTTTTTTTTTTTTTTTACGTTGTGGTTCAAGGCTTCTGTACAAATGAGATCGCAGGAAACGAAAGAATAGCAAACCACAACAATCCAAGATAAACCACAAAAGGGAAGAAAAGACTATCGCAATGTCCGTTTCATGCCGACATTAACGTTAGTTGCAGATTCATTGGATCATGGAGTCCAACCAATAATTTTTTTTCAGAGATTGGCCATATTGCCTCTCCATTATTTTGAATTTTATTGTAAACTGCTGTAACTTTTTAATGTTTCGTGATATAGAAACAAAATTTGGTAATCATCATTGACATGTTCTGAGCGCATCTGAGCAATTCATACACATTCACCTAGTGTTCAGTTTCAATACTCCTTCAACAAATATTGTACAAATCTTACACAGCGTCACCTAGTGTTCAGTTTCATTACTCCTTCAACAAATATTGTACAAATCTTATGGGTTTTTTTTGTTTTTAAATTATTTTGCCCGTAGCAGCGGCAACATAATTTTCTCCACCATGCTTTGATGTACTGATTTAAATTGGTATTTGTCTTTGGCAATTGACAACTTTTTTGCAATATACATCATTCAGTTTTTGCAGCTGTATTTCTTGCTAGATTAATGTGTTTGTGAAAATTAATTTTTTAAGCAGCATTCTGCCTCCTGAACCCTGGAAGGGACGTTCTGTAGTACAAGTCAGTATTTAGAAAGCCTTTTTTCTTTAAAAAAAAAAAAAAGTTAAACATTTTAAAGTGATTTATATAGCCCTTGTTTCCTTGTTGCATTTGTTTCTGTGCGCTTGTGAGGAAATGTTTTACGCTTCTTAATGCAAAGTTTGAGAAAATACATTTGTGTAAATCATACACAAGAACCATTCTTGGAAAATTTTAGCATTCACTTCAGTGGGATAATTTACGCAAGAATGGATTTACGAATGATTTACACAGGAATCTATTCTCCTTGTTTTTCATGAATGAGGCCCAATGAACGGACTGAAATATTCTCATATTTCCTCTCGGGGGTTTGATATGTGTCTGATATCCCCTGTCGCTGTGAATGCTGGTGGACATATGCATCAGTGTGGGTGTGGATGAAGCTTTGGCTCGGGGTGGAAGGAAACGCTCTCGTCCAACTGGAGTGTTGCAGAAACCAGGAATCTCAAACAATCTCGAAAACGTCTCCTTGAACCACCACCACACCCTAACAGCGAAAGAGGGAATGTTTTAAGACAAAACTTGGTAGTGGTCATAAATATTTGCAGAGAAATCAAACCAAAACACCCATAAAAAATAAATATCAGGGCCCGTATTCAGAAAGAATCTTAATGCAAAGAGTAGCTCCTAGTGACAAAATTCTAAGAAAATTCTTAGAAATGTGGGCGTTTACTCTTAAAATGTAAGAAAAAATCCTAGTAAAGAAAAAAGTAATTCAGAAAGCATCTTAACCCTTAAAGGGATAGTTCACTTTGAAATTAATTTTTGGTATGTTTTAGCTTACCTCAAGGGCATCCAAGATGTAGGTGTCTTTGTTTCCGCAGTAGTTTCAATTTTGATATTTTTAGGTCAAACCGTTCTTGTCTGTCAGTTATATAATGCAGGTCTATGGTCACCACCTCAAAGAGCATGCACAGAGAAGTCCAAATTATACATGATTTAATAACTTGTAAATGTAAGTACACACTGATGGCCTAAGACACGAAACGAGCGGTTTGTGTGAGAAAACAAACATTATTTATATCGTTTTTACCTCTTGTAACGCACAGACCGAAGCGCCCGCGCCCTCAGATCACTTGGACGTGGCTGTGGTTACCATATATATATGTGGTTAAAAACGATATAAATACTATTCGGCGCGGTCATTGTTGATGTGCTGGAGCACTGTCTATGAGCAGAATGGCGTCTAAGCGATTGTGGTGTTCTGTTCTTGGGTGTAATAACGAACACAGCAGTCATTTTAATGTTCCTAAATCCGAACCGCTGAAGACGCAGTGGCTGAGTTTGTTTTCGAAGGGAATATTCCCCACGAGCAACGTCAATGCTTTCATGTTTGCGCGAATCATTTCTCACCAGACTGCTTTATAAACGAGGGTATAAAGCTGGTTTTGCTAAGAAGCTGCTCATGAAAAAAGGATCAGTACCAGCTATTCGTGTTCCTGCTGAACCTCTAGAACAACTGAAGTGAGTGTAACGTTTTATTAACCTTTATATTAATATTAATATTAATCTTTGCAAATCGCTAGCTGCACGCTTCACAATGAATGCGTCTAAGGTTTACACTTAGGGTACATTACGGCATGTTTTCTATGTATGATGTTCTCAATATAATTCATAATCCCACGTTTATACTGAACAACTTGTTATGGTTATTGTGTTACAAACGATGTACACACAGAACAGAGAGGCGGGGTGAGCAAAGCTCATTATCATTTAAAGTCATATGCACTGAAACGGCGTGCTGAAAACAGAGCTGTTTTTGACCAGGTAAAATAAGTGTTTTCTTACAATACTAATGAGAATTTTTAATTAAAGTATATTACAAATAGGGTTGGGTACCGAAACTCGGTGCCAATAGGGAACCGGTTCCGACGTAAACGGTAGTAACCAGACCGAATAAGAACGACAATTTCGGTGCCTGATTTCGGTGCCTGACTTAATTAGGCACACACGCACACACACACACACGCACAGTCTCTTCTGTCTCGCACGCGCGCTCTTGCTCGCAAGGTTTGGCTGCATTTCTCGTGTAAAATTACGCGTCAGAACGCCCTCTGGGTGTGCCGATAGGCTTAATCCATATAGAATCAAGCCAATTTATTGGCTGATGGCGTGGGCGCCGCCTCGACGCACTTACGTTGTCATATTATGTTGGCGCGCGCGCGCCATCTGCTCCTCAGATTTCTTTGCCGAAAAAGGAAGCTGGTCGGCAGCGCAAGGAGCTTGGCAGCGTCTCGTTCTCTATTGAGAGAACATAGGTTACACCAGTAACCAGAGATGTTCTCTTTCATAGGTTCACTCAACGCTGCGTAGCTAAGAAGCAGTGGATTTGTATTTGTAGGCTGCTGTATCACGTGCCGTTTGAACTGACGCGCTACAGCGATCTGTCACATTTCAAAGAGCCAAAACGTTATTTATTGTGTGAATCTCGTAAAAATATTGACAGAATCTGACAGCTGTGGATTTGTTCCATATCAAAAGTAACCTTGTCTGTCGGTGTCAGTGTCCTCTTTGTCCGCAATTTTTCTCTGCGTGAGAAAATGGATGTGTGGCGTGCGTGAGAGCGTGTGAAAAGGGTCAATTGCGTGAGTCTCACGAGTCACGGTCAATGCGTGAGAGTTGGCAGCTCTGCCTGCTAGTAATCTCTATTAATCTCCAGTATTATTACATTGTTTGATACAATATTGTTTTATTTGATATTATGTAAATGTGAATTTTTATTTTATATTGGTTTTATTATTATTTGTATTTATATTGTTTAAAGATTTAAGTTAATATTGTGTCCAGTTTGGCCCTGTAAATAAAAGGGTATTATTTTTTGATAAAGTGTGTGCGGTTTCGTTTTCTTAAGTACCGTTTCAAGAACCGTTTAGGCACCGGAACCGTTTAAAAAATACCGAGTAGGTACTGGTATCAGATAAAACCCAACCGATACCCAACCCTAATTACAAACTTTTAATTTAGACCCTAAAGAATCATACTAGCTTGTACAAAAATGGCATTATATGACCCCTTTAAGCTAAGACTCCTACGTAAAAGTTTTTAAGCTAAATTAAGTGTTTTCTGAGAGGATTCTTAGAATCTTTATGAATACGGGCCCTGGTCTGTCATCTCTGGAGGTGGTGTCAGTCACAGATGAGTCGTCTGTAGCAGAGTATGTGAGCGGAGTGGAGTGGGAGCGGAGCGAGGAGTGGAGCGGTGTCATTTTGAATGGAGTGCGGAGCGGATTTTTTTAAAGTCGGAGCGTCGTGGTTTTCACTCGCTCCGAGAGCGCTCCACTACCGCTCCATCACGAGTACAATTCATGCCAATGGCTCATTATAGAACTACATTTTTAGTAAGGATTCTGTAAGGAAGTAAGTAAGGAAATCTGTAAAAAATGTAGCGACCCGTAGATAAAATAACTGATGAAAACGTAGTTTTCTTTCCAAACAAAATGTGCTCTGCACAAAGCAGCAATGATATTTAACTTATAATGCTGATAACAATGTAATAAGCATAGCATGTCATAGGAAAAGTTTGCACACTATAAACCACATTGCAACAATTTTCCTAATGTTTTTTTTTTTATAGATTTTTTTTTTTATATGCCTATATATTATGATGAGGAGAAATTGTGAGATTTTTAAGCATACTTAAATAATTTATTCGCAACTTCCTTGGGAAACGAAGACGGAGCGGTGTTTCTGATATCAGTGAGCGAGGAGTGGAGCGGGCAGCGGTAAATGGTGAACCCGGAGCGGAGCTGGAGCGGAGTGATTATTAAATGATTGGAGCGCCGAGGGAAAATTGTTGCCGCTCCACTCCGCTCACATACTCTGGTCTGTAGTCATGTAGCGCACGTTCCTCTTAATTATTACCAACTTTCTTTGTTTCAGCTTGTGTTTTCTTGTTCTTGAGATTGTTTGTGTGTGTATGAATGCTTGAGTGTGCGTGTGCACTCAGGAAACCCTTGCTATCTCAGTGAACAGGATGTTTTTTGAATTCGCTGTAAAACTGGAAATGTGTTTCCTCTTGAGTTTCACTAAGAGTTAAGAATGGCACTGCACCTTCCTATGGAGCACGATGTGCATTTCAGGCAAATATTGATGTGTTTTCTTGAAAGGAAAAATGAAAATTGTTATTAGTTGCTCACCCCTATGTTGGTCTTAACCCATATAACATTTTATGCCTGTCACTCTGAAGCTGTCTGGCTTCAAAAAGTGTGCAGAGGCACCATAAAAGTATCCCATCACAAACAGACTAAATGCAGGTGTAAATGGGGTCCAAAACATTTTGTGATCAGATCAGTCAAAGGTAGTTGAAAGCGCATGTGACACAACACATTTGTAGTGTAAACGCTAATCCGCCCTGATGCTTCCCGCACAACTGTGAAGAACCGCCTGCTTGTTATAATAGTTTGTTGTATCTGGAGAACCTTAAAGGAAAGACGTGGATCTCAATGGGTGCTGCGTTTGTAAAATAAAACAAACATTACACTCGCACCAAAAACAGCATTCCAGGATTACAACATCCTGGAAGAGCAGTCACCATCAGCTATGATATATAACACCGATCTCTTAAGATGTTTTAGAGTCCATATCTCCTGTTGTTCTTTAAAAGATTAGTTCATACAAAAAGGAATTTATTCACCCTCATTTCGTTTGAAACTCTATGAATTCTGTTTCTTCTTTGGAAAAAGAAGAGGTTTTGAAGAATTTTCTATTGCTTTTTGTGAGGAAAAGACAAAATCTGCAGTGTTATTTTAGTATTTATTAATATTTTGAGTTGGATGCTGTTTTTATTAAAAAAAATTTAGACTAAGTTTTAGTAATTTTGTTATGTGCTTTTGTCATTTTTTTTTTCTATTTTAATTTTATTATTATTAATTTTTTTATTCATTTTTATATTAGTTTCAGTGTTATTCATTTTAGTACTTCAACTTCAATGATGTAATGCAGTAACGTTGTCTCCGGTCTTCTGGGCTGTGTGCGTCAGTGCTTTCAGGAGGCGTGGCTTTGGACGGCGATTTGCAGGGTGGGACGTACTTTAGTGCTATCAGACTAAAGTTAGCATTTTCCCAGGTGTCCTACTGCACCTTTAAAGGGCACATAACACTTAGTTTCTGCCAATCTCATGTGAATCTTGAGTACCTATATAGAGTAGCATTGCATCCTTCATATCTCCGAAGTCTTTAGTTTGATCAGATTTATAAAAGACAGATACGTTGTTGTACCGATTCTTTCCGAAAACAGCCGAGCTCCTGGAGGCGTGCTGTGGGCGGAGCTAAAGAGTCATGCAATACATCATCGCATTATCTCTGGTTAACTTTTGATTCACTGTCTATATGGTTTGTGTTGTTTACATTATATGCACGGTTGCCAACAAATCACAGACATTTGACGTTATTTACCGCCTGCAATTCCGTCTCATGACCTGGATCTTTTATCGCTGGGACCGCTCCATCTTTTAGTCTCAAATGATTTGCAAATCCAGCGTCAAACTGGGTCTTGTTTACAAAACATTCGTCACAGAAATCCCGGGAACAAACTAACACACTTGCACAACTCCGTTGCTGCCCCTGAAAAACTTAACTGCATCCACTGTTCCCCTAACGCTGGGTTCTTTGGGAAGCTGAACAAGGTTATCTTTCCCTCACAACCGAAAACACACTGATTTCGTGGTTTAAAAACAAAACGACAGCGCTGCCGAGGGCTTTCGTAACCCGAACAAAGCACGTTGATGGGCGTGGTCTTGCTCTCGCTCTGGTTGATGTATGCATGCTCTTCCAGGAGAAGTTCCCATACAAGGAATTCCACCCTTTATGACGTCATACAGGGCCATACTCGGGGGGGAAAAAACTTTCCGAAACTTTTACGAATCCTGAAGGAGTATATTTGGCACAGAAATACTCCATCATACATCCATCCAGCATGAGAATCCAACTTTTTAACAGTGTAAATAAGTCAGAATGTATGAAATGGCATTAGACATCCCCTTTAAAATGTGATGTAGTAGCCTACACTTGATTGAATAAACTGCCAGAACAAATCCGAGCAGAGCACAGCCTCTTCATTGTGATGACACCTCATGCCAAATACTACAGCATTCAGTCTGATTGGTGTGACTCACTTGAATTCGATTGACCAGTCACTAGCCGTTTCATTTAGTTTTCTGGAAAATTTGCTCTGATTTGAGATCCGTTTGAAAGAATTCAAGAACAAGATTCAGATAAAAGAAGCTGTTTATAAATTAGCACAAATTTGCAACCTCCACTTTGAATTCTGTCAAAAAACTTGCAGTGAAACAAGCCCCGCTCTCTCTCTCTGTCCTCTATTTGCACTGAGGGTGTGGGCTGAGTTCTCGTATGTTGGGAATCTGCAGAATTCCTCTGTGTTTTGGGGGAAAATTCCCTCTCGCTAGAGGAGGGTGATGCTGGGAGGGTAATATTGTTGTGGCCGAGATTGTTGGCTGCCAAGTGTGTGTGTATGAATGTGTGGATAGAGGGAAACATAAAGAGTTCACTGTGTGTGTTTCACCCTCGTACGCCCTTGTGTAAAACAGCCTGATTAGATGAACATTCTGCTTAATTTTCTTAAGCAGATTCTCCTGTTTAATTCCATTGGTTGCACTCAAGATTGTGTGGAATTTTATTTGTGTAGCTACAGATTGTTCTCTTGCTCTTTCTAAATCCCTCACTCTACAAACCCTGAGTCAGTTTGATCCGTGCATATATATTTTATTCAGAAACGCTTTGTATGGATTACTTTTGAATCACGGTATTGCCAAAGCAGCCAGACCTTTGGCTAAATGACATGGTCTGGTCCACACTGCTTATTCTGGCCAAGAACTGCTCACTTGGACAGAAAAAGACCTTCTGAAGTGACCAACTACACTTTTGTTTTTTCATGCTGTTTAGAGGCGGGTTATCTTGAATAAACCACAATAAAATACCAGTGTGGACAAAAGTATTTTCAAATAAAGATGCTCCCTTACCACTTAACTATGTTTACCACAATTTCTATGGTAAATAGTTACTGTTGGAAAGAAATATTATTTTAGAAATAGAATTTCAGTTGTTGTATTTTTAAATTTAAAAGCTGCAATTATTTGATCAAATACAGTAAAACACTAATAGTGTGAAGTATTGTTAATAATTTAAATTACTGTGTTAAATAAGTTTTCTATTTTAATATATTTAAATGATCCTTCAGAAACATTTCTTATTATTATAAATGTTAAAAACGGCCTAATATTTTTGTGGAAACCATGATACATTTTTTCAGGATTCTTTGAATAGAAAATTCAAAAGAACAGCATTTATTTGAAATATAAATCTTTTGTAACATATACAAAAATGTCTTTACTGTCACTTTTGATAGATTTAATGCATCATTGCTGAATAAAAGTATACATTTCTTTTAAAACAAAATCTATATAAAACATATAAACATCTTGCTCTAGGTATTAGAGCTCCTTGGGTCTGAGCTGGTTTCCCATGCTTGAAGCCACTCCTACCTATGCAGAAATTCACACAAAAGACTTAGCGAACACATGAGACTGAGTGAGGAGAATAAAGTGCACATATTTTTGGAGATTAGTAGATATGAGCACACATGAAAGAGGTTCATTTTGTGTACATTTCTGTGAGGTTAAGGGGATCTCTTTGGCAGCTCTGCCGCAGGTCTTGTGATCGGAGCTCAGTGGTCATGGGGCGGCCTGGCACCGCAAACCCCGAGGTCTAGGAAACGAGACGAGAGAGACAGCAGGTTAAAAAGCACGATGTGAAAGAGACGTGTGTTCTCATGCATTGTGAGCTCTCTGACACAGAAAATGGCGGCCCTGCTGCTTTCACAGAAACCAACTCTTCGAGTCGCCATAGCAACACAAACTTCATTCACTACCGAGCGAATGAGAGGAAGAGAGAGCCGTTTAATGAAGTGATGGAACAGAAGATACTGTAGGCTATATGAACATTACATGAGCTTGAATCAGTGTCAGTCCTCACTGAACTCTTTCTGTGACATACAGCTAAACAAATCCACACACACAGTAAATCAACTTTCACTGGATCAAAGTAACATCATTAAGAGAAGTAAATATTCTCATTTCACACTTCAATTTGAATTTTTACACAAATTGAAAGTGTTGACTGCATCGAGCTCAACCATTCAACTCTGCTATCAGTGTTATTGTAACAAAAAATAAGAGGAAAATATAAGTTAATGAAGAAATATAAATGATTTGGTCCCAAACAAGCTAGACTGTACTGAGTTATAGATTTATTTAGATGTATTTTGCAAGCCTGCTACAGTACTCTTTCCCCCCATTTGTATATATTTTGTCTCTTTAGGCTATATTTGTACTGTTACTCATTCTGGCTTAAGTTTTTATTTTATTATATTTCAACGAATTTAAATATAAATATATTTTATTTTTAAAACTGACTTTTTTAAGATTGTCAGGCTCTATTTTTATTTGTGTTTTAGAGTTTTTTTTTTTTTTGTCTCCTCTAGGCTATTTTTTTCCATGCTGTTGTTTACTTAGAATTAAAAATTTAACTTCTGAAAAATAGTTTTTTTAGAACGTCAGGCACTGCAATTTTGTATCCGGTTCATGGAAAGTGCTAGCTAAAGAAAAGGGGTGTGTGTGTGTGATCCAGTTCAGTCCAGTTCCTCACAATCTGAAGCCTAGAGCATTTGATGATCACATTTTATGTGCATCACTGTATCTATGTGCACTCTATTAATTTTGTCATTAGATAAGCTTTACCCTTTATAGGTTCATGCACTAGTGACCTTTTAAGACACTGCTCTGCCTCTCCCTTAGAAACACACATGCAAGACACAGTTAAAATTGAGATGAAATGCTCACAGCCATGTCTGATGTAAATGGAATCTTTGAGATATTAGACCTAGGGCTGGGTATCGATTCAGATGTTCCATTTCGATTCGCATGCTCTGTTCGATTCGATTTCGATTTTCGATTTCTATTCTCGATTCGACTCAACGAATTTAATTTAATACAAATCCTATATTTATAAAAAAGAACAGTGAACAAAAGTTTACAAGTGCTTATTTAATGAAAAGAATTTAAGAGCCACAAACCTCTATATTAAACTTTGTATTTTAGGTACACTTGGGTACATTAAAACAGAACCCAACTCCTATATTTCAAATGCATACAATGAATAGACAGGATTTTGATGCAGGATTAAAAAAAATCCAGTGTAATGTAAAATAACACTGGATAGTCTTTTAGTCCTGACTAAATTAAATACATAGGTTATTTATCCTGATTCCTTACAATTAAAGCTATCTTTTGTTGTTTTGACAACAAAATTAATGAGACACATATGGCTGCTGTCACTTTAAGAACTAATGCACAGATCCATTACTGTTATATTATACTGTCTATCACACTGTCACATGCGTTTTATGATTAAGACATAACCGACTGTCTTTACAAGGTTACTCACCAAGACCAGAGTTTTGACATAATTTTGCGTGTTTTTCCAGTTAAAGCGATACAATCCGCGAAAAATAACTTTTGTTACTGGCGAACTGTTTGTGAGGTGGCTTTAGGCTAGTCTACTGTATGCACGTAGAGAAAAACATCTCTGAGAGCGTGCGAGTAGGCCTACTGAATAGTTTAAAATCACTTGCATGTTTAAACTGGTAAGACTTAAAAAGACGTGAAAATGATAAGCATTACGTTACGATGCAATGCTGACCCGATTGTGCAAGTGACAATTCCGTCATGTCCCGACTCCCGAAAACGCGAGTGTGTAGTTTCACCGCCTGCAGCGCGCTTGACGCTTGCCTTGTGCAGAGAGAGAAGACGCAGCACCACTGAACACTCGCGCTGTTTGTGAAATTTCGTCTCGGAGAAAGTTTTCAAATGACTGATTTGATTTTATAATCTGTGTGGATTAATTTACTCCTACGAACCTACATGCTAAAGTGAATCAATGTTTGCGAGAATTTCCCGCATTATAAGTGGGAGACCTGCGGGAATGATTCAAATTATGCGCAATAACCGCCGTAATTCGAGTACTGAATATGGGAAAAAATCGATTCGTGGCCTTTGGGAATCGATTTTGAATCGACCACATTTAAAAAAAAAAAAAAAAAAAAAAAAAAAAAAGATTAATCGAAAATATATATTTTTTGCCTAGCATTAATTAGACACGAGACAAGAGCTCATGATTGTGACCTGCTTTCCTGGAGCCTAGACACTCAGTCTTGAGGTTAAAGCTTGTAACAAAAAATACATTGTAATGTTTGCTGTTGCTTTGAGCCTCATTCATGTAACTTTAGTAAATATACGAGCAAATTTTGGGCGCGTAAAATGGACCTTTACGAAAACATTCCTCCGGATTCACAAGCGCTTCGTATACCACAGATTCACTAGTTAAACGTGTGTGTATATTAATGAATTTCAAACTTTGTTAAATTGGCCGCGCATGCATGCTCATTCATAATTAGCATAATCCCCGCCCATGAGTTACAACTACGTAAATTACGTGTCCAGGAACGCTGTGGAGTCTTCTGGACTTCCTTCTCCTGTTTGGCTCCAGTATATAGCAAAAATGCTAAAGAGACTAATTGGCCATATCATATGCCTAGCAATAAATGTTCAATTATCTTGTATCCACCAAAGCATTTTTTGGCCAGCTAAAAAATGCCTGGTGCTCTTCGGAAAAAGGCCAGCTGGTGGCACTTGAAAGCGCTTTGCAAGCACAGCGTTTTTCCAGCTGAGATGTAATTTTAATTTCAATTTATTAATGGATAGCCCCTTGAGATGAAACATCTCATTTTCAAGAGGTTCCAAATACACATATACATAATACAACAGGTAAAACAAAAACAAAAAACAAATAAACCAAAAAACAAAAGCTCAGAACAATTAAGTTACTAGGCAGTTTACACCCTCACCCCAGACCAAAGACACATCATAGCTCAGACATGTTATAGCTAGCTCAATAAGTACATCTCATTTACCTCATTACACAATTGGAACCCTTATTACATAAGAAAATCAATGCAAAAAGGTATGATCACATAAGAAAGACAGAGGTCGCATCCACAGGAGGTAAATCAATTAGACAATTACATGAAACAAAATACAATTACAAGCAATACTGTTTAGTCCAACATCAGTAACATGCACACACATTAAGATACTGAAATATAGATAACCTGAATCTGCAAAAAGATGAGATGGATCTCAAGGAAAGAGGGAAATTATTCCAATCGCAAGTAGCTTTATAATGAAAAGCTTTACGTCCAGCAGCTGAAAAGATTCTTGGTACAGTAAAGACGAGATATTGCATATCTCTAAGTGGATACATAGAACTACAAGGAACCAAGAGTTATTTCAGATATGGAGGACAATCGAAGTAGGCACATTTGAAAATAAATAGAAACCAATGGAAGTCTCTTCTTGAATTAAGTTGAAGCCAGTTTAGTGATGCATACATTACACAATGATGAGTTTTAAAAGGACACCTCAGAACAAATCTACACAAAGAATTAAAAACAACATTAAGTGGCTTGAGAACAGTGTCACTAGTGTTCATGTGTAGATGATATCAGCTTAGTCAATAATGGGCAATATCAACTGAGAAATTAACCTTTTCCTTACTTCATATGTGAAACAATTAACAGATCTATAGAGTGAACTGAGACAGCCATACATTCTTTTTGTGATATAATCAATGTGAGGTTTAAAGGTAAGCTCAGAATCAATCCACAGTCCAAGGTATTTAAATTTTTCCAATTTCTCCATGGAGGATCCATCTTCAAAATAAAGTTGCAAGTTAAGAGCACAAGGTCGTCTGTGCCTCATCCCAAACAACATACAAAAGGACTTTTCCATATTCAACAATAAGTTGTTATTATGAAGCCATTTTTGAGTCATAATAAAGTCAGCTTGTAACCGGTTCTGGATACAGTGAATATCAGAGTCAGCTGTGTAAATTACGGTATCATCAGCATAAAGATGAACCTTACCGATGGAGCAAATCTGCGATAAATCGTTAATGAAAATCGAGAACAAAAGGGGTCCTAGAGTGAAACCTTGAGGAACCCACTTATCAACCAATAAATACTTTGGTTATGATGATACAGAATATCCATGGCAGTAATGTGTTACTAGTATCTCATTTTGAAGAAAATTACTGAATATAAAAATGCAGTAATCAGCAATATTAACTTCTCCATTGTTGTTCAGTTGATGTTCAAGGTTGCACACCTCCACTGTGATTGGACGGCTGGGTAAAAAGTGACAGTGACGAGTGCCAAAGTTGAACAGTAAAAAAAAAAAGCACAGGGCAAATCAGCCCGTGATATATTATAATGATACATAGTGCATCAAAATGCAATGTCATCAGTTTGCCTAAATTAGAACACAGAACATTCAAATGTTTTACGCACCATTTACACGTGGTAGGGTGCAGGTGTAAATCTCTGTCGTACCAACTAACATTTTGAAAATACAAACATTTTCGTGAATCTGAAAATGTACGTCAGAACAGCTTTACAAACAATTTAGACAATTTGTTCTGCTCGTGTTTCTTGAATGAGGCCTTTTGCACACAAGTAAACAGTTCTCATAAAACTTTCACCATAAACCACCACATTTAAACATTACGCTTTTAGTTGTTAATGACTCTGACCCATTTTTGTTATGGATTTTATAATGCGTTTCTACTCTAATGCATTTTTCTTCTTCCGGAGAAACAAGAATTAATCAGACAGAAACTCAGTTATCTGTCCTTGGAACCACAAGTTAAACGGGCATAATGGGATTGCTACAATGGCCCGAATATTTGTACATGTGGGTGGCTGTTCATCTTTAAGGTCAAATGGCTGCATTGAGTTTTGTCCTCTTGTACCCTTTGCTTACATGGTTCTGCTTTTGTTTTGAGATGGAAAATGCTGAAAATACTTTGTTGAGAGAGTTCTTGTTTTGTTCCCTCTCTAGGTGGAGTAGGCATCGCTGCCACTCAATTGTGTAAAACGGTGAACGATGTCACAGTGTTTGGCACCGCCTCAGCCAGCAAACACGAGGTCATCAGCCAGGGTGGAGTCACGCACCCCATCGACTACCGGACACGTGATTACGTAGAGGAGATCCGTAAAATAAGCCCCAAAGGTAAGCACAGACACCGCAAACCAGCTTTGCACTACCATGCAAAAGTTTGGGGACACATTAAATTGATCGAAAGTGACAGTAAAGACATTTATAAAGTTACAAAAGATTTCTATTTTAAATAAATGCTGATCTTTAGAACTTCCTCTTCATCAAAGAATCCAGAATTTGTTTTACGTGTGCAAATAGCCTAGTAAATATACTTCAATTAAAGACAGAATGGACAGCCTATAAAGTCTCCTCTAAGAAGTCTATAATGAATTTTTCTGCTTTGAATTGCTGTTAACGGACCGTTTTTGTATATTAACCTTGGAGTCATCTGTCTACTCTGCCTTCCACATTTGTGTTTTTGGTTGTGTATCTGATGTGTATATTGAGGTTTTAACTCTTAACACGCAGTCTGATAAAATGTTGTTTACTCTTTTATCTTATCAGAGAAATGGACAAAACAAATTCCTTTGTTTTTGTTTAACTCTTTCCCTGATGAACATTTTATTTGATGTACTCCTCTGACCATAGCAATCTTAGAAATTTAGAAACATTATCACATTGATGACATTCCACTCCGGTCAAGATTAGAGCAATGTTAACCCATAAAATAACTGTTTTTGTGTTCAGCTATACACTGATGTGCTAAAATTGAACTGCTAAGACAAGGCCATCTGCAGTATAAGATAGAGATTCTGAAATGGGATAAATAAAAACTCAACACCAGCACACTTCAAAAAAAAAAAAAAGAAGGGAAAAAACAAAGACTTGGACTAGATACAATGTAGAAAGTGCTTTTCTGAGAGTGTTGTTCTTTAGCTGTTAGACTGTTGGCATGGTAAAACGTTGTCAACATGCGTTGCTAAAAATATCAACTAAATAAACATTTATAGGATTCTTTTATTAATAGAAATACTAAAAACCGTATTGATATTGAAAACAGTTGTGCTGCTTGATATTTTTGTAGAAACGCAAAACAGTTTTATTAGGATTCTTTGATGAGAAGGTTAAAAAGAACAGCTTTTATTTAAAATAGAAATCTTTCGTAACAATGGAAAAGTCTTTACTGTCTGTGACTTATGATAAATTTAATGCATCCTTGCTTATAAAAGTATTAATTTCTTTTAAAAAATATTACTGACCCCAAACTTTTTTTAACAGTTGTGTTTATATTTTTGCTACATGCTGTTTATCTTGTTAATGACTGCTAATTAACATTTAATTTACACAATATTCTGTCACAATTCACACAAAAATGTGTTAACTGAACACATGCACTCTGAATTTGACTTATAGATACAGTATTTATAAATATGGTAAATGAAGGAGGAGAAATAATTTGGTAATTCAGCATCTGTCTTTCTGCCTGTGTGTTTCAGGGCTGGATATTGTTCTGGATCCTCTGGGAGGCTCTGACACCCATAAGGGCTACAACCTACTGAAGCCAATGGGGAAGCTCATCAGCTACGGTGAGCCACGAGGGACACTCTGAATATCAGCTTGCGTACATTCCACATGTATATAAGACAAGTTTATCACTTCGACCAAATACCACAGTTAAAGTAATGTCTAATCTGAGGTTTTACTGGTTAAGTTGAACAAACCACAGACACGTCTGAATGGCTTAACAGCAGGGCAGGGGGTGTGCTGAGCGAAAGTCTGCCACACCCACACAATCAAAATGTAGGCACAGACAGTGTTAATCTTTTTTTTTTTTTTCGGGCGGGCTGTGTGTTCAGAAGTTTAATCAATACTCATCCAATCCAAAAATAACACCAGAAAAGAGTAGTATTTTTCTTTTATTAGCTGAAAGTAACAGTGTGGCGTGTTATACACTCACGAGATGCTTCAGTCTGTAGCGGAAAAGCAGAGGCTGAAAATCACACAGGCAAAAATATGTATGTATCTTCATATTTTCTTGTAAATAGGAATATAGATTTTTATAATTCTGACTGATTTTAAAAGTGTCATTTGGCAGCGACTTAAATGGGTCATACATTGATCAGTTGGAATACACTAGAAAAAACTTGCTCATTAAGAACGGAGCAGGAACATAATGTAAGTGTATGAATGCAAATGCATAGTTCAGTTGAAACCTTGCCATCTTTGGCTTGCTGTTAATGTTGTTAAACTGAATGTACAAGGCAAACTGTCTGCTTAAATAACACTGAAATATGGATGAGCTGTTTATCTTTCAATCAGTCACAGAACCCGTTTTGCTGTTGAAAACTCGAGAAGCATGTCAGTGCAGGTAGGTATAGAGAAACGTTTTTTTAAAGCGGTGGTTTATTATGATTTTCATTTTCTAACTTTAGTTAGTGTGTAATGTTGCTGTATGAGAATAAACAACATCTGCAAAGTTACAAAGCTCAAAGTTCAAAGCAAAGGAATATGTTTGCTTTTAAAGAAATCGTTTTTAAAGGACTACAACAAACGGCTGGTAACATCACTAACCCTAAAATGTACATAAACCCCGCCCCCGGGAACGGGCAGTCCGTGTTGAGAAGAGGAAGAGTTGTTGTAGTCGAGCGCATTTGTGAGTCTGCTCAAGCTGTCGCATCCTTTTCACATGCAATACAGTACGCAACACAAATGCAATAGCTCTGTAGGCATTTTACAACAGTTCCCACACGAGCGATTTTATAGATTATCATGACAGAATATGCTAATCAAAGACTTGAAGATAGTTAACTCCATAGACTGTAAAAAAAAAGATGGACGACGCCCCTTCGCTCTTTTCCATTGGAGAGAACTGAAGCCGCCAGTGTCCCGATATGGCGCTGACATATTGGAACTTGAGTCTGCGCAGTAGCATTTTCGGGACCAGTCATGCGCAGTCGTGAGCAGGAAGTAAAACCGCGAAATCAAGGCCCCGCCCCCACTCTCGTTGAATTAATCGCAAGCACACGCCCCGCACTTTTCTTAAGTGGCCTCTGTCTGCTCCGTTCCTCTCCAATGATGTCTGCTGATTGCAGTACCTCGTTAAAATAAGGTAAATACAACTACTAAACACATAGTCAACATTATGAAAAAAAGTCTGTTAGTACTTCAGTGATACTTCGCACAGAGAACCTGTCAATCACAGCTGTCAATCATGATGTCACAGCACCGTTTTTATAGCATCAAATAACTAACTAAAAACTAACTTATTTTAAAAACAAACACTTGAAATTACATCAACGTGATAGAAACTACAGTAAATGACAGAAACTATCTTTAGAAAAAAGATATGTGAAGTGTAATTTAATTATTTAGTTGGTCTCGCGTCCCGTTGAATAACATGGGGAGGCGGGGTTTATGACCTATACTAGGACCGGTCACCGGGGGGCGATCGAGACGTTTTGCCTTCACTTTTGAGGGCTTGTGCGGCACGCTTGGTTAACTCCATCAGCAACATAAATTCATCAACTAACCATTCAGAATCGTCCTGTTGGATTCTACATGTCACTTCTTCTTGAGCCTCTCCATCATTGTCTGACTCCAGTTTAAACATAAAAGGCAGAACAGTTTCTGACATTTTAGTGCTTGTCTGCGTGAGGTAATCGGAGTTGCTAACATACACAAGCTCTTGAAGCTCCGCCCTCTGTGCCAGGAGCAGCAGCTCATTTGCATTTAAAGGGACACACAAAACTAAACGTTTTTGCTCACCCTCAAAAAGGGACAATTTTAACATGCTGTAAAAAATTATCTGTGGGGTATTTTGAGCTAAAACTTCACATGCACACACTGGGGACAACAGAGACTTACTTGCGTTTGTTACAGTAGGCTTCTGTGGCATTTTCTTTCCGGACAGTTGCTGTTCACTCTGTACACGCTACCCTTAGGAGAAATCATTAGGAAGCATGGCATTAGTTTTCACTGTTATGCTGATGATACGCAGCTCTATATTTCTTCACGCCCTGACGAAACTTACCAATTCACAAAATTAACGGAATGCATAGCTGATATAAATAACTGGATGACTAGTAATTTCCTACTACTTAATTCTGAAAAAACAGATTCTAATTATTAGACAAACTTCCACACGTAATAACCCAGAATACTGTCTAACACTTGAAGGGTTAGTTCACCCAAAAATGAAAATTATGTCATTAATGACTCACCCTCATGTCGTCCCAAGCCCGTAAAGCCTGGAACACACCAAGCCGACGGTCGGCAGTTGGGCAGTTTTTGTGCGTCGGCCGACTAAGTTTCCTCGGTGTGTTCCGCACGGTTCCGTGCCGTCGGCTGAAATTGGTCCTCCTCGTCGGCTTTGTTTCGGCCGATTCGACATGTTGAATCGGCGTCGGGCCGTCGGTGAAAGAGGGAACTCTGATTGGCTGAGTTCCCTCAGCCAATCAGAATAATTAAATTACACTTCACATATCTTTTTTCTAAAGATAGTTTCTGTGAAAGAGTCAATGCACGGGAATAATAGCAAAACAGCGAGCAAAGAAGTCAAAACTCTACAGATATAAGGCTGTTCTTATGTTACGTCATCTTACCTGAGTGTTCATTGGCGAATATTTCAATATTAGCGCAGTGAAATAAAGAAAGTGTTTAGCAGGATTGATATTTAAAACGGTAAGCACGCACTGCTTTGTTTATGGTTTGTGTATCTGCAGCCGTCAGCGTCGGTTTCCCTATTTTTGAATGACGAATATATACGAATATATCTGCAGAAATAGATCGTTGTCTCATTTACACGCAGGCGCAGAGCGCGCATTCTAGCTGACAGTAGGCAGTAGTTCTCTCGGTAGTGCAGCTTTTTACCCCGACGCGAGGCGACAACAGTCGGCTTTCATCAGGGCTAGTTCGTCGGCGTCGGCTTGGTGTGTTCCAGGCTTAAGACCTCCGTTCATCTTCGGAACACAGTTTAAGATATTTTAGATTTAGTCCGAGAGCTTTCTGTCCCTCCATTGAAAATGTATGTACGATATACTGTCCTTGTCCAGAAAGGAAATACGGACATCATCAAAGTAGTCCATGTGACTCCAGCCCGCCAAATAGAGAGATAGAGATAGATAGATAGATAGGATAGATAAGATAGATAGATAAAAAAAATCTATCTATATCTATTCATATCTATTCATCTTATCTATCCTATCTATCTATCCCCCTATCCCCCCCATCCCCCCCCCCCCCCCCCCAAATAAAAGAAGCCCACCAATGGTATTTGCCAGCCCACTCTTCTATAGCTGCCAAGAACCGGGCCTGCTTGACAGTGACATATTACAGTAAATCAACTTCAGAAACACAATACCTGGAACAAGACCCCTTAAACAACATGGCGCCCTGTAGTCCCACCCAACTGTCTTTTTCCCTCCGTCTCTTTTTCTCACTCACTCTCTTCCTCTATCCTGCCTTATCAGAACAATGGCTCCTCTATCTGACACAGAACCCAGAATGTGTCCGAATGTAACAGACTGGGTCAGGTCCAAATCACAGGCCAACTCAGAGCTCGCTTGTGTCATTGTGTGTGAGAAAGAGAGACAAACAGAGAGGGTTGTCATTGTTGTGTGTACATTTCCCCTTTTCTAATAGTACTATAGAGTGTAATTTACTCTATCCTGTGTCTCCCCAATATGTGGCTTTCTTATCTTATTTCATGCTAATAAGCCACCTTTGAAGTGAACAGAAAGAGTGATGGTTAGACTGTTAGAAAACGAAAGAGAGGACATGTACTAAATGAAGAGGAAAATCGTGAGGAGAGACACTAAAACAAGAGGGAGAAAACAAGTGAGGGAGTGACAGACATGGGAAGCGACACGAGAGGATGTGCGGACAGTGAGCGAATGAAGACGGGTCAAAGAGTGCAGTGTTGGAAAAGAGAAAAAGAGAGTGAGAAGGAGGGAAAGAGAGGCATGTCATTCCTCTGTAAATGAAGAACGCTCACTGTGGGAGCCATTAAGCAGTAATTCACCCATCGGTCAACCACACACACATTTTACACGCAGAAAACTCACAAATACCTATTCATGCTCGGGAAACATGCTTACAGTTCAAACGCCTTGCACATGCAAAGACATTTTTACATGTTAGGACATAGGGATGGGTGGTATGATGGTAGAAATTGTGTGTTTTTGAAAGTCTCTTCTGCTCACGAAGGCGGCATTTAAAACCCCTTTTTTTTTCATATTTTCTATCACTGTGATACAGAGTGTTGTCTAAACAGTTCGGTCATACCACCCATCCCCTAAATCATAGTAATATCTTGCCAAAATCAAGTACCTGGAAACTAAAAATAGACTCAAAACCATGATCCTAATGGATTGATGCATATCTATGTTTTCTATGTCAACCTGATGTTTGTGTTTGGACCCTGCAGGTGCCGCTAACATGTTGGCGGGCCAGAAGAAGAACCTGTTTGCAGTGGCTAAGACCTGGTACCAGCAGTTCTCCGTTCACACCCTGAGTCTGATCCAAGGGAACCGCTCGGTCTGCGGGTTTCACCTGGGCTACCTGGACTCTGAGAGTGAGCTCATTGCTCAGGCCATGGCGGTCATTATGGACCTGTACAAACAGGGCAAGATCAAGCCCCGAATTGACTCCACCTACCACCTAGAGCAGGTGAATGAATGAATGAGAGTCTGATGGGGGTCATTTGAACTGATCTGTGTGTTCTAAGTTCGTTACGGAAAAAAATAACTCATTTGGGAGTGTATTTATGGCAGGATGTTGGAGTCCATTGAGATTCCACCTTGAGCATATATATATATATATATATATATATATATGCGTGGGTGTTCTTTCATGATCTTCCTCAACCACCATCCATGTACTCCTTCCACTCTTTGATCAAGCATATTTGCTTTGTCCATCACTCGTTCTTTCATCCATCTTTCCCTATTATTTCTTCTCCTTTCTTATCTCCCCTGTTGCTATGGAGACGTCTCTTCCTGCTTACAGTAAGTAACTGCGAATGCGAGCTGATGCTTTTTTGACGATCCGGGCTTTTTATCAGCCTCATCAGACTTTGGTGTTATAGAAAATAAAAAATGAAAAAAATGAAGTGCTTTCACATTCAAGTGAAACGCATTTTTCAACAAGATTTCAGTTCATGGGTGAGAGAAGCGCTGTTTTAAGTGCTCCATGTTTGTTGGTAACTCATTCTCCCTGTCCTTCACTCTCATTTCCTGTCTCATTCACTTTCCTCAATCTGTCCGAGTCAATCGTCAGGGCCAGGTTGCATTTCCTCGTTGCTAGGAGATGGCTCGCTGTTGCTGTGGCGCTGGTTGTTAGGTAGAGTGGTAAAGGAGAGGTGACCTGGGGGAAAAACAGAGAAGGAGGCTGGTGAACTGACCAGAGAATAGCTGATGTACGTTGATCAATACTCGTAGAAGAAAAGTAATTAATTTTCAGTTGTACTTTATCACATTTTTGTAGACCGATATATTGTCCGTTATTGGCCCATTTTGACATTACAACTGTTGATGCTTGGCTGAATAACAATTGTTTTCAAAAACACAAATAATAAATAAATACATAAATAAATAAATAAATAAAAAAAATATATATATATAATTTTATTTTTATTTAATTATTAATTATTTTTTATTATTATTGTTATTATTTTAGAAATTGTCCAATTTGCTATAATTTAAATACTCATGTATCATAATAAAATGTATGTAATACTTTATAATTATAAAAATATGAATATAATTTAAAATAGTAAAAAAAAATCATTATTAATTGTAATAATAAATAGTAAAATGCATGAATTTTATTAAATTAAATCTAAATTTCAGTACTGGCCGTTGAAAAACAATATCCGCTGATATTTGGCTATTTTCAGATACTGCCATTTGTTGATTAATGTGCCTGTCAGTCTTGTCAGTAGACAATGTTTTTTTTTTTCTGTTTTCAAATAGCTTTTTGTGATTGCAGTGAAATATAGTAAATAAAGTCCATGAAATCAAAATTGGCGTTTTGTCCAATGCCCATTGATAATAAAATGCTCTTTTAGGATGAAAGTGCCAGCAAAGCAGTTGACAATGGTGCAAATCTAAAGGCTTGTGCCTTTAGGTCATCAGCCACCTTACTCGCTAGAGTAATAGTAAGCAACCAAAACATTGAACACATAAAATCTCATAAATAGTGTTTGTGTGCGCGTGAAGTTCAGTATTAGATCAACTGTCAACAGCTTGTTAGATATTCTTACCACAGCAGATGGCCAGTCAAGCTGCTCTCTCTGCCGTTCCTCATCCACACCCTCACCAGTCTCTCTCTCTCTCTCTCCCGCTCAGGTCGGTGATGCCATGCGTAGGATGCAAGAGAGGCACAACATCGGTAAAATCATCCTCACCACCGAGCCCATGAAGGAAGAGGAGAAGAAAGAGGAGGCCAAGAAAGATGAGGAGAAGAAGAAAGACGACAAGAAAAAGGACGACAAGAAGAAAGACGACAAGAAGAAGGACGAGGCCAAGAAGGAGGAGAAAAAAGAGGAGAAGAAGAAAGAAGAGACCAAGAAGGAAGAGACCAAGAAGGATGACAAGAAACCAGAAGAAAAGAAGGAAGAAGCCAAGAAAGAGGAGAACTGAGGGGAGAGAAACATTGTGGATGTGCTTTGTGTCTGTGTCAGCGGTTTGGGAGTGGTCTGTGTGTGTGTGTGTGTGTGTGTCTTGTGTGTGAATGGAGGGGTGTATAGTGTAATTAGCTTAAGCCCAGGTGATTCTTAACATTAGATCAGATCTGCATTTCTGCGATCATTCAATCAGCAGAATTCACAGACCACTTATGCACACACACACACACACACACACACACACACACACACACTGTACACCAAGGGAACACACCACTTTATTGTTCTGTTGTAACCCGGTAGTATTTATTCACAGTTTTGTTGCATCCTTTCTAACTCTTTCTTATGACTGCACGCCACCGAGGCGTGTTAGGGCAGTATTATCCTTTTTATAAATCTCACCACAGTGTTTACTCAACCAATGTCTTTAATTATATAACAAATAACCTTATTCTGCACCCTTTAAAATTGTACTACCATATCCTCTAACAATATTCCTGCCAAACTAATGCACTATAAAATTATTGTATTCCACCGAAATATTAGTTATCTTTTTAGACGCAAACCAAAAACAACCTTTTTCGCTCTCTACACCCCTCTGTGTGTTTGTGTATCCGCTGTGAAACTGGGTTTTCCGTTCTCTTTTCGTTTCTGTTCTGAAGTGGATGCGTTTGTTTGATTTGTCGTACATCATCAATAGTGAAAGAACTTTTTTCCTGCCCACCTTGGCACACAAAACAAGAGCACCCACCTACACTCCCATTGTTTATGTTGTTTTGGACCAGACTCACTGACATACACTCAAGCTCCGCCCCCTGGAGGAGTCAGGGTGGTTTCTGATTGGCCGAGAGTGACAACAAGCCTCTTTCATGCACACGCATGTGTACTAAATTCTCAAACACCTCGCCAACATTATCCCAAAAACTAACAAGGTTGTCCTAGGCTTCAGCTGATCAATGTGCCATGTCATTAAAACGGGCAAGTGCCAGGCTTTTAATGAGTCTAGCTTGGCAAACAGGACCAATTATAGAGAACATTCTCCCAGCCCTTTTCCCATCGTTTCTCTTGTATCAGATGTGGACGCATAAAGACAGGAGTGGCCTTTCATTCCAGAACCTCCTCCAGGATTCCTCAGGATCCTGACGCTTTCCGCCCCTCGTTCCCGTGACAGCTTACCACGTGATCTAGCTGACCTGCACCTCACATTTAAATATGATCTCCACTCTGGCTCTTCCAACTACGCTTTCTCTCTCCCTGTTCTCTTACCCTTTTCGTCATGGTGGTTGGCATAGCAACAGCAGTTAGGCTAGTTAGAGATGACAGTTAGGTTTCACCCCCACATCCCAAACATACAACCACTCACATCTCCACAGCAGATTTTTTTATATGATAAACTTCAGTGGTTTTATTTGAATGTATTTTGGAATGTGGCAACTCCCTCTCTTAGGCTCCTCCCTCTCCCCTGTTACTCAGATAGCAGTAATCTACTGCCTCCGCTTGGGATTTATATGCATTGCAGTGCTATCATTCAAGTACTCAAGACACCTGCTGAACACTTTCTTTTCACACTACGAGTCTGGTTCATTTCATTGAGTGTTTATGTGAAACAAAACCAGATCCCCTATTTTATATGTGCATTTGTTGTGTGTGTGTGTGTGTGTGTGTGTGTGTGTGTGTGTGTGTGAGAGAGTATGTGCATTTCTGTATTTGACTGTCTGTCCTTAGGTTTGTTGTCGGATTTAGATTCAGATGTTCTTTCTTACTTTGTCTCTCTACCTCCCTCATGCTACCTTATGCTACCGTCTGGCATTTTAACCGTCTCTTTCTCTCCTCCTGTCAGTTTCTAACTCTCACCATCACTCTTGAATATTTCGGCCCCCATGAACGGCCTGCATTGGTTTGCTATCGTTTGCACTCAGCTTGCCCTTGTAGAGAATGGCGGTTCCACTCCCGATCCACCGTATCTCTGGGTCCCGTCCGGGTCTTCACTTAGACCTTCTGTTTCTTCTCTTTTTCCCACCAACACACTCGCTCTTTATACACCTCTTAAACCGAGAAACAAGTGTTTGAACGTGCATGGAGATGCTCAGAAGGCTGCATTGTTGGATGCATGCTCGTGTTTACATAATCACTATATGAGTGCAGATAACCATTCAGGCCCAGAATGCACTGGGATGGGCTTGGAACTGCCATACTCGTCTGAAGAGTTACCATGTTCTGACTTACTAAATCCCGATCCGGTTTTTAGTTCCGGGTCTGAAGGGTTGACTTTGAGTTTCTTGTTGTGTTCTGCTAGTTCTCTTCCTGTGTTCCTGTGGATGGTGACTCAGAGCACCAAGTGACCCTAACTAACACTTCAGTGCAAAATATCCGTCCTCTTTGTATTTTGTTTGATTTTTTTTTTGTATGTTTGTTTGTTTTTGTGGTCTGCATTTCAGTAGATTAAGTTCAAAAGGCTTTGCTGCAGTTCCTCTAAAATGTGATGAATCATGTGATTTTGTTGGTCCTGACCGAGTGTGCCAAACTTTTTTGTGAAGGTGTGACCTTCGCTATAACTGTGCTTACTGTACTGAAGAAGAAAAAAAAAACAAAGAATGAAAGATGATGAAAAAAAACCTAAACGTCTGTGGTTATTGTCGAAATGACCTCGCAGTAAAAGATCTTGAGATTCTGAATTTGCTCCTGTCGTGTGTGGTCGACTACGCCCTGAATATTATTGGTGCTGACTGATTTCTGACTTATTTGTTTTCCGCTAACGTTCGAATCCATGCAAAACCTCTCGTTCTCACTGTGCCTCAGTCGTAGACCAACACCAGATTGCCTCCACGCATGTTTACACGTGAATGCATATACACACACGTAGACACTAGTTCGTCCCCAACACCGTCTCTCAGCTCTGCTGTCTTGAAGGGCTGGAATATTCCCACTGACCTGAGACCCCTCCCAGATTAAGTGTACTGTTGTTTATGGATGCACTTTTTGTGTATCATGTGGGTGTTCATGGGTAATATTTGATAACCTATGACCAGAGGTAACCCAACAAAAAGATCCAGCAGCAGTCAGAACGAACGAATGATTAATGTCAGTGTAGTTTTCCAAGCGGTTTCAGGCCACGAGCGTTTGCTGGCTGTTGTTTTCGCTTTTTTGTTTCTCAATGAATGTGATATTAAAGAGATAGTTAAAATTCTGTCATTAATTAGTCACCTTCATATCATTCTAAATCTGTATGTCTTTGGAGCATAAAAGATATTTTGAGAAGTTTTTTTTTTTTTTTTATCCAAACAATGGAAATCAATGTTAACCAAAATGTAATGTCCTTCAAAGTACGATGTGAGGGTGAGTAAAAAAATGACAGAATTTTAATTTTTGGTTGAATTATTCTTTTAACATAATAGTCCCGTTCACAAGCAAATCCCGCTGTTTTAATTCCCACATGATCTAGCAGCGACATTCCGGTTCTGGAATTGATCTCGGCTGCTTATGACATCAGAGCGGCTGTTGATTCAGTTTCGTCCCTGGATCTGTCTGCGTTGGCAAACGTTGCGCACCGCTGGGTCCGTTCAGAGACGTTCATAGCACACACACCCAACAACAATGACATCTGGGCTGGGAATGCTCGCTTTAAATCTCTCAAGGTTTGGACGATTATTATAGGATGATGGTTTGGAGAATTATTCCTCTTCCTTCTTTTGGAGCGTGCACAGCTCCACAATGAGCTCAGCTGCAGGTGCGAGTGTCTCTCATGGATCTGGAATTGTGCGACTGGGAGCCAGAGAGAGGCTCGGATCGAGCCAAGCTGCTTCCTTCCTCAGTCTCTCACTCCAATAGTTTTCCCAGAACAGGAAACACCCCTCAGGTTTACAGAGTGCAGAATTCCTGCTACAAATGCAGCCTTAACCAGCGCTGAATCGTATCATGTCTAAACATTATTTACAATATTAGATACACAAACGCAGTGCAGTTTTGGTGTGCCTACAGTGAAATGTATTCATTAACTTATGCATTTATAAAAATCAATAATGAAATGAAGCTTTGAAACGCTTTTAGGTCTAAATTTATATAGCAGATGTATTTGCCTTCTCTTTGTCTGGCACATACAAGAAACAGTGAGTCATTGTGGACCGTTTCCCACACATGCTCAGCGTAACAGATCTATCTTTGTCTAAAAAAATAATGTACGCTGCACACATCACAATGTCTTGATGCATTTTTTATGTATGTTTGGATGCATATTTTTGCGAGCAAAGTGTCATGGAGATCTCGAGTAATGAAAGGCTCCGTTTGCAATCTGTAAATTACAGTTCCAACTTTCCTGCTTTGCCTTCTGACTAAAGAGCGAATCAGAGCCACCAGCTTACATTTCTGTACACTGATTGGTTTTTAATTCAAACCCCGCCCCTAACCATCAGCATTAAGGCTCCTCCCCTCCACACACGTCAGAGAAGCACCATGGGTTGTTTGTGGTGTTGTTTGTTTCTTAAACCATCAGAACTTTTTCCATTTAATTGTGAGAATCTGAAGTGCTGCTGTTTCTGTGCTCGACTCTGGTTTAGTTGGACCGCGTGTGGTCATGAGGACCGTAGAGTTCATAACGCTTCTGTGTGTGATGTGACCATTTTGCCTTACATGTTTTCCAGGACTAATTAAAGAGCATAACTAAAAGAGGTGTTTACAGAGTCGTTATTGAACATGGTGCAGATATAAATTTATACATTTAGACTACAGCACTACACATTATTTAGGTTTATAAAAGGGAATTTTATTTCAATCTGATCTGAGATGAGGTAGAACACTGGGTTGTAAAAGCATTTGGAAAGCAGATCAGGTCAAGTACAGCTAAAACCTTTTTATCATTCACAAAACTATATACACATGGGTAGTTAAAGGGATACTCCACTTTTTTGGAAATAGGCTCATTTTACAACTCCCCCAGAGTTAAACTGTTGAGTTTTACCGTTTTTGAATCCATTCAGCCGATCTCCGGTTCTGGCGGTACCACTTTTAGCATAGCTTAGCATACATCATTGGAGTGGACAAGACCATTAGCATTTCTAAAAAAAAAATGACCAAAGAGTTTTGATATTTTTCCTATTTAAAACTTGACTCTTCTGTAGTTACATCGTGCACTAAGACCGACGGAAAATGTAAAGTTGCGATTTTCTAGGCTGATATGGCTAGGAACTATACTCTCATTCCTGCGTAATAATCAAGAAACTTCACTGCCGTACCATGAGTGCAGCAGGCGTAATGATATGACGCAGGCGTAATGATATGACGCACTTGCTTTTCACTATAAATATCTAAACATTCTTACACACTTGACACATTTAAAAACTACTGAGGTTTGTTTAAAGCTAATAATACAACTATTTGCCTTTTTTTTTGATGAGGTAAGAAAAACTTAACTTCATTTAAATGTAAAACAAGTTTATTTCTCTTACCCCTGTTGTAAATTTATTTAGTTTGTTTTAAACCATCCACAGTACATTTGGTTTATTTCTCCTAAAACAAGAATAAATATCATATTTGTTACTTTCCTTCTAATGTGAATATATTAAAAGGATGTTGAGTGAAAATGTAACCACCTTATGGTAAAATGACAAAGATACTGATAAACACATTTATTATTATTATTATTATTATTTGAAGAGTAGCACAAACAGTGAATTTAATTCCTAAAACATTTGTTTACAGACATGGACAACCTGGAAATATAAAGAAATATATAAAAAAAAAAAAAAGATTTTCAGGCCAGGAAATGCAGTGGGAATTTGCTTACTAGATTTAATAAGTTGAAACATTGGCTAGAAATTGATTGTTAATGTGAGTGCAATGTTTATAAACCTTTTTTTTTTTTTTTTTTTTTTTTATCCTTGATAATGAATCCGATACAACATTCAGGAAACGTATTATCTAGTAGGAAGTCTTCAAGATTAATGAGATGTAATCTAAGTGTACAAGTTATTTTAGCTGTGTCAAGTTTTCTTGCTGTTAAACTATTCGTTATACACCCAACATTGAATTAAGAATATCAGCAAACAATCATGTTCATTAATATTAATAGAATGAACATTAAATGTATCCAGAAATGGATAGCTGTCATTCAAAAAGAAACGTGATGCTTGAGATTTCAGTCGACGCCTGAATCTAGTAAAGCAACATTCCTCTAGAAAACATTTCATCTACAACTCTGTGGTCAAACTCAAGGCTCTTCAAAGCGCTCTGTTTTCCACAGTGGTCCTTCTAGTGCCAGTTTCTGTCATGACCATAATTCCCAGTCTTTTCTTTCTGTGTCCAGCTCCATGACTGTGCCCATGTGAATTACCTCTGTGTCCACTACTTTTATGTCCGTGTGTTTCATGCCCTCTTTTAGCATGTGAGCCCCGAGTATGTCCACTCCGATGTCCATGCCTATGCTCAGTGTCATGAACCCTCTTATGAGATGGTCTCCTACCATGTCCACTTGTTTTGTCTTTACTCCTGAGCGTTTTTGTCTTCTCAGGTGACCCTGAAAACACTTTATGTCCTTGATGGACTTCATCAAGACACAGGGGGCAGATGAACTGTCGGTCTCCCAATGGTCTGTTGTGCCTTGAGCAAATATTTCCTTTAGTTTCCCCACTTACAACAATCACTGTGTGCTTTTCTCTGGGATAGTCGTTGTTATGATATCTTAGGTGAATCTTACAGGATGAATCCTCGCTTTCTGGACACATCTTCAAAGGTTTGAGTTTTTTGGCAGTACAGATTTCTCTCTTCGTGTGTCCAGGTCCATTGTCATGTGTGGGTGGAGAATCCTGAAGTCCTGTGTTTTTAAACCGCTCCACCACTTCTGCAAACATGGTGTTTTTGTTGAGAACAGGCTGAGGTGAGAAGGTCTTCCTGCACTGAGGGCAACTGTAACCACCGTCTTTGCCACCCTTTTTATCCCAATAGTCTTTAACACAGCCCATGCAGTAGTTGTGTCCGCAGGGAATCGTCACTGGATCCTGGAGGGCATCCAGACAGATGGGACAGTTGAATGGATCAAGGTCTTTGAAACACTCCTCTGCCATTTCACACACTTATCTGAACGAATAATTGTCTGTTTTACATTCAATGTTCGCTCTCTCTCCCTACATATCATGTTCCGCACTGAGCGTGTGAGGGCAAAAAAGAGAGAAAAAGAAACTGGTGTGTTTGAGTGCAGTAACCTGTTGGACAGGTATGAGCATCTCAACCCTGTCAACAAAGTATTTTTTCATTGTTTTTTTCTTGAGAAAATACACTACTAGCCAAAATTTGGACACGCCTACTATTTTTTTTTCTACGATTAGTAAAGACATTAAAACTGTAAAATACAAATGTATTTGAAGCTCAAATATAAGATAGCTTTGATTTTTTTTTAATCATATACTTTCTTCTAAGTTGTCACTATATGTCTAGATTAAAGCTCTGCACATTGCAGCTCAACCAACTTCTTGAAGAGCATAATGGGATTGTATTTTTTTTATATAAATAAAGATTTAAATAAAAATGTTAAGCATAAGCATTTGTGAGAAACACTCATGTAGCCTAATGTACGGTGGCCGAGAGAGCTCAACGCGCAGCAATTGAAGAAAACCCATGCAAATAGAAAAAAACGCGTGCAAATAAAAAAAAGCACCCGCAAATTAAGAAAACATCTTCATCAGTTTCACAACACACCTGTGCTCCAAATACTCACAACAACACCAAATACTGAAACGCGCTGCAAAAGCTCACAACACAAATACAGAAACGCCTGCAAATAACACAGACCACAACGGAAATGTTTCCAGGGGAACCAAATAAGTGGCGAACCCGGCTGGGACGTGCTGGCATCTTTTATCTTTTACAGTCCATGGCTGGCATAGATATCCATAAATCTATGCGTGCTGGTGCTTACAGCTTAAAATTATACTTTATTTATTTATTTGTGCAAAACATACAGAGATTACATTTTTTTATGACATACAACTTGTATACAATGTACAAAATGTATTAACAATATGTTCAATGTCATCAGAATACAAATGAGAAAAGAACAATGAGCTGGAAACTAAAATAAATAAATAAAAAAGATAAAGAAGAAAAACATGAAGGAAAGATATTTATCTATACATCAGTTACACTGTACAAATTGTTTCATGTTATTACATTTTCATAAAGAAAAGTTTCGTAAGAAATGTTAGGTAATGTAGGGTCCAAAATTTTAAAGTTGAGACACACAGATATATAACGCATATTTTAAAAGCTTTTTTGGAAACTAAAAATAAAAATGTATTTGCATCCGTTATGTTGACAGCATTATATTTCTGTCGTAAGACCAGCTGATGGACACCGTGCTGCGTTGTCATGGGAACATCCCAGGTGAAAATAATGAGGAAATTATGTTGTCTTTTGTTGCTCCCTTCATCAAGTGCGTTCCACACGGCTGCCTAACAGCACACTAGAGCCCTGCTCACTCCACAGTCCCACTTTAAGGGCTCTGCAATCTGCCCTTCGCAGGGAGTAGGGCATAGGAGCTCACCACTAGATGTCGCCTTGGGGTTCTAAACATGCGTCAAAACCGCCGCCATCTTGGAACAGGGGTCTTGTCAGAGGAAGTAGCTAGGTAACGCTGAATTCATGGATGATGCCGGACTTTTGTGCTGCGTATGGATGTTTACACGAACGAAATCTAAAAACCAGACAGCAAGGGATTACATTTCACAAGATTGGGAAATTTTGTAAAAAAAATTAAATTTCTCTGGACTCTATAATAAATATATGTCTGACCGTTGGAACAAACCAAAACAACTAGAAAATCGCATTCATGACGATTTATGGTGATTTTATTTCCGTTAGACCTTTTCCTACATTGACGCTGAACTGCCGTAGCCAAGGCGACATCTAGTGTTTATAACTATACCCAGCCGGGTTCGTCACTTATTTGGTTCCCCTGGAAACATTTCTGTTGTGGTGGTCTGTGTTATGTGCAGCGCGTTTTCTGTATTTGGTTGTGTTGTGAACTTTTGCAGCGCGTTTCTGTATTTGGAGCACACGTGTGTTGTGAAACTGATGAAGATGGTTTTTTTAATTTGCAGGTGTTTGTTTCTATTTGCACGCGTTTTTTTCTATTTGCACGTGTTTGCTTCAGTTGCAGCGCGTTGAGCTGTCTCGGCCACCGTACTAATGTTTATGAAAGAAGTCTCTGATGCTCATCAAGGCTGCATTTATTTGATCAAAAATACAGTAAAACAGTAATATTTAGAAATTTTACAATTTAAAATAGCTTTTCTATTTGAAAATATTTTAATGTAATTTTTTTTCTATGATGGTAAAGTTGAATTTTCAGCATCATTACTCCAGTCTTCAGTGTCACATGATCCTTCAGAAATCAGTTTTTTTTCAGCTCAAGCAACATTTATTATTATCAATGTTGAAAACAGTTGTGCTGCTGAATATTTTTTTTTTATGAATAAAAGTTTAAAAGAACAGCTTTTATTTGAAATAGAAATCGTTGGTAACAATAAACGTATTTACTGCAACTATTGATCAGTTAAATATTGTTGCTTAATAAAAGTATAAATTTCCTCTTCTTTTTTAAAATCTTACTGATACCAAACTTTTGAATGGTAGTGCATATTGAGTTTTGTGTACAAAATGTTGCCATTTATGTAGTGCATTCTTAAAAGATCCAAACTTGAGGTCTGGGGCCTCATTTATAAAACTGTGCGTAGGATCCTTACTAAAAGTGTACGTGCGCCCGAAAGCCAAAAATGGCGTACGCTATAAATCTCGATAAATCTCAGTCAGCGGAAGATTGTGCGCACACGCGTCTCCTCCCCGAAATAACCATATATGGAGCTTACAACGCCTAGTTTTACTATGCATATCCTCATCTGCATATCATTTGCATATGATTATTCATCCACGTGATAACATGTTTAACGGTATAGACATTAGGAAAATATGAAATAGCCTAATACGGATGTGCCGTCACATTAGCCTACATTAATAAAAATAATTTAGTAGCCTTTTCTTTGCCTTGTTTTTGAATAAATAAATCAAATAGTGTAAAATACATTTCAGAGAAAGTTTTCACAATCTTTTCCACTGACCAAATAGTATTTTTTATTGATTTATATTTTTAATGGAAACCGATAGACTGTTGTGCATTATTTGCACCAAACTATTTTCTCAGACAACCTGCTATAAGCAATTATCTCTTTAGTTAAAATATTAACCCTCTGGGGTCCTTCATTTCAGAGTCACACTCAGGACCTTCGGGTCC
This sequence comes from Rhinichthys klamathensis goyatoka, assembly GCF_029890125.1. Lineage (NCBI taxonomy): Eukaryota > Metazoa > Chordata > Actinopteri > Cypriniformes > Leuciscidae > Rhinichthys > Rhinichthys klamathensis. Next base: position 1,599,359 of record NW_026607037.1, on the reverse strand, counting down.
AAATGGGCCGGAAGGGTGGGATTAATATTTAATAAAAAAAAATCATCTTTTTTTTTTTTTACTTGTTTTTTATAATATTTTTTCTTTTCTTTTTTGGTGTTTTGAGATAATTTCAAAAATAAAAATGATTTATAATTAATATTAATGCAATAATTATGACCCGTTTTTTCCCCATTGAATATAATAGAAATTTAAAAAAAAAAAAAAAAAATTTTTTTTTTTTTTTTTTAAGCTGTATTTCATTTTAGAGTCAAGCCTAGGCCTCATGAAAGCAATTTTTGAAATGAGATGGATGCCATCTGGTGGACAAACTGAGCATTTTAAAAATTCAAAACCCATATGTAATCTGAATTTATTAGTGTGTATGTGTATAAAAGTGTGTTTGTGTGTGTGTGTGTGGATGTGTCTGTTTTGCACTCTTGATGTTTTATAGATTCACCCCTTCACTGTTGTGTGCTTTTTTTCTGGATCGTGGCTGATTTGTAGTTTGTACGCACAAAATAACTCTGTATTTTCACATTTTTGCCAATTTCCCATTCATTTCCTATGCGGGTCCATTTGGACCCGAAGGTCCTGAGTGTGACTATTTTTTTTACAACCACTTAGACTATTCAAATCCTGTCCCCAATTTTTTGGGGTGTTCATATGCCAAGTACCAACAAAGTCACCAAATCTCGGACCATTCCGATAAAGCAATGATTTAAAAAAAATATATATTTAAATGCTTCGGGTCCATTTGGGCCGAAGGACCCCAGAGGGTTAAAACACAGCATGCCAGAGGAAAAGTGTTCAAAAGCATTGCATCCACAAGAAATATTTATATTTATTGAATATAAAAAATGTTGTAACTTCTCAGTAATGATTTCATGTTTAAGTGTTTACCTCCATCAATGACAATGGCATATTTAATCTAAATGTTTATATCAGAAGTAAAACAGTTTAAATCATTATTTTATTTATTTAAACTGTTATTGTGAACATGCACTGTTTTTATGATTAGGACTCTGTCGTTAGATAGGCGTTAGTTTCACTAAACGGCACAACGCGCTCGCTGGCGTGGACATTTAAGAAGGGATGAATATTTGCCTCAAGTGATATGCTTGGTGAGTGAAATTATATTTGTATTATCTTTCTGTATAGCCTTCTGTATGTATAATTTTCTTTAGATTTTCTGTCTAAAAGTGACCAAAAAGACATTTAACTTCAGCTCACCATCGGTGTCGCCAAACTGCTCCGTCTCCAAAACGTTCGTACGCATGGGTCAGAGTTTGCGTGCAGGTGCGCACATTTTTCCGTCAAGTTTGTTTTTATAAATCACAACTTATGCGTCGGAAGTGGCGTACGTACGCCTCTTTCAGGGCCTGTTTTGTGCGTACGCAACGGTTATAAATGAGGCCCCTGGGGCCTCATGTACAAAGACTTGCGTTGAATTCATACTAAAACATTGCGTACGGACAAAGCTGTAAATGTGCGTACGCACAAAAAAAAGCAGATGTATGAATCTCTGCGTACGAAGGATCCCACGCATATTCTCTTTGTACATCCCTATTAACGTAAAATTGAGCGCACATGCACGAGCACAACGCCCCACCCAGTCTCCTCCCCCAATTAAATTAATTTAAATATGGTAATTAGTCCAATTTGGCAAAAGAAACCTGCAAGAACATGGCTAAAGCAAGCAAGAAACGAAATTTCACTGAAAATGTCTTAATGTGAATATATAGTAAAGTGTAATTTATTCCTGTGATCAAAGCTGAATTTTCAGCATCATTTCTCCAGTCTTCAGTGTCACATGATCCTTCAGAAATCACTCTAATATGATGATTTGATGATCAAGAAACATTTTTGAGTATTATCAGTGTTGAAAACAGGTGTGCTTCTGCTTCATATTTTCGTGGAAACCGTGATATAGTATTTTCAGGATTCTTTAATGAATAAAATTTTTATTCAAACAGATATAGAAATCGTATAATCTTTTGTAACATTATAAATGCATTTACTCTCACTTTTAAACAAATTCAATGTGTCCTTGCTGAATAAAAATATTACTTTCTTTTTTTATCTTTACTGACCGAATTAATGAAGTTTATTTTTTATTCCTAGTTAAGCCAATGCTGCCATTGCTAGACGGGTTGTATAAATTTGGACATTATATAGCCTATGTTCTTACTTAATTGCATAATATAATATTTTAATAAAACTCGTGTGACAATATGTCAAATAATTTATCAATTACAAATTATAAGCAATATCTGACAGCTGGTGGTGCGATAGAACAATTCGTAGTGTAATGTTTGCCACTTCACTTTATTGCCTCTATGAGTCGCCAACGGACAAAAATCACGACAAATATACGTACGCCAGACATGAAGTTTACTTGGAGGAACGCACATTCTTACGTTAATTTCACTGTTAGTACATCTGGCCGTGAACGTGAAAGCTGACGTACGCCGTGTTTTTGTGCGTACGCAGTGTTGATACATGAGGCCCCTGATCTCTTTCTTTGATCATTTAGAAATAAACTTGCTTAAAACTTATTTGTCATTTTTAAAAGGTCAGATCAACAAACACCTCTATAAGTTACAAACAAAATTCAGTTTTTAACAACACTATACATGAATTCAATAATTTGCTGAAAACAACCATGTTGTAGGCATATTTTCAAAGCAATGAATTACAATGTCAAAAAGGCATCTTAAAAATAACCTCCAGTTTCTTTATCCCACTACATTAACCATATGCAACTAGAGGCCTTGGAGAAAGTTTCTTGCTTTGTAATCCCAGCAGCTGCTGATGCAGTCCATGCAGAAACTCAGTCCGCAGGGAATCGGTGCAGGACCGCTGAGTTGCTCTTGGAGCAGCAGATCTCTGTGCTCAGCCATTTTAAAGACAATGCAGTGGAAAGACTAAGAATATAGTGCCAAAGGCAGGTTTCCTGCTCTGAAAGCAGAGGACTGTGGGTGTCTGTACAGATGCAGGGAAAATAACATCCCAGAGGGCACAAACTGAGAACGTTCAATATGTTGTGGCTCGATATTGACGGTAAATTTTAAACAAATGGTGTATATAATGTATTTGGAAAGACGTAACATGAAATCACATTTTGATTTGTTTTCCTAAAACGTCTTACAGTTTTTAACTTGCTTGTCAAATTTAGAAAACCGGTTTAATTAAGTCTGTGTTAAATTATGAATGTTTAATCTCTTAAATCAAACATGCTAAATGACTTTAGTAGTAGTAAAATCTTTATTTGTCCCTTTACAGGGCAATTTAAGCAGCTTCAAGTAGCTTATGATAATGAAACTGGGTAAAATGAGCTGCATATTTAATTCTCTGTGGGATGCTCATCTGGTAAAATTGCATCTTCCACCATTTCACATATGGAAGCTCAATTTGAGCATGAAAAAGGTCATTTTGACTTTTTTGTTTGCCTGTAAATTTGACTTTATGTCTCATAACTGTTACTCCATATCCCATAATTGAAGTTTATTTAGTGTTTTTCTTTCTTAATTGCAACTTTATATTTCACAATTTTATCTCACGATTACCTGTTTTAATTTTACATTAGTGTCAGAAACCGACTTGCACACAAATATCTGCCCTATATGTTGGAAAGGGTGATGTATGCAAATAACAATTACAGCCAAATTCTAGAAGTAATGATGAGAGCTCAACACTGGCTTCAAAATGCCCGGTGGGATTTAGTTATATTGAAGACTATACATTCAGCATAATAGTTGAGTGTGAAATTAACCTCTTTAAATGTCCTGGTCACTGTAGCAGTCAGGGTTTTGTTTGAGAACATGTCTCTCTGTACCCTGTCGCTTCTTGTTGCAGCCTGTGTTCATGCCGGAGAAGGTCCAGACGGTCTGCGGAGCTGAGCTGCTACTGAGTCAATCTCCAGCCTCTGTTATAACACTAAGGACAGATTCAAAGAAAAGGAGAGAGAAAGGGAATATGAGTCATGACCCTGTTGCTCAGATTCCTGAACGTGCAAGAATGTTGTGGTGTTTTTGTGCAGTGGAAAGAAGGAACGAGGGAAATATTGAGAAGATTTTATTCATATGTATGTAATTTTTAATGTACAGTAAAAATTCATGTTACTGGAATAAATTGTATTCAGCCTACAGACAAATGAGCCATATGTGCATTGAAAATACAATATTAATAAGTATTGTATTTTTTTAAGGCCATTTAACCACATAGCAATTATTCAGAACACCCTATAACCTAATAACCCTAAATTCAAGGGAATGCCTTAGCATTACCCATAATGCAGTAGCATTGTGGCAGCAAAAAAAAAAAAATCTAGTTAGCCTACAGCTTACTCAAAATCAATTACACATTATTATGCGTCTTCCTTATTATGGTTTTAAAACAAAATCATACACAGATTCAATATTGCAGAGATTTAGCATTAATATCAGATAAAAACCCAAGTAAGTGAGAAAATTGAGGAGACAGATGAGAGATGAACTAGGCGGATGAAGGATGAGTTACAATGAATCTCTAAAACAAGATCATAGTTTTATTAAAAAGCATACTCAACAGATTCAGAATATACAGAGCATTATATTGAGCATTACTGATAAGGTACAATGATTATAACATGACAATGACACTCTAAAATGATTACAAAAAGTACAAAAACAAATTATTGTTAGTAGAAATACTAATGCAATAATTAAGCAGTCTTTCACGATCACATTTGTTAAATTTACATTTCTAGGTAAGACCTATATGAAAATAAGTAATACACAATTTAATAAGTATTTGTGGACTTCTGATTTGTGTTATTGTCAAGGTCAGGATTTGGCTTGATCTTGACTGATTGCAGCTGCTCCTTCAATCCCATGAGCCACCAGTGCCTCAGACAAGAGAGTAAGGAATGTAGAGTCAGGATATCCATTTCTGCACACAAACAAACAAAAGTTGAATTGGAAATTTGGAAAGTGGAAATTCTTCTATTAGATGAATAGTGATAAATATATAAACTAGATGTAGTTACGCTTCACGGCTATAAAGGCTTTTTAAACAGCTTTTTAAAAACTTTTCAAATGGCTTTGAAATTCCAAAATCTCAACTTTATATTCGTATTCAAATTAGAATTCTGATTCCTTTTTGCTACCTTGATTTAAATTCAGGAATTTAACTGGATTTGAAAAAGCATTCTACATTCAATTCTGAATGATGCACAACCCTTACTGACCCTGATCAACTCAACTGGCAATGTCTGAGTGATGGCACATGTTTTAACCATGCCACCATGGATATCCTGCACAGCCATGTACTTCATTTGTGTTCATTCCTAACAGATTATTATCAATTAATCAAAAATAGCTGCTCTCTACTACAAAGGAGATACTAGTTTGTAGGCACTGAGAGGCCTATAGTAGTTGGACAAACATACATGTGTCAAAGATGACCATAGGCACTATCACATTCTTGCTAAAATGGTATTAGAAGAACAGAAGTATTAGAGAATAAGTGCTCTCTAAAATTACAGAAATCACACATTAACATGTCCAGGTCACCAGCCATGGCATAATTATACTTACAAGCTTAGTGTTTGTTTAACTTAGCATCTGGACTCACCTACTCTTCCCTCCCTCCATCCTGGTCTTGTGGGGGATCATGCCCCAGTTCACTTTTGCATCTCCACCACAGGCCTTCTTGCTTGAACTAATAGTAAAAGTAAGCCCTTGATGAAATGCCTTTTTCAGGTAGGGCAATAAACTTTGTCCCTTTGGGTCGAGTGGCAGATAAGCCTCAAATTTACCACCTTTGAATGGTGACCCAGGATAGGGATCCTTATCCTAGAAGAGATATGTAAAACATGGAAATCACAAGGTGATACATTTGATTATATTTAAATAATACTTAGCATTTTTCACAATTGTAAGCTATATTTCTAGGATACTTTACATAATAAACTGTATATAAGCTAATACCCCTTGTATGCCATCAGGTATGCAGTATGTGATCTTGGCCGTTGTATATTTTGTATAGCCTGGAAGGCTAAAATTCATCTCTGCACATGTCATAGTTCCTTGGATGCCCTTTTGTTCTTTGCTGTCCTTGAGTTCTGAATGTTTCTCTTGAGCCTGATATTTCTGCCGTATATCCTTTGAGCCATAACTTTGCACTGGTTCCCCCAGCACCTTCTTCTGAGAGTACATCCCCTCTTTTCCACACACTGTGCAGTGTGAATGAAGTAGTAGGCAGTCACAGCAAAGGATGACTCCACAGGTCGTCCGTTTTACATTTGTACTGATTGCTCCGCACATGCATTTCTCTGAAGGGGTATGGGACAGCAGGTTGGTCTGTTTCAAAGTCATTGCAGTATCTTGTTTTTTGTGTGCTTCAAGTGGTAAAGAAGTTGGCCCATCAATTTTTGGTTCTGTTGTGTTTTCTCTGGCATTAGCTAATAGGCTAAGTGGGTTTATCTTGCTTACTTTATCCATCATAGAACTAGGGTTCTCCAACCTTTCCAACGTAGCCGATTTCTGTTTGATTGATTTAACTCTACTCTTGCTACTGCTGTTAGACTGAACCGATTGACTTGTATCCTGTAAAGAACACACCTTTACACTTTGATCAGATTTAGAGTGATCAGCTTTTGTTGATTGTATGCTCAAAGACGCCTTGGTTGCTCCTTGATCTACACCCTCCTGGAAGGTCTTCATCTGTAATAAGGAATGAGACTTTTGCCCAGAATATACAACCTTAAATATATCACTGGCTTCAGAGCAAAGCAATTTTGGCCCAAGAAAGAAAATGCTGCTCTTTGTGGTGTGCAAGGTGACCTTGCGAAAACGTGACCGTACATTCAAGCAGCAGGTTTCAAACAGTTTATCTTTTTCAACCACACCAAGCTCTGCCAGACGTACCTCCTGAGAGTTAAAGTCACTGGCCACCATAGCCACTAGATTCTGAAGCTGCCGATGACTTTCTCCGACCTTCGATGAATCTGTGCCCTCCAGTGTCACGGTCATCTCACCTTTGCCTGCTTGTTTCTCAGACATTTGCAAGTCAGATTTCATGCTATCCAGTTGGTTGCAATAGGCCTCCTTCATGTAGATCCACATTAGAGAAGACACAGTAAGTTCTGCTTCCACTGTAGTAATCGGACAATCTTCACTAGGTCTTCCACTGCTGATGCTATTGGATCTTGCTCTTTGATGAGCATGTGCGTTAATCATTGGCTCAACTGTAATCTGGTTATTTTGCAATTGCTCTCTGAGGTACGGCTGACCAGAGAAACTATTGGCCCTCCTTAAATAGGATTTGAAAGTGGGCACTGATGTGGAGAAGGGACCAGCTGTCTTCACTGCGGTATTACTGGCTGATAGGGCATTCACACTTGAAGCTTTGACTCCTGTGGTAAATGTTGAAGTGAGTCCAGCAGGAGTTGTTGGTTTGGCCTTGTATGTGCTGAAGGAGGTTCTACCAAATGTATTCACAAATAGCGGGTCTTGGTTTTTAAACAGGACATCCTCTCCTGTAGAGCTTGGACTTGTCATCCTGAATGTTTCAGTTCCTTCCCCTGTCAGTTCATTACCGAGTAAGCCTGCGGTGCCAAGTGAAGACTTAGTCGGTGGTGCTGATTTAGAGTTTAGGTCTAACATTTGCATGTCCATTTTAGCAGTAAGACTCCTTATGTCTCCGCCCATCTCCTCCCTACCAAGTAGCCCAGAGCTCTTAAACCGAGCCGCCAGTTTGTATTCTTTTGTATTCCCAACATCCCCTTTTCGTTCAGTGCTAGAGCCAATCAGTTTAGGGGGCACTGGAGTATGTACTTCACTTTTTCTCTTAACTTGTTGCTCTCTCACTAAGGATTCAGGGGATACTGAAGCAGAACTGGAAGAGGATGGGGGCATTTCTGTCAAGCTCCCCATCACGCTTTTCTCCACCCCAAGCAGTAGCATTTGTTTGGCCTGAGATACCTCACTTTTTTCTCCAACTATATAAATGGTGTCCTGGTCATAGCTAAACAGAACATTAGGCAGTACTAACTGCACATTTTTTAATGCTATGGTCAGTCCGTCTGGCATGTAAAGGGCACACTTTTTAACCTGGTCTTTCCGCAGACAACCCTCTTGCTGTTGATAAAGCTGCCTCAGCTCCTTATAGGCTTGCCGCATGTTTTGTTTAACATCTGATCCGGTTGGGACCTCTGATTGCAGGTACAGGGTGGTGATTCCCTCAGATGTAACGTGGACCACTTGCACTCCATGATGACGCAGTATATACTTGTACTCTTTGATGCTCTGCAGGTATGCAAACACATCAGCTTCCATGATAATCGAAAGATCTTCCAAATCAGCTTCATCTATCCTGCACTCTGCTTTCTCCTCCATTTTGCTTTTAGGCCGAGTACTGCGTTCAGTGAGAGCTTCATTGCTATCTTGCAGTCCGTAGTGCTCTTGTCCGAAACCCACCGTGGATACGTAGCTGAGGTCTCCTGCATGAGGGCCTGGTGACTGGGATGCAAAGCTGGCCCATTTCTTTACACTTGCAAGGTCTTCCCTGGTCTCTGGACCTTGACCGGTGTCTCCACTAAAATAAGGGTATTCGGCTCTTGAAAGGTGATGATAAAATAGCATCTGCATATGAGGAAAAGCGCCTTGAAAATCAGAATATTTGCCTTGCACGGTGCACGTATGCTGTAATAAGCCACGTTGCATACGTAGACCTGGAAACTCACTACGCAGTACATTCAGAGTGTCTGCACCCCGAGGAAGCTGACTGCAATCTATAGTCACAGTCATATCGAGGATCACCTAAAGGAGTACAAGAACATCAGTGTCAAAACAAAATGAATACTTGCTTACATAAGTTTGGGAAATGGAACTTTTTTTTTTTTTTTTTTTTTTAAGCACTGTCTAATCTTCTGTCAGCAAACCTTATTCAGACTCAGGGGCTCTTGGCATGGGAGACCCAGGGAGAGTTCATATTTTATGCCGTCCAGCTGTAAAATGTGAGGATGATGACGAAGTACACTCTGGATCACTAAATTAAACCAGAAGGAAAGGATCAATCTCATTTGACAGGTAAAAACTGGCTCAGAAGTTTACACACAAAATTAGATGTTTGCACACACAGATGGAAGTACATTTTTCATAATGTTTGATTTATAAAAGCATCAATTCTCATTTTCTCTTTTTCTCACCAAAGACACTGATACTCAATCAGACTCTGCTGCAAGACGAACACAAGCACACTGAAAACTCACTGCCTTTAATCAGGCTTGACAGTACATAAAGAATACCCCCTCACAACTTGCTCACCCCCCACACATACACTTTATTAGCAAACTGACAACACAACTAAAATGTTGCCTTGGCAGACCAATCAGCTAGCAAGAGCCAGAGACTTCATTAGGAATATGCCAGTCGTCTGGGTGCCAATCAGTGCACTTTGGATTTTTTCCATTACCAGCTACTCTGGCAATTACATTTTAATGCACTGAAATTCAATGTATGTACCAGAAATATAAAGAGTGGGGTAAGATGTGTCTGAATTTTATGCTAAAAAAACTAAATAAAATATCGAAGTAAATTTTCTACCTGGCAGGTAAAATAAGTAGCATATCAACGCAAACATATCCAGACACTAAAATGTAAATCACACAATGCTGTAAATTCCCAGAGTGTATATACAAAAACATGTAAATTATTTTGCTTAAGAATAGCCATGAATTATTAACTTAAGCATTTTTCCAAAATGGTAGTTGTGGGGTAAAATTGGGCCAGATCATGTTTTCATTATGTAGTAACCCTGCATGTTGAGGATTATATTCACATATTGCTTAAATAAATCAATTGTTTTGTCCAATAATTTCAAGCAAAATTCCAGTGTTAAAGTTTCCAGTTTTTATGTAATATGCATGGATTATATAAACACTGACCATGTTAATTTAACACTGGGGGTTTTACTGTAAAAAAGGAAAATGTAAAAAAAAAAAAAAAAACGTTTTACTACATTTAAATATTCTGAATATTGAACTTTGTGGACTTTTGACATAAATAGTAAAAGTGGAAATGATGAGATGCTTTTTTCATAATTCTATGGCCATGGTACAGATGCTTTCCCCCCACCTGAAGCATAATTAGTCCTTTATCTAAAGTGGCACCCCACTCTTCCCTAGCTATTCTTTATCAATATCCATTCATTCATCTATTTACACAATGTACAGTGATGTTTAACAGCAGTCCTAATAACCATGTAAACAATCTCTCTGACCTCTACTCTGCTCAAATGTGACGAGGGCACGCAGAGGTGTCCGACCGATGATAGTGACTGACGTGACCTCCCCTCCTCCGTTCCTCTCGCGTAGAAAGTGAATCAGTAGTTTGTCCCGTAGACGTTCATGATCCACGTCTGTTGGCAAACCGTAAACGCACACCGCGCGGTCTTCCTCTGCCATCCTTCAGGGTTGCCACCTATAAACACTGATTTTAAGTAAACACAAGTGGTTAAGGGCGGTATGATTATTATGCGTCACCAGACAAGCTATTAGAGCAGATGCATAGCCCTACCAAAAATATTTTCCAGCTAAGTCAGTCACTATACCTTCCTCATAATAATAATCAAACGGGGGGAAAAGTCGTTGTCCAGTCCAGCGTTTTTGTACGTCGGAGCTCGAGCACACAGGAAGTGTTACTAACAACAGAGTTGGTGACAAATGTCGCGATTACACTGTCGTTTTTACAAATGAGTAAAGATACTGTTGTTTTATCACCTAACATGTGTCTCGATATCAACATTTCGTCGCTTTATTCATCTTTTGCATGAAGGGTTTGCCCTTTTTCTAAAGTCGTGCGAGGCGTCGTTTACACAAAAAATAAAAGTGAAAGTAAGAAGGCAGAAGACCAGGAATTGTATTTATGACTTGAGCCGCATGGAAACCGTGATGTCACGAGTAAAAGTTGTGTACCTCATTTTATGTATTTGTTATATTTTTTGTAATTTATTTATTTAATATATTTGTTAAGTTGTCACATGTATGTTTTATCCTGCTCTTTAAAGCCTCAGAAAATTTACTTAAATTATTAAAAAAAGGTTTAGCTATGGGTAGATAAAAAGTGAAAGGCTAGATAAAATGGGTATTCTTTTTTATATAATAATAAAATACAATTCGTTTATTTTAAGAGCAATTAAATTTTATACAGTTACATTAGTAGGCTATTATTATGATAAATGCATAACATATTTTGCAGTGATTAAGTACTGAATTTTCAAGAACCATAATTACACCTCAAATTGATCTGGCCCAGTAAGTAAGTGTTTTACATATAGGACACCTGAAGTGATATAATTTGATACGCTATCTACAGGCGATACCGTGCTAGTGCAGGAACACATTTGCTCACATTCTAGTCTATTAATAGCCAGAGCTTCACCGTGTGTCAGGTCAACAATATCTTGTGACAGGCAGCTTCGTTCTTGCAAGGACATGCGGTCGTTTCATTAAGAGAAATTGCAAATATAACAAGCATAGTCTATTCCATATCAAACGCATGTTTTACGCGAGTTTATCATAGGTTATTGAAGTGCAGAGGAACTTATACAGGCGGAACTTGAAGTACGTTCAAGGTAGGAAGACCTTACCATTCACACTGTTCTTCTCAGCTGTTGTAGACTGTCTGAGCTAGTTATTAATTTAATATCGAAGTCTGTTCCATATATACATAAACAAAATCACTTTTGCAACTTACTGGGTAGTACTGAACTATTGAGCCATGCTGCTTTATAAACATTCCTATGTGCAGTTACTAGGCCTAAACACTAACATCACAAGGCTACTGTGCCAATACTCTTTTGTTCCAGGTATACTACTCTGGGACACTTCTAAGCACAAACACTCTTGTTGGGATGTCCCGGGACACCTTTCCCTTCAGTTCTGCTTCTCTGCGCTCCTTAAGGCTGGATCAGGAGCTTCAGGACTGGGAGGATGCCAGGCGGGCACTGGCACACAGGAGGGCAATGACGAGGCGTCCTCTGCCTGCCGCCCCCAGACTCCGACATGGAAACGAGAGGATCCAGACGGTCCGTGCTCCCCCACCCCAAATACAGTGCCGAGACCCAGCCATCCACAATACCTTCATGTGTGGAGATATGAAGAGAGTGTATGCCGTCCTCAAAGAGCCAGGCATGGTGAATGCACTGATGGAGACCGTACATGAGGAGATGGTGTGGGCCCCGGAGATGGGTAGGACCCTTTAACACACACAAGCACATACGTTCAGGGTTATTTGGGTAAATTCACTCATCTCATTCTGTTGCAGGAATGTGGACTCTCATCTCAAAAATAAAGCAGACGTCTGCACTGCGTCTGGCTGCCAGCAGGGGCCACTCTGGCTGTGTCGAGGAGCTGCTGTTTAGGGGAGCAGAGGTGGATGCAGACCCAGGCGGTCGCACAGCTTTACATGATGCCTGTTCAGGGGGCCATCACATCTGTGTGCGCCTGCTCTTAGACCACGGGGCTGACCCTGACCTGCTCGCTGTCGATGGCAATGCCCCACTGCATCTCTGCAATGCTGCGGAAACATATCAGTGAGTATAGGCCTGAATATGGTCAGATGAAGATATAACAAGATGTGAAAAGTACTCAATAAATACATACAAACTAAATTAATTAATAAACATTATGGTGACAAGATTTTGACTTTGCTTCTGAGACTTTATGAGGTACTCTACCATTTAAAGGTTTGGGGTAAGTAAAAAAAAAAAAAAAAAATCAGCAAGGATGCATTAGATTGATAAAAGGCATTTATAATGTTACAAAAGACTATTGTGTCTATTTATCAAGGTTTCCACAAAACACACCACTGTTCAAAAGTTTGTTTTAAATATTTTTTTCACTAAGGATGTGTTAAATTTATCAAAAAAGTGACAGTAAAGAGAATTATAATGGGACAAAAGATATTTGTTAGTGCTGTCAAATCGATTAATCATGATTAATCGGATCTAACATAAAAGTTTGTAAATATATAACATATTTACAAATTTGTATGTTAGATCCGATTAATCTTGATTAATCGTTTTGACAGCACTAATTTTTATCTTAAAAAATTTTTCATCAAAGAATCCTGAAAAACAAAATGTATCACGGTTTCCACCTAAATATAATTAGCAGCAGAACTGTTTTCAACATTGATAATAATAAGAAAAGTTTCTTGAGCACCAAATCAGCATATCACAATCATTTTTGGAAAAATCATGTGACACTGAAGACTGGAGTAATGATGCTGAAAATTCAACTTTGGATCACAGGAATATATACACTCACCGGCCACTTTATTAGGTACCCCATGCTAGTAACGGGTTGGACCCCCTTTTGCCTTCAGAACTGCCTCAATTCTTCGTGGCATAGATTCAACAAGGTGCTGGAAGCATTCCTCAGGGAGTTTGGTCCATATTGACATGATGGCATCACACAGTTGCTGCAGATTTGTCGGCTGCACATCCATGATGCGAATCTCCCGTTCCACCACATCCCAAAGATGCTCTATTGGGTTGAGATCTGGTGTCTGTGGAGGCCATTTTAGTACAGTGAACTCATTGTCATGTTCAAGAAACCAATTTGAAATGATTAGAGCTTTGTGACATGGTGGAAGTAGCCATCAGAGGATGGGTACATGGTGGCCATAAAGGGATGGACATGGTCAGAAACAATGCTCAGGTAGGCCGTGGCATTTAAACGATGCCCAATTGGCACTAAGGGGCCTAAAGTGTGCCAGGAAAACATCCCCCACACCATTACACCACCACCACCAGCCTGCACAGTGGTAACAAGGCATGATGGTTCCATGTTCTCATTCTGTTTACGCCAAATTCTGACTCTAACATCTGAATGTCTCAACAGAAATCGAGACTCATCAGACCAGGCAACATTTTTCCAATCTTCAACTGTTCAATTTTGGTGAGCTCTTGCAAATTGTAGCCTCTTTTTCCTATTTGTAGTGGAGATGAGTGGTACCCGGTGGAGTCTTCTGCTGTTGTAGCCCATCCGCCTCAAGGTTGTGCGTGTTGTGGCTTCACAAATGCTTTGCTGCATACCTCGGTTGTAACGAGTGGTTATTTCAGTCACTGTTGCCCTTCTATCAGCTCGAACCAGTCTGGCCATTCTCCTCTGACCTCTGGCATCAACAAGGCATTTCCGCCCACAGAACTGCCGCTCACTGGATGTTTTTTCTTTTTCGGACCATTCTCTGTAAACCCTAGAGATGGTTGTGCGTGAAAATCCCAGTAGATTAGCAGTTTCTGAAATACTCAGACCAGCCCTTCTGGCACCAACAATCATGCCACGTTCAAAGTCACTCAAATCAACTTTCTTCCCCATACTGATGCTCGGTTTGAACTGCAGGAGATTGTCTTGACCATGTCTACATGCCTAAATGCACTGAGTTGCCGCCATGTGATTGGCTGCTTAGAAATTAAGTGTTAACGAGCAGTTGGACAGGTGTACCTAATAAAGTGGCCGGTGAGTGTATATATATATATATATATATATATATATTTTTTTTTTTTTTTAAATATATTCAAATTAAAAACTGTTATTTTAAAATGTAATAATATTTCAAAATATCTCGCTTTTCTACTGTATTTTTGGTCAAATAAATGCAGTCTTGGTGAGGAGAAGAGACTTTCAAAAACATAAAAAAATCTCACAAACCCCAAATTTTTGAACGGTACTGTATAATTCAACCAAAAATGAAAATATCTCCATTTACTCAACCCTTTATGTCATTCTGTCTTTCTGTTGTAAAACACAAAAGGAGATCTTTTGCAGGATGTCAGAGCCTTTGTTTTCCGTACAACAAGGGTGATTTATACTGCATACCGTCATACCGTGCTGGAATGAAATTGACATGTTTCTTATTTCACCTCTTGCGCACAGTAATAAAGACATCAGTCACACTCTTATCTGCCCTGCAGGTGTGCGGAGCACTTGGTGACCAGTGGTGCATTGGTGAACGCGGCCCAGCGTGACTCATGTCTCACCCCCCTTCACGTGGCCTGCAGGAGAGGTCTAGAGGACCACGTGGAGCTCTTCCTGTCCTCTGGAGGGGACGTGACGGCTCAGACCCAAGAGGGTGAGACACCCTTGAATGCAGCCTGCGCTGGGGCGGAGAGGCCCGCAGATGCAGGACGGTATCTGCGTATTGTCCAGAAGCTGCTAGCAGCCGGGGCCGACGCACAGACTGCTGGGAGGAAAAAGCACACGGCCCTGCATAATGCCTGTGGAAACTGTTGTCCCCGCATTGTTAAACTGCTGCTGGAACATGGGGCTCGCGCGGACATAGCTAACTGTGCCGGATACACACCCATGGACTGCCTGCTGCAGGTGGGATGATGATGGGATAGAGATGTTTTCAGATGTTGATTTTCACAGAGACAGTATCAAAATATAAAGAGCACTTTTTATTGAAACGGTTTACCCCAAAACTGAAATTTGTAAAGGGAAGGCAAGGTCTGATCCGGAAGAATTACAGTAAGTGTGAAGCTGATGGTTGACTTCTTCTCTCTCTGTTTTGCCAGGTAGTAGAGGATTACCCAGACCAGCAGCCAGAGGTTGTGGTCCAATCTCTTCTTAACTATGGAGCACAGCCGTCCTCCCCTAGAGTAAGTGCAGATTGTTGTGTGTCCTATACCTTTAGCCTGCCTACTACCTACCCTTTGGTACGAATCCTTAATTTATTTATCTGCGTGTGTAAATCTCAGATGCTGAAACTCTGCCTCCTCTCTCCTGCCACTTTGGAGGTAATGCTGAATTGCTATGCGGTCGTCCCAGCTTGTGAGGAGTGGTTAAAGGACACACCAGAGGAACGACTGAAGGTCTCTAAAATAAATAAATCACATTCCAAAAATGTTATGCTGCATAGATCAGGAGAATTAATACGTTCTCAGTTAGGATTTGTAGACGGATCAACATCTAATATGAATTAAAAGCAGAAGCAAATGTGTTTGGCACAATTTGTTAACATACAATAAGCATGTAGACATATACATTGATTTGAATAGCATAGTTTAGATAATTTCAAATATTTTGCTATATAGAAATATATACTACCATTAAAAAGTTTAGAGTCTATAAGATTTTTACATATACTGTAACTGTTTTCTAATTGAAAATATTTTAAAATGTAATTTATTCCTGTGATGACAAAGCTGAATTTTCGGCATCATTACTTCAGTCTTCAGTGTCACATGATCCTTCAGAAATCATTCTAATATGATGATTTAATTCTCAAACATTTCTTTATATTATTGAATACTGTTATGATTACTAATATGATTCTTTGATTAATAGAAAGTTCAAAAGAACAGCATTTGTTTTAATTGGGAAATTGTAAATGTCTTTTTTGGTCATTTTAATGTGTCCTTGTAGAATAAAAGTCTTTCTTTCTTTCTTTCTTTCTTTCTTTCTTTCTTTCTTTCTTTCTTTCTTTCTTTCTTTCTTTCTTTCTTTCTTTCTTTCTTTCTTTCTTTCTTTCTTTCTTTCTTTCTTTCTTTCTTTCTTTCTTTCTTTCTTTCCTTCCTTCTTTCTTCAATACTGACCCTAAACTAAGAGAGAGAGAGAGAGAGAGAGAGAGAGAGAGAGAGACTGACATTCAGAAACTAATATCCTAATGAAAAAAAATGTATTGTACTGTCAGGAGCATCAGTCTTTCTTCGATGCGGTCAGACGGATGAGTGGTCAGCCTCGCTCTCTTCAGCACCTCTGCCGCTGTGCGCTGCGTCTCCACCTGGGGCCACTGTGTCACTTCGCAATAGTCCAGCTCAACATCCCCAGCACTTTAAAAGATTATCTACTGCTGCATAATGACGGACAGCCCTGTTGAGCTCCACTCTTAGAAAAAAAAAAAAAAAGCTGACTGGAAACAGTGGGCTGAACTTTTCTTTCTTTCTTTTTTTTACAAACTATATTTATCATCTGTGATAAATACATACATTGTTAAAAATGTATGTCTGGCTGATAGTTTTAGATCCCTAGACACCTCTTGACAAAAGAAGCTAAGTCAAGGATGGATTATGGACCAGTGGGGTCTCTGGCTGTCAGAGCATGGCCTCAAACTGAGACGCCCTCTGTGACTTGAAATACAGAAATAAGGCACTTCAAATGTAATATTGATAGTGATATTGATCGATGGATAGTGCTTGAAAATGTGCCAATGGCTGTCCTCGCAATGTGAAATAAACAATGAAATGAGAATAAGATCAGCACTAACTGAATGTATTATTGCAGCTTTGATGATGTATCAAAATCTATAAACAGTTATTGCTCTTTATTTATTGTAAACCACACACACTAAAGCAACAACACACTAAAGCTCCTGACAAAGAACTGTCACACAATTTTTTTTCAAGAATTAATTTTTCAAAAATATTTTAAATACCAAAAACATAAAAAATGTATCTGTCCCAGAATTTGCATGCAATCCTGAAACCTTGTGATTTTCCCCATTACACAAGTGGGTTTTTACATTTTTTGTTTTGTTTATTTGTTTACTTATTTATTTAAGGTAGAAGTGAGATATTGAGCATTAGGCTACGTTGTTTTCACCAAAGAGCAGACTTTGGTTTCACACAATCACTGAATGTTTTGCCAACCACGTGACCACCCTACACTAGCTGAGCCTCAGCTGTGCGCGTGCGCGTGAGATTGTACGTGTGTTTATTTATTTCTATGCGAAGTGTTGCGTCTTTCAACTGGCGTAGGGATTAAAACAGCGTCGATCCAGAATGATCTGAAGTAGGAGAAGGTAAACGTGCTGTAATACATGTTTAGAGGACAAGTGTTCTGTTAAAACTCGCGAATCAAGGTCGTCCTATATCACCGCTACATGATTAGCAGCTGCCTTCCCTTCCAGACAGACAAAACAAAGATCATTTTTTTTTATTAAATATATTTTCTGCTCGTTTTTCCGTCTCATTTGTGTTTAATATAGACTGTAACGCTGTTTTATTCCCTGTGGGCGACATTAAATGTGTAACAGTGAATGTTTGTTAAAGGTTCATGGCTTTAGCGAAACCGCTAGCGAACATCTAAACGAAGGTTCAAACTGTCTGATAACAGTGTGTTTCAAACTAATGAGCTAATATATACCATTACAGAGGGAAATTATAGTTTTAATGCAGTACCACATTTGTGTTTACTTTCAAAGAAAAGTAAGTTATATGACACTCAGTACTTTGTGTCACCGGGCTTATTGTCTAATGCAGTTAAGAAGTGTGTCGCTTAATGTTAGATAACAGAGTTAAGGATCTTTACGATCCACGCAACACACTACTGTAGATGTTTCTATCAGTTTTAGTTCACCAAGACTAAGAAGTCTTCTTTAAAGTCAACATGAAATTCTATTTGAACTATTTGCTTTCTTAATGCACTCTCCTGGTATTATTATAAAATACTTTCAAAGGGAAAAAAATGTTTGCCTCTGATACATCCTTCCTCTTTGGATGACATCACTGAGCCGTGTTATCTGATTGGATAATGTATTGTAACAGTATTTAGTATTGTTGAATATCTTATTCAACTTAGAAATATGTCACAATACAGAAGTAAAATGGCTTGTGATTGCGTTCTATGTTGACTTGATCTTTCTCTTACCTGTGTGCTCAGGTAGAGAGGGGCTGGGATGGCGGTGTGTGCTCTAACTGTGCTTGACGGGCTTGGGGAGGAGGCTACGGCTTTGGGTGGTGTGGTCGTCCTGTTCCTGGCCCTGGTTCTTGCCTGGCTGTCTACCCACGTGGCTGACCGTGGAGATCACATTCTGGGGACCATTCTTACCGTAGGCGCCCACGCCTCCCTCATTGGCCTTGGGGGACACGACAGTTATGCAAGCTCCCCTCCCAGCTCAGAGCCCAGCGAGCAGCCGGACGAGGAGCCCACAGAGGAGGAGAAACAAGAAGAGGGCGAGGGCAGGCCGGATGGGGGAGATGATGTGCCTGGAGAAGAGCTGCTGGATATTCAGGGTGGGAGGAAGAAAGTGAGCTATGTTCAAGGTGATGAAAATGAAGAGGGGATGGAAGAGGAGTCCGAGGACGAGGCCACCAGCATCACGGTGAGACTGAAGTTTCTAAATGACACTGAGGAGCTGGCAGTGCTCAGACCGCAGGACACTGTTGGATTGCTGAAGAGGTGAGTCAAACACACACAGGAAGTAGTGAAAAAAATCCTAGTTATGATCTTGCGTATGAATGGGAGAAATCGCAATGCTCAGTCTGTCAGCTGTAGGAAAAAAAAAAAATTTGATTAAAGACATCTGATTTTTATGTCTGCTGTACCAGCATTAAACCTACTTTGTTTAAAGTCTGTTTTAAACTTAAGGTTATGTTAATTAATAGGCCTATATGGTGAATTCCATTATAATGTAATAAAACTTAATGAGCTTAATGAAAAATAAGCACTTTGAAGGTACTTCAGTACTGTCTCTTATGCATGAAGATTTGAGTCGTTGCAGAACTTGGACTGTGCAAAACATATTAAAACTATTTTTCATCCTTTTACGATATTCAATATATACCTTGATTTGTATGTATTTCCACTGAAATTAAAGAAAAGGGGTATTTTTTAGAAGCCGTCATTTCAACCAAACAGCCACGATCCATTTTAATGAAAATGTTTAAATGATGATGCAAATGAATAGCTGAAACAGAATTTGGAATTGATGAATTGAATGGATTTTGGGGGAGAAATCAACCTTACCAACTCAAGGCCATTTTTGGTGAAGGTTTTTCTTTAAATGTAAGTTGATTAATATCTACAAACCAACATTTGGTCCCAAACTATCTTGCTATTACTGAGTAATTAAATATTTTTTTTTGAAAGATGTTTCTTATCCCCACCAAGGCTACACGTATTTGCCTAAAGATACATTAAAAAAAAACATAATATTGTAAAATGTTATTAAAATTTAAATAAATTATTTCTGTGTAATTGTAATTTATTTCTGTGATGGCAAAGCTGAATTTTCAGGATCATTACTCCAGTCTTAAGTGTCACATGATCCTTCAGAAATCATTCTAATATGATGATTTGCTGCTCAAGAAACATTTCCTCTTATTAATATCAATGTGCTGCTTAACGTTTTTGTGGAAACCTGATGCATTTATTTCAGAATTCTTTGATGAATAGAAAGATTTTTTTGTAACAACGTTCTTGATCTTACCCAAACTTTTGAACAGCAGTGTAATTTTAAATGTTTACATTTTGTTTGTCAACATTTATTGCTATAAAATAAGATTTATTAAACAAAATTCTTTATGCATTGTTTCGCAGACGAGTAGTACACAATGTGTTGCTGCTGTCCAGTGTCCACTTTACCATCTTAGTCAGCTGTATTCAATTTTTTGCCACTGAAGTTTAAATCAGAGACGCATCATAATGTCTGTTTTAATACTATTACACTTGCAAGTCACAAGACAGTGTGAGATTGCAAAATGAATAAACATGTTGCTCAATTGCACAAACAAAGCATGTAAGCGTCTTGCCTCTCACTCTAGTTTGGTTCTGATTTCTCTCCCTCTCTTTCTCTCAGTAAGTACTTCTCTGGCCGTGAACATCAGATTAAGCTCATCTACCAGGGCCAGCTGTTGCAGGACCCCCAGCGCTCTCTCCTGTCCCTCAACATCACCCATAACAGCGTGCTGCACTGTCACATCTCTCAAGCCCAGGCGCTGCGTGAGGCGTCCGCAGAGGAGAACCCTCGAGCCGGGAGAGGCTCCATGCTCAGCGGGGGGCTGCGGTCGGCCGGCCTGGCTCTCAGCACAGGAAGCCTGGTGATCCCCGTGTTCGTGGTGCTGCTTGCCGTGGTCTGGTACTTCCGAATCAACTACCGCCAGCTGTTCACTGCCCCGGCCACCATCTCTTTGGTTGGGGTCACGGTCTTCTTTAGCTTCCTCATCTTCGGCATGCACAGTCGATGAGAGGACGAATTCTGCCAATATTAGGAAGACGAAACGACAGGACGTGAAAATAAGCAGTCAGTGGTAGCCGAGAAAGTTCTCAGGGAGCCCTCGAGGGTTCTGGTGCCATTTAGACGACTGAAGTCGTGTGTGAGGTGAGAGTGTGTGCTAGTGCTTTCAGCTGTGTGAGCAGCAACACTGCTGTATAATTTAGCTTCTTGGAGAAAAAAAATAGCTTTATAATTATTTAATCTCAGCCTAAAGTGTAGCTTCTCTCTGTAAAGAGAAGTTAGGATCCCATGTCTGACCGGTCTTTTATTTTAGAGGAATTGCAGTCAGCTGATGGTTTTTATCACTTAATGTGTCTCATCTTCACCGGTATTAGCACCACTATCATCTGTTGTAGAAAAAAAGTCATATGATCAGTCTTATTGCACAAATAACAACAGATGTGATGTATCAGTTAGCAGATGTTGTGAGACATCAATTTCCTTTTTGATTTACTCATCTGATTTTTGATGTTTGTTATTGAAGGATGTTTTTCTTTTCTTTTGCCAGGTATTCTGAAATCTGTATTTATTTCAAACTTGTTTTTACATGACAGTCTGGTTCAGCATGTCTGCTGCTAGTTACAACTCATAGTAATCAATTAGGAGTTTCATACTTGAAGATTTTACATGCAAGCAACACAGAAGCATCTGGACCGTTTTAGTCTAAAACTCACTGCATTAATAGGCAATTCATATGTGACTGATAACAAAGCAAATCATTTCTTGTCCTGTATGAAATCTGTATATAAGCAATGTATTTACTGTAGATAAATCAAGAGAGTTATGGAGGAACCTTAAAACTCTCACACTTTTTCTCAGTATTGTCAGAAATTGGGGAAACCCCAAAATGGTTTTGGGGGAAAACTGGTCTATGTATTCTCACCCTTGCTTTAACAGACAACCAGCACCTCTTTAATTAAAATGCATTTTGTTTTTGCTTTGATGCAGTAATTCAAATAAAATAGCTTATCTTTGAAAAAAAAAAAAAAGTTGTTGTGCTTATCCACATCCATTGAATGCATTGCTTTCTTCAGCAAAACACCAAACAATGTGTTTAAAGCCCATTGATTTCCAGTTTATGGAAAAAGAATATATTTCTCAAAATATCTTGATATTCCATAGAATAATAATTGTTACATTTATATAGTGCTTTTCTCGAGGGGAATCATCACCACCAATGTGCAGCGTCCACCTGGATGATGCGGCGGCAGCCATACTGCGCCAGAACGCCCACCACACACCAGCTTACTGGTGGAGAGGAGACAGAGATGAAGCCAATCATATATATATATATATATATATATATATATATATATATATATGGGTATGATTAGGAGGGGCAATGATGATACAGAGGCCAATGAGCAAATTTGGCCAAGATGCCAGGTATAAACCCCTACTCTTTTTACAAAGGACATCCTGGCATTTTTCATGACCACACAGACCTTGGTTTAACATCTCATCTGAAGGACGGTGCTTGTTAGAGTATAGTGTCCCCGTCACTATACAGGGGCGTTAGGAGGACACACACAGACCAGATAAGCATCCCCTGCTGGCCTCACTAACACCTCTTCCTACAGCTACCTAGTTTTCCCAGGAGGTCTCCCATCCAGGTACTGACCAGGCTCAACCCTGCTTAGCTTCCGTGGGCAACCAGTCTTGGGCTACAGGCTGACAGCTGCTGGCAAAAGTCATAGAAGAAAGTCATACATGGTTTGGTTACATGATTGTCAGTAAGTGATGACAGAATCTCTTTAAGAATGATTGTGAGAACAAAGGAAAGGAAATTGTGAAACCTGAGACATTTATTTAGACTATTACAGAGATACTACAGTCCATTGAGAGAAAGAGAGCAATAACTCAGCATAGCAGAAGAAACATCCACCCATAGCAATGGCATTTCCTGTGTAAGTTGTACCATGCTTTGTTTTTCCCTCCATCATGCAGACATTTCCATTCCCAGTCATAGAAAGCTCTCAGGTTATTTAAACTTAAAGCAACAAAATTCACAAACAGCTCAGTGACAAAAATAAAACTTTACCAAAAAAGACATGGCGTCTATATGGGCTGGATTTTATCCATTTTAAGTGCATCTTCAATTACTATTTGCATTTCTGACAAAAAAAATAATTATTATTTTACCCAAACATATTTCAAACAAAACAAGCTGACATCTAACATATCATAGTAAGTGCTCTAAGATCACTAACTCTTCGGCCATTTACACTTTGTAATCCAAGAAAATGCATGTTCGATCAAAAAGTCATGATTATAAAAAATGACAAACATTCACAGCGCAGACTAAATAAATAGAGTAGTATCAAACAAGAAAAATTAGCCATGACAACAAACAAGAATATTAACTTATTCTTAACACAAAAGGCTAAAGATTGTGTATCCACAGATTTGGCAGAAAGCTATCGTAGCACTATACAAGTCCATTATTTAGCAAGACATTGTCAAGAGAGTATGAGTAGTAGCAGAAAGCAGCTGAGATCAACAGGTTGCAGTAACATTAGCAAGACAATATGATGAAAAGACACCCTTTAAAACCAGTAGAGGACATTGCACAGATTAACCGACTGTATTACATGAGCCACCAGGAACAAAATATTTGCAACAACCCATTCACTCATGCACACCATGGCACATTTTCATGTGTCACTGTAAACCTAAATCTCATGTATACATATAGACAAGACTATGCAATAACAATGACAGTGAACTGCATAGCAAAATGAAAAAAAATTAAATAAATTCTCACTCCAACTCACATCCACATACAAAAATCACATTTAGTCACAAAACACTCACTTTTCACTGTGCAACACTGTGCCGTAACAAATGTTCTCATATGCCCAAGAAACAAATGCCTGAAATGCCGCCCATACCTTTCTTCTCTTACACACACATTCAACAGTGAGTCTGTCTTGTCTCGTTCATGTACCTTGAAATGGTGAAAACCAGAGATCATATAAGGCCTGATCAGAAAATATGTGTGTAAGTGTGTGCAAGTTTCGTTAGTTCAGATCATCGTAGATGCTGGGGGCTGGAGGAACTGGCAGTTTTGGTCGCTTTTTACGACTGGACAAGCCCAGTGCATTCTGGGAGCTGCTGCTACCGCTACCGCTCCCGCCGCCTGCTACCCTCTCTCTGTCTCCTCTCTCTCGCTCCTGCCCTTTGTCCCTCTCTCCTCCACCTCCAGCAGAAGCCATAGACAGCGTGCTGGGCTTCTTCTTTTTCTTAGGTCTCTTAGATTCAGAGTTATTGGTGCCTGAGAATGAGACGGCGAATAAGTGAAAAAGAAAAAGGGGAAAATATAAGAGCATGTTGTTTTTGAAAAACTCACTAGCTTTTGAAGATGCAGAGTCTGATGGTGAGATATCAGAGGAGCCGTCCCATTGGAGGCGGGACATGATGAGCTGGCCATCAGGGGCATCATAGCTATCGTTTTCCAGCATTGAATCAGAGTTGGGTAGTGTCGATCTATCAAACAGGAAGCAGGATATTAATACAAAATGACAAATACCGAACAAGGACATGGTTTACCAAGAACCCCAGTTCAAAGAAACAACCAAAAGATCTCAAAACTAAAGAGACATTTGCTGATGATCAAACATAGTTTCCTTTGTCACCCATTATTCTACAAGTTAAAACTGCAGATTGAATAATTGTTAAAACTGTGAAGCTTAATAACCTTTTCTAACTTGCTCTTGATGACAAAATCTGTGATGTGCATGTGCATTACTATAAATGAGTCCACAAAAGCTTGAGATTATGGAAATATTATGCCGAGTTAACGAATGAAGATGACTAGTAAAATTGGGCTTTTTCATGAAAAAGGAAAACAAAGCTTGAGCAGGTCATCATCATTTAAACTGAACATAACTATGGATAAAATCACTGCGGTGGTAACACTCTAAGATAAGGTCTCATTTGTTAACATTAGCTAATGCATTAGCAAACATGAACTAACAATGAGTAATACATTTTTTTTATTTTACATTTATTAGAATTATTAACCTTTATTAATAAAAAATAGTTGCTCTTCATTTCTTTTCAAGTTAAGTCTGGAATACACTACAATTAATATCTGAACGCATATCAAATGAAAACAATGTTTTCTAAAATCAGCTCAAAATATCACACATGTTAGATATCCTCCGACTACATTGAATCATAGTATTAAGCTAAAAGTCTGTGCCCATCATACGCTACGCCATTTTCTGTGAAATCTGTCAACTTTGACTGCCCAAAATCTGCAGTCACTCTGGCTTTCCTCAACTTATGTTGACTCCTCCAGAATGCAAATTAGGGCAAAAAATCTTGTTGTGTAGTGTAGTCCAGTCTTTAGTTCACAATGCATTAACTAATATTAAGATACAACTTTTGATTTTAAAATAAGCATTAGTAAATGCTGAAATTTACAATAACTAAGGTTAATAAATGTTTGTATTATAAATTCTTAGTTAGTATTAACTAATGTAATTAACTTATGTTAAATAATAAAACCTCATTGTAAAATGTTACCCTTCACAACACACATAACAAAACAAAAAAACACAGCAGACTAAGCTGATGTGCCTCAGGTCTCAATACTAGGACCTATTAGTGTTTTACTATTTTTTGTTTGGACAGCTGCTGAAAACTCATCACGAGCTTGATGAAAAAGAGGTATATTAAGAGAGGGAAGGAAAGGAAAGCAGTTGGGTACCGGTATATTGATTCTTTTCTGTCAGGGTGAGGGTTTGGGAAAAGGGGAGAAACTCACGCGGACGGCCCAAGGAGGAAGACCCTGACTGCCCTCCTCTGTTCGTCCGTGTGCTGGGGACACCGCTGGGACCTGCCAGGACACAACTTGGCATTACGCACTGCACCAGAGACAATGACGGGGCAAGAGACTAGGTGAACACCGGCAGCAGGATTCAAATATACTCTAGGGTTAGATATTAGCAATTAGGGAAAGGGGTTTCAGTGCTGGCTGATGTTCAAAAAGTCTCTTGCTTTGTAAAAACAGGCAGTGCTTTAAAACAACCCATGACCATCCAATTGGGAAACAGTGTACTCTTATGTACAATTTGGAATGACACGGGTAAGAAAACTGAGAAGTGGACACCAATCAAAAAATTGGGGTTTATATGGAGTTGCCAGTTGTGTTCCTTAAAATCAGTCCCAACATAACATGATCTTTTTCATTTGTGTAAATGGAAATGATCATGTGTTCACACATCACATGCACAATCAATCTTTGGCTCTAAAGCAGTACACACACACACACACTAATAATACATAACACATACTCAGAACTTAACAGTGAAAAACTGACACACACACACACACACACACTAATAATACATAACACATTCTCAAAATTTAACAGTGAAAAACTGTCCACCTGACTGTACCATTCACCTTACTTCTGATCACATGACACAGGATTCATTAGAGGAATGGTACACTCCAAAAGGATTTCATTTTATTCATTTATTTACCTTCTTGCTGTCAAATATGTCATTCTAATGATTTTTTTTTCAATGACTAATTAAATCAATCTTCTCCTCTTTTTTGTTATCCAAATATGTTCATAGGTACTTAAGTAAAAAAATAAACTATAAACAGTTCTCCATCTAAATGTTGCTTAATTCAAGGTTAAAAGCAGTGTTAACAGGGTTTTAAAAAGACTATAACCCAGGTTTAAGCATGTGCAAAGCCCTTAAATCTCCTAGACTGGTTTCACAGATGTTTCGGCCTTCAGCAGCAAGTTTTTATTCCTCATAGTCATAATATATGCCTGCTGTGGAAAAATACTTACTTTTTCTGCTGGCCAAGGAAAGACAAACTTGGTGACTGCTCTTTCATAGTCAATAAGGTAATGGAAAGAAGCTCTAAATGTCAGTAGACTGAGTGTACCACAGTGTGCATTTGTAAGAATAAATCACAGATGTTTTTTTTTTTTTTATGATTTCCTTTAGTTATTAGTTCACAAATATGGATTGAATTCTTACCGAGTACACATCTTCTTTGTGTGCTCTGATACAACCCCACATTGCTGAGGAAAAAGAAGGCCTGTTAGCAAGGGGGAAACTGTAGTGGATGACCAATGTGGCTGATAGATGGTGTAATAAATACAATAATACAATGTAATGATAGCAGGCAAGACATCTGCACTGAAACTGAATACTTATTTAACACAATATTAACAAAAATAAATAAATCACTGAAATGATGAAATTTAAAAAAAAAAAATCATTGAAATTTGATTTTGGTGGGTTTTGTAAATGACAAAAGGGGGAAGGTACCACTTCTGAAAAGTGGTCAAATATTGGTCAAAGAGGCACATTTACCAGCTGATCCTAATAATTGTGAACGGTCAAACTATCAGTTTATTGCCCTTCTTATTGGTCTAATATAGAGAAATGTTTGATTACACTTTACACGAATTTACCACTGAATCCATATAAAATAATTTGGGTTGACAAAACACAAAAAAAACTTTAATTGTCACACCACAATACAAGTATTATTTAGTCAGATATATATTCTTAAAACATAATAAAGGTTTGAATTTACCTGCATTATAAACTGAAACAGCTATATGTTGAAAAAAAATGGCAAGAGTCGAAATAGAAGATATGATATTACATAAATAAACAAAATTAATAATTTATTTTTAAGAATACATTTTTTGAAGATTAATTAAATTAAGATTTTATTTCCACTGTAATTAATAAATAAAGGATGTGTTAATTATACGACTTTTATTTGTAAGCCTAAACACAATGTGTAGGTAACTGATGAGCATCTACTCTGGAATTTATTATTATTTAAATTTTTGTTAGCATTTATTTTTAATTTGTAAGGAAAATATATTGAATGGTAAATAGTCTAAGAATGAGCTGCTTACCGTGGTCAGTATGGATCGCAGCTCCTCGGGTCCCAAAGTCTCATAACTAATGCCAGAGCTGTAGTTATACTACATGAGTGGGAAAGTGAAACAATATTGCTGTAATACTACAGTTATTAATGCAACAGTGTAAGCGATGATGACCAAAGTTATACATGTTAAAATACTTTAGCTAACCATCTCACCTTGTACAGGTCTGGATTTACACTACTGCTAAGCTCTCCTGCAGTGAGACAAAAAGACACTCGTAACATGTTCAAGTGAAGCCTGACGTCTGTCAAATAGTGCACTAAGTGGATAAACAACTGCTAAATTCAATCAGAATAAAACCCACCATTCTTGTGCTTTAGGGATTTGGATCTCCTGGGAGAGTTTGGATTCTAAGATACACAAAGATTTATTTTAATACCATTTTCAATATTTAATTATTATACTTTTTTTTTACATTTACAAACATACAAAATGAATGTATTATAATTTAGAATATTTGGCTTGCATTTCTAACAAGTGCATGTCTCAAAAAAAGTTGTATACCTTTTCTGACTTTCTCTTCTTGGCTGTGAAAATAAGAGGTTAATAAACTGTTATTAGTGATTATTGAAATCAAGGATTCATTAAGTAAAATAAAACAATGAGGCACATTTGGAGGCAAAATGTGGTGTGGGGGAAGTGAGGGGAAAAAAGAAAGACAGACTGGATAAGATCACCTTTCTTTTCTGAACCATAGGACCAGTCGTTGTCATTGATATCGTCATTGTCTTCCTGATCACTTTCTGACTTGCTTGTGTTGTTGCTGCTGGCTATTCTGTAAAAAGAGCATAAAATGCTTTGAACCTTCACAAGAAATTTCCCTCAGGGGACAACAAAATCTCTTCATCTGGCAGAAAGTCCATGTGTTATCTTTGGAAAATAATGGTTAGATATGTGTCCCCCCCACACCCAACTTTTCATATTTTCCCACCAGTATGTGTCAATTGAACAAAATCACATAGAAATAAAAAACAATAAGGAAAAAAATAACAGCATACAGATTTGTAATGATATTAGGGTGAGTAAATAATTCTGGTCAAATATTCCTTTAAGCATTCCCTTTATCGAATAATGTCTATGAGAAAAAGCTAAACTCATTTTAAAGGAAACACTTATTTGTTAACATTACTTAATGCATTATTAACTAACATGAACTAACAATGAGCAATAATATTCTTACAGCATGTATTAACCTTTGTTAATGTTAGTTAACACAAATGTTCATGTTAATTTACATGTATAAGTGAGCTAAATAGTGTGCCTTCACAGTCCATTGACCTGCGGTTGGCTATTCGGCTACTGTTGCGGCCCATCCCGAGACACTTCTCCAGATGAGGAGCAAAGCGAGAGGCCGCGATACTCCGACTGCAGTTGGGACACACGCACTCCTTATTCTTCCACTGGTTGTACACCTGACCGAAGATGTCTACACCTGGCTGGTCCACTATTTCTATATCAATATGAGAGCATACAGTAAACTAGAGACACATTTCAAAAGCATGCATCGCAGGCTTTAGGAATAATGAATTTGTGTATTTTTGTGTTACACTGTGATTGACTAACCGAAATCCTTCATACTTTCTTGGTCCGTGTCGTCCAGGAAGAAATAGCCCTGTTTGACTGCCCTGTGCACCTCAAAGCACAGCCCTAAACAGGCATCTTCCACTAGGTCAGAGTAAACGTCATGAGCCAAGGCCTACAAAAAAACAACAACAAAAAAAATCATACGAGTTAAACTGATCATATGAAATCATATTTCTTATGACACAGACTACTTTTGGGGCCTGGCCTAAAGCGCACACACATTAACATTTTTGTCTCTGACAATGTGAATTTTAGTGGTGAGCTTGGATTAAACCATTCTTAAGTAAACAGATGCATTCAGATGAACCGTTTTTATTTAGGAATTTAGTTTTTTAGAATAACAAAAATATATATATATACTGTTCTGCATGTTTCATAAATGAGACCCATTCTCTGTAATCCTTTACCTCTAGCTTGGTGTTATCCAGGCCTGACAGAGACATATCCTCCATTTTCATTTGCAACAACTATTGTAGGGGATCTCTCATTGTCGCCAATAGAGAATGGGGTGGAAAACACTGAAAAACACAAAGCCCATTGCATCACAGTCAAATATACCAACAACAACCATTGAAATAAGATAGCATATCAAAATGTCAGCATTTGAAAACACTTTTTACATGCGTTTACAGTATGATAATGTGTGCACATCGTAAATAGTTTATTATTCATTAAATGTTTGATTTTTCTTCTTACAATCAAATGCTAACGTATTCTAGGCTATAACGTCCCTTTCATAACACGCGTATCATTTTTTTGTATTATTTGCTATTCTCAACAAGCTGATATATAGTGGGAATACTGTGTGAACATGGGCGGGCACTGCAATTATCCAGAAAAACAGCAGTCCAGTATGATAATAACCACTGCGTATTTAAACCTAATAACGGTTAAACACAATTGAACATACTGTCACTGTAACATAGTTGACAGGTACGACTGTCGCACTGCCCTGTTTTCTCTATCATATAGGCGGGTTTTGGCAACATTGTTTCAAAACCGCAGGAAAATGTGGAACAAAGTATTAACTGACGCCGCGCGCAGTAAAGCATATTTGTCGCGCTACTCGTTTAAATTGTGTTTCTACTTACCCAGACTGAACGGGCCGGTTCTTGTCATTCACAGTCCCGCTGTCCTCTTAAAGACGACATGGAACAAACATGCTCAAAACGAAAGTACTTGTGAAGATAATGGAAATGTTATCTTAAGATAATGGAAATGTTATAAACGATTAGATGCCTGGTTGATTAAGTCACTCGAGTACAGATGATGTTTGAAAATAAAACAACGCTGCCATTTTGGCTCCAGTTAGGCATCACTAGTCTAATACCGATCTTAGGTGACACATCGATTCTGCTGCCTTGAATTAGTTCCTATATTAATGCGTGTATCAATGCATGTGTGTGTATATATATATAAGAGAGAAAAAACAGAAACAGAAGAACTGTTTAAGAGGTTTATTTGCTCAAATTGTAAATTGCAGGGATATAACATCTCTTGCTATAGAAAACGTCCAAATGTTTCAAATCTGTATTACAAATTTAAGCTTTTTCTCTCTTTTTTTGTGTCATTTCTAAAAATAAACAAACACGGGGAGAACACAACAACTAAAACATACCAAATTAAAAACATGTCCCCAATTGACAAACTCGTTTTGGCTACAGCAGTATATTGCGTAGCCAACTGAAAATACAAACATAATAATGTTCACTCATTACAAAGGAAAAAAAAATAATTAAGAAAGAAAGCTATATGTACAAATACCTTACAACAGCACTGAACCCAACCCAAAGTCTATTTGCAAGTCTCAAAATCCTACAAAATATCAACAAATCTTGAAAGGTCGATCCCGGCCCATCATTCAAATCATCTATAACCAAATTATGTTTTTCAAACTGAGCCAAGAACTTTATGCAGAATACAGGCCTTAATCATGTAGGGCACTACAATAGGTTACAAGTCTGGTACAGCAAACTTTTTTCACAGCAATCCCCACCAAATCAAAATTATTTGCTAGTCTTTTTATGCAAATCATCAGGGTTCAACGTTTTGATAGGAAAAATTAATTTACAGTGCCCCTATCAATTTGAGGGTTGCGTAAAAAAGACTAAGTAAAAGGTCGTAGCTCAGCGCAAAAAGCTGTGTTGTGGGTTACAAATTAGTTAAGTTGGCATTTTAGGCCAGGATATTGAAATGAGAGAATATACCCTCACCCTCAAAACTGTTCATATATACATAAACACACAACACATTAACGATACCCCTCTCTTAAATAAAACATCTCCATTACATTCCTTGAGCTGGTGCGTGAAAGACCTGTGAAGTGGTTAACATTATGGACTGATGGGTAAAATGAAGAAAGAGAAATACTGAAAGAACACTGGATTCCATCATAAGTGCACTGAATTGTGGGGTAACTCACATCCATCATATTTAAAACATAACAATCACGTTTTAAAAAGAAAAAAATTCTTTGGAGCACCAAATAAAACAGTGGTTGGAAAGAGGAACAAAAAAGTCAGCTTCAAACAATATGTAACCATTAATAACAAATGACAAAAAAAACAAAACAAAAAACTTGTTGGTGCCCAATCTGCAAAAAACAAAAGCAATTTTCTGAAAGAACTTTGCTTATGCTGCAGAACAATTAACCGATTAACTAGTCCTCATTATGTAACATCAGTCGTTTTTATTATCTGAATGAACAGCCCGTTTGCTGTGGCTTCATCACATCCATATCACAAAACTGCTTCGGGCAGCATTCCTATAACAGGACAAAAATAAATAGTCCATTTTCACCTTTAACCCCACATCAGGTGCAGGTAAAAGCAACGCACCAACGCCTTGTGAACAAGAACCGAGTGCGAGACCAACGAGGTCCATGGGGCGACATTCAAAATGGCTTCATTTTTCCTGAAAATACCACATTTGTTTTGAAATGAAGAAGCTAAAACAAACACCAAAGCAAAAATGGAGGGAGCAGGAAAAGGAGTGGAACAACACTCCTAGGAAGAACAGGAGGGGTACAGACAGAGGAAAAGAAAGCAGACATTCTTCAGAGTGCAATTATTTGGTCCCCTGTACCTCCCGAAATAATCTGTGAAACTAAAAGACTCTTTGGCTCACTTACAGAAAAGAAAATGGCACCTGATGCTCTCTGTCTTCCTACCCTTAAAGTATAAACACGGGGCATCTTAATAACACCTCATGACGACTACAAGCCAATAGCAGAGCACTAAACCCCCTTTTCTGTGATCAGCAGTGTCGGGAGGAATTTAGACAATGCGTCATCGTGTGTTTTGCCTAAAATGCCTTAAAACCTGCCAAGCAAAATCATTGAGGGAGGAACGAATAAAACCAAAAGTGCAGGGGAGAACAGAAGAGAAGGAAAAGACTTGTGTGACAGCGGGGTGAGCCCCCTCCTGTGGTGGGAAGAGCGCAGTGCAGAGCAGGCTCAGACCCCCGGCTCATGGCTCAGTTCACAGCGTTTCTGGCAGTCTGTGGGCTCAGGCTGACTCGGCTTTGGTTCAGTCCGAGTCTGAACCCGATGAATCAGAGCTGGAAGCACTGCTGCTGCTTTCTGTTTTATTCTCCTTATCCTCCACCTCTTCATCCTCCATGTCTTCATTCTGAAAGTGAATTTAGAAATATTATTTATCAGTCAAATATTTTGTGATTAACAAATGCATCCGTATTGCAAATAGGGATCGGCGGTATGACAACATATATTGTGGCATTATCATGCTTTAAAGTTAAAGATTTTGCTAAATCATTGATATTGCAGCATGTTAATATATACACATAGCACAGTACTACTAATTAAAGTTATTGACACTTGCAGAGTGACAGAAACATGCATGAATGAGAAAATAATGAAATTTGCATGATGTTAAGAGTTCAGTGCACTCTACCTAAAAAAAACACATGGAATTTCATTTGTTTCCTTGTTCTATTGTTTGTAATAAGCTTCTCTGTTCTTAATTTAAAATAAAATAACTATAACTGTATTGTGATATATAGTTATTGGTAAAAAAAATTGATCATATTCTGAAATAAGATTTGTGTCATATTGCCCACCGCTAATCACTAATCAAAGTCTCATTTCAACCCCCCCCCCCCCCTCCCCCTCCCCCTCCCCCTCCTCCCCCTCCCCCTCCCCCTCCCTGTGGCCAGCATGCTTACATCATCTTCGTCATCGTCGTCATCATCATCATCATCATCACTGTCATCAGAGGATGATCCGTCATCAGATTCCTTCTCTTCATCATCATCGTTGTCGTCATCATCCTCCTCTTCGTCTTCCTTTGGACGAGGTCACCAATGAAACAGAATAATCAGTACATGCCGCTAAAAACATACATAGTGGCCAACAGAGCCATTTAAGACTGTACGATCAAACTCACCGATACTTTGGCCTTGGGTTTCACTTTAGCATTCGTGCCACCAGGTTTTATTGTGCTCCTCCGTTTCTGAAGAAGAAAAGTTCAAGAAAAAAAATTAGAGGCGGAAGTTTTATATTAAATTGAAATATAATATATATCAATTAAAGCATGCGATTGGGTTTTTTTTTAGTTAAAAAAAACTACGTGACACACGACTCGTGCACACAGAAAGCTGCTTCAGACAGCGCTTGAACAGGCAAAAACACAAAATTATGCCACAATGCCCATTTTGTTGAGTATCCTCACAAGTCTTAAATGAACGTAAAGAGTTGTAAGAAAATGGGATGCGTGTCAGATCCACCGTCGTGTGATTCAGGTCTTAAAGTGACCACTGTCTGTCATTAAGGATAATCAAAGAACAAAAGAAAAAGAGAAAATCACTCTCACTGCTCTTGACTGAATAACTTTGGTAGCTTTAATAAGGATTGATCTATACTTAATTTAGAATTTATGCAGTTAAGACTGTGGAGTTTGATAACTTTATTCAATATCTGTATATATTCCTACCCATTAGACCTACCTGAAAATCTTAAAGCACTGTTTACAAGGTTACATGGGTCAAAAACAATGAAAACAATAAGTTTTTGTGCATTTTGACAGGGCAAGTAAAAATCTAAACCTTTCTATCTGACTGGGCCAATAGAAAAAATTGAGCCCTGATAAATTGAAGGGCAGGTAAATGTGACATTTATTATAATGGGTTTGTGAAAAGATTGTTTTAAAGCCTAATAAGTTAAAATCAAATTATACTGTAATGCTGAATTGCTATTACGGCTAAATTGAGAAAAAATAACTTAAATATCTATTTCATGGCCTTCTTTCATGAAAAGATGATTAAACAAACATTTTAAATGTATGATACTGTCTTTATGTTGTTTCTACATTCATTTGGAGAATAAATGTAAAATTATTACAATAAAAAAAATATATATTAAAAACTTTAATGTGAGGTGCGATTAATTACAGAAAAATGTGTGATTAATTATTTTAATCGATTGACAGCACTAATGTATATTTTGAGCAGATAGACTGAAATACATGCACATTTATGACCTACCAGTGAGTTATATTCTTTATACACAGTTCTCTCCTGAGGTGTTATACTCTGTGAGGGAGAAAATCATTTTAATATCCTTGAATTCAAAATGTACAAACTGTTGGTTTTAAAAAGAATACAAAATCAATGGCTAAATATATTAGATCTTCATATCAAGCTATTTGTGTTGCTCTAAAATTGAAATTATAATAAAGATATGGTACCGCAAGCCACTGCTCGAGAAGCACTCTGTACTGCCTCTGTTTCTCCTCCGCCATCCTTTTGTAATGGTCCTTCTCTTTCTGAGGGAGTCGCTGCCAGCGGCCTCCGATTTCACCCATGCGCTCTTTCATGGGCAGATGGTTCAGCTCACCGTTCGACAGCATCTCTTGAGAGAACTTCTGATAACCGTTACTGTAGCCACAGGTGAAGAGAACACGATTAGAACGAGTGGGAAGGTAAGAAACATTGAGCTTCCTCAAACACACCAACACTCAGATACACATAATGAACTTACGAGGGTGGTTTCTTAGGTTCCCCATCAAATTTCATTTTCTTCCCCATGATAAAGACTGGGGCAGGTGATCGCATCTCACTCAGCTCTCTCTGCATAAAACAGAAGAATGAAAAAAGGGTATGAAATCTTCCACACAAAAAGCCCTGATCTAAAGAAAAACATGTAGGTTGTAGACACACGATCAGATACTATACTAAATGTTGTTTGGATTTGTCTGGACTCACTTCATATCTCTTTTGGTCCTCTGCAGCCTTCTTGATCCACATGATCTTCTCTTTCTTCTCCATGGTATTCCAGGTGGCCTCCATGGCTTTCTGAGCTTTCGCTCGATCATTCTGACATTTAAAGAAGAGGGAGAGATCAGTGGAGAAAACCATAGCAAATAGAGAATTAGGTAGACAATTTCCTATGGTAGAAATATTTGTGCAGCCATTGGTGGGCAGGACTGCTTCATGTTGTCTGTTCAAGAAAAAAATAGGCATAGAGTCCCGTTTAAAAGTTTGAGGGCAGGACTTTTTTCTCTTTTTTTATAAGTAATTAATGCTTTTATTCAGCAAGGACACACTAAATTGATCAAAAGTGAAAAATACATTTATAAAATTACAAAATATTTCTATTTCAAATAAATGGTTCTCTTTTTAACTTTCTATTAATCAAAAAGTCCTGGAATAAAGAAACGCAACCCGATTTCCACAACAATATTAAGCAGCACAATGGTATAATGAATAGTATTTATCGATAATAATAAGAAATGTTACTTGAGCACCAAATCATCGGAATGTAGTGTTGTCACGATACTAGAATTTCTAACTTCGATACGATACCTTGAAAAATATCGATATTCGATACCACAGAGAAAAAAACTGCCACAATATTAAGGGGGTATTTTTATTTTTATTTAAAGCTAAATATAACAAGTCTAGAACATGACAATGAGGTATATTTTACATGAACAAAAATGTCCTGAGTTCTATCTGTTAATGTTTTTTCATTGGACCAGAGCTAACATGATCCGTTGTATTTTTATTACCTACTGTTATCAAAGATTAAAATATACTGTAACAAATGCATTGCTCATCGGTCATAAATGCCGGTTAATACATTAACGTAATTTGATGAACAGATTTAAACGCAAACATGCGTGCATCACACACAGAAACAATGCTCACTGGATCGGCATGAAGTCAAGTCACCTTTATTTATATATTGCTTTTAACAATACAGATTGTGTCAAAGCACTTAACAGTATCAAATTGGAGGATAGAGTGTCAGTAATGTATAATGTATAATAAGATTATACATTCAATTTTCGGTTAAAGGCATTTCATTATTGAATTCAGAGATGCCATTGATTGTCTAGCTGTTTAGTTTAATTAGTATCTGTGTAATCAAATTGATGATAATCGCTAATGAAGGCAAATTGCAGAATTAAATAATTTTTGAATAAAGTTAAATAGGCACAAGTTAATTTACATTTGACCACAGTTACAATATTTACTTGTCTAAGATTCCTCAGTCAGATTATGTTAACTTTAAGAATTATGGTGGAAAAACAAGACAACACAGACTCATATCAACAACAATACTAGGCCATCTTGGTTAATGTTTCAGAAAAGTTAAAATGAGAAGAGTTATGGTGTGTTCGCACCGAACGCGAATAGAGCGTCAAATACGCGTCTAGTTAGACGCTTGAACATTCGCTCGAGTTCAAATTTTTCAACTTGCGCGGAAGACATTCGCGGCAAACGCGTCGCCCAATTCGCGTCATTCCTAACGCCCGGCGCGAATGATGCGTCTATTCGCGTCTTTGCATTGACTTTGTATGTAATCTTCTCGCGCAAATAATTAAATTCGCGTTCGGTGTGAACACACCATTACAGTGTTTCCTTTAGGATTTTTTTAGCAGTGGGGGTAGGTCTGTCCAAACAACAAACACCCCTGATGCTGAGCATATATGCTGCTAAACGTTACCAATGGAGCCTGTTCCTTAAGTCTGTTTTCACCTATAAAATATTTTTTTACAATGAGGGATGTGAGGGATATTGATAGTCAAACAATCTATTGGGTGCCCGCAGCCCACTCGCAGTGTGAAGCGCGTGTCTGCGATATTCTTCGACATGTCCGCTCGAATATATGAATATATATATGAATATATATATATATATGAATATATATATGAATATATATATATATGAATATATATATATATATATATATATATATATATAAAAACTATATACATTGAAAACTGTATTTGAAATTGTAATTTTATTTCATACTATTACTATTTTTAATCAAATAAATGCAGCCTTGGTACTAGACTTCTGTAAGAAACATTAAACAAATCTGACCCCAAACTCTTGAACGGTAGTGTAGGTAATTTTCCCAATTTAACTTCTTGCACGTATGATTTCATACCTTGAACCGGGCGAGATAGTCTCCAATGACACTCTGTTGCCAGATTTCCTGAGCTGTTTTGGGTGTTTCTGGTAGTTTCCCTTTGTCCTCTTTGCTCTGCTTTTCAGAGTCTGCCTTCAGCGTCATCTCCAGAGTTTTATACTTCTCCTATTAAGAATGATTAAACATTCAAGTTAAAAACAATTTAGTCAGTCAATACAGTGATAGAAGGATCTTAACATCTCTGGATCACTAATGTGTCTTTATTACCTTCTTCTTGTCAGAAAGCTCGTTCCACATGCGGGCTAGAAGTCTGGTGAGCTCCATGTCAGAAAGATCAGGCCTTTCCTGATGAAGTTTTGGGCGCTTCTCTTCTGAGAAAATGAACATTGCAGACACAGGGGGCTTGGGCTTCTCTGCAGACTGTTAAAATTAATAAAGAGAAAAAAGAACAGAAGGGCATTAAGGAAGTGAAGTTCTAGTTACAGTAAGCTCATTTAAGTAACGATCCCTCAATAACCCAAAGATGATTGACAGGTGAACTAACCTTTGCTGTGGCGCTCTTCTTTTTAGAAGCGGGGCTGCTGCCACCACCTCCCCTTTTAAAGCTGCCCATCTTCTGTTCTGACATTATTCTCTGCTGTTCCTCCTCTGAGATACTCTGGGATACACAGGCAACATGTTTAAAATGCAAACCAAGTAGCAAATTGGGTAACACTTTATTTTACAGTGTCATTGTTACATGTAGTTACTATTGTAATAACTATAAATTATGCATAATAACATGCAACTAACCATATAGTAAGTACATGTAGTTACTTAATATTACTCAGCACTTAAATGTATAATTACACTGTAACACGGACACCTTAACAAAAATGCAACCTCAAATTGTTTCAAACAATACACAAACAGAGATGAGGGTCTGTTAAACGTATACTTACTAATAAGTAGCGATTCATCTCAACTTCATATTCTTTCTTTTTCTGTGTAGAGAAAAAATTAAATATTAAAGTGACTGTATCCATGTTGGCTTGTTTATTTTAATAGATGGTTGATCAACAGATGGAAGGGTGCAAAATAAGAGTGTGTTACAAACCTGTTCACAGCGCTTTTGGTAAGCATCTTTCTCGCTCTGTTTGAGGAGTTTCCAGCGCTGGCTGCACATGACCATACGCTCCGTACTGGGGACGTCTTTCATACTGGACATAAGCTCAGCACAGAACATTGAGTAACCATTACTGAGAGGAAAAACAAACAAACAAAAAAAACAGAATGAGACAAAAAAAAACTCATTCAAGAAATTGTTATCATTAAATAAAACTATTAAAAAAACACCTTCTGTAACTAAAATAAGTCTTTAAGTACTAAAACAGAGGGGGGGGGGGGGGGGGGGGGGAATGGAAAAAGCAGATAACAAAACTACTATAAATTTAAAATAATATAAAAATATGAATTAATACCATAATAGGACAAGAAAGAAAAGGAGAAAACAAACATGACATGTCCAGGACACATTTCACCACCCACAGCCTGCCCCCCAAAAAATGAGAAATTGCTATTATCAGGTAAACTTACGAAGGTGGTTTGTCGGGCCGCCCATCAAACTTGTCCTTGAGCTGTCTCTCTGCTTTGGTCAGAGTGGATTTGACGATGTCCTCCTGCGTGATGTTCAACTCTGGGTGCTGCTGGATAAACTCGCGCATTGTCCCCTAAACAAAGACGGGAAAGATCAAACATTACAGCGAAGCTTGCTACTTGCTGGCAAATAGGCTGTGGAAAATGCAAGCATCTTTACCTCATACAGTTTGTGCTGCTCCAGAGACTTCATGATCCACTTCATCCTCTTCTTGTCTGACAGCTGTGGCCACTGCTTTGCAACACTATCCTTAATGTCTTTGGTGGTCGCCTGGAGAGGTATAAGCACAAGTGTTTTACAGCATTCATGTGTATGAAGAAGTCAGCAGCAAATTCTAGAGCGAGTGTGTGTAGAGCTTACATCTGGGCGTCCTTTGAGAAAGGCCTTCTTCTCATGGCTGTACCACAGTTGCTGGGGTGTCTTGGGCTTCTCTGGAACATTGGACTTCTTATTAACGTTCTCTAGAAGGTCGGGATGATCCTGCCTGATAAAACACAAATAAACACTTTTTTAGAGAAAAGCGATGATTTAGAAATGTAAATGAGATGGTAAAGTGTCAATAAGTCAATAGTATCCAGCTGCAGACCCGCAGCACCACCACTTTCAGAACCCCAGCGCCAGAACCGGAAGTAATGGGCGGAGCTTACGTTCTAACACCAGCGCCAGGACCGGAAGTGAGGGGCCGAGCTTACGTTCTAAACCGAGTAACGCCACCTAACGTTTTGGAGCGTAGTTTGCTTAGACACGAAACGGAATTATTACACACGAAGCGTCATACTTTATACATATTATAATGATACATTAAGGTATAGTACAATAAGCATTTTAAAACGTTGATTTTGTGTAATATAATTCTATATAGTTATCCGTTTCATTGTATTATGAGAGTTACTTCCTGATCATGATGGTGAAAAATAATGCTTGAAACTTATGGTCATTTTATATAAAATATACTTTATTTCACAAGAACATGTGCAGCATGCATTTTTCTTTATGTAAAATAATGTCAAAAATCTAAAAAGAGAGAGAAAATCCGGCATTGTTTTAAAAGAAACAATAAAAATGTACCGTACTTCAAATAATAGCCGAGTCCCAAATAGACGATTGTCTCTTTACATGCCTGGTGTGGCTGCAGGTCTGGGTAAATATAAGGCCGGCCTCAAATAGAGGTCGGGTCTGTTTTTTAGTTTCAGGTTGTATTCTAAAACCCGTCAGATCATCCGCTTTTTGGCGGCCGCCAAAGCAAATTTTTGTCCCGCCAAAGCAAATTTTTGTCCCGCCAAAGCCTATTTTGATCGGTGAGTGATGTAGAATAGAATGACTGCTGCGCGTGACAGGGCGCTTAACGAGCAGAGAGAGAGCCCTGGCCGTGCGCGCGCGCACTCTGACGTCTTCGAACAACACGAGCGCTGTCTTGCTCTTTATTTGTCACATACCAGTTATAGTTCATACAACGAGCAGTGACTCACTGTGTAATAAAAACATACCCTAAATATTATTTAAAAGGTGCAACCATTTTAAATATTTTTAAATAGGCCTACTTGCAAAAATGTGTCATTGTAAATAATTCCGCCCCTCCCTCACTTCCGGTTCTGGCGCTGGGGTTCTGGCACTGGGGTTCTGAAACTGGTGGTGCTGCGGGTCTGCAGCTGGATATATCTCCAATAAGTCACTCACCTGAACTTCATCATGCTGACCATGAAAGACTCCTTTTCTCTGAGAAAGTCTTTCACGTATTTCTCCTGTTGACGTCAGATGCAGACAGAACAAACAGGTCAGACAAAACAATGCATGCTTTTGTTGACTGATCTAGAAAGGTACTACTCAAAACAATAGTTGATCCAGACCAAATAGAAAATATGTTCTTCTTTTCAAAGGGACTAGAGAGCAGCAACAGATTTGAAATCAACTGAACACCAGATTCATCCTTAAACTTTAATGTACCATTACAATATCCCCATAATATCAATTTCCAAATTTAAAAATCCATATCAATTTACATTTTATAGTAGTTCTTGAAAAATGTTTACAGACAATGGATCTAATTCACTAAGCATGTATGCGCACAAATTTGTGCATGCAGTCTGCATACAATAGTTTTCAACAAAAAAACCCCCTGATTAATCAACTTTCGTTCTACAATGTATTCTAAATTTACAGAAAAATTTAGGAACAACTGAAACCACTTATGCAAAAATCACACACTCTTGGTGGCCTTTTAAACATGTTAAGATTACATTTTTAAGAGATATAGACCACATATTTAATCATTTAATATATATATATATATATGAGACCCAATGCTTTTTCTTTTCAATTTTCTCTGCACTCACTTTTTTACGCTCTGGGAGCTCCTTGTATTTTTTGGACAGGATCTTTGTGAGATCTAAATTGCTCATCTCTGGATGTAGTTTAGCATACTTGGCACGCTTCTCCATAAAGAAACGGAAATACGGTGTCAATGGCTTTTTGGGGAAGTCTGGGTGTTTCTGCAGAAGATAAATAGACAAAAAGTTAGCATTTGCTGCTGCTCCAAATAACACACTGGACAAAATCTGTCAATTTTAATCCAAGCTTTCAGGACTGAGCCATAAGAATTTCTACCTTCAGCTTCTTTCCTTTGTATGGATTTTTGACATAGTCCTGTGCATCCACGATCAGTTCAGAGAGGGTGCGGAATTTACGTATCTGAGTCAGGAACAGGAATCTTAATGTGACAACCGCATTTATCTTATTCTATAACTTGTCACATACAAAAGTTTTTTCTTTAAATCAAATATTTCAAATACTATGAACATAAATTTTTTCGACACACTTGTGATGCATGTTTCTCTAGTCATTACAACATACAAGTGAAACCCATTGGTCACTGACTAGCGTACCTCACGTGAAACTTCCAGCCATTTCTGTTTGCACATCTCCGCAGAGTATGAGTTAAAAGCCACTTTCTCCCAGTCCAAATGGGACTCGGACGTCTTGTACTTGGACAGATCCTTATCTGGCAGGTTCACCTTCATGGCATCCAAGAGCTTCAATAGGTCACTCTGCTCCCAAACTGTAACAATAAAACATAATAGGGCAAAAATGATCTTTGAGTACCTGTACATCACTTCATGCAGACTAACAAAATATCAATTCACACACAAATTTTAAATACAGGCTCACTAGTATTTAATTAGAATCCAAAATTTTCTTGTACAGTTTTTCCATTAAGTTACATTTATTACTGTTCACGGTGATAAATATACATTTATAATAATAATCATAAACAGTTAAGAATCACTGATCTAAATGATTAATGTTTCTTACCGATCTCTTTAGCAGAGGAGTCCATTTCTCCATTCATTGTCAGGATTAATCACTCTAGAGAAAAACACATTATGTTAATAATTATGTTAAGGATTACAAACGTTGAGGTAAAAGGTTGAAACTCGTACTTACATGGCTTTAACACTATATCGTTTTCAATTTATTTCCATTTTTTATAATAATGAATTGTGCATCAAATAATTAAATAACAGAAAGAATGCATCATTCATGTGGGGATATTTTTTCTGACTTAAGTTGATTCTAAGTTTTTTTTTGGCTTTCAATAATTCTCTTTAAACCAGGAATTGTTGTATGTAAAGTGGAATTAAAATCCAGCCCGACACATAATGGTTGATGTTCATTACACCGCCCCTAAGCGTTTACGCTCCATCGTGAGACAGAGCCCATTGCCTGTGACGGTTTCAAATCTCAAATAACTCTGCAGTCGACACCAGCAAGAGCAAGCCAATCCTTCCAATCTTCCATTTTGTCTACTGAACTAAGACTTGAAACGGATTCTCCTGCACTCTGCGCGCTTTTCGAGGCGAGCGTTTCGTGTAGTAGCTCGAAATTGGACTATATTTTCGGCAGACGAGTGGATACTGGGAGGTACTACAGGAGGAGGAAGGAGCATTTTGGGCGATAGGCAGGCAGCTGCCTGTAGACGGACCAGCTGACCACGGATCGGGATCTGCTTTCGGTCTCCGTCGAGAGGGGGAAACACAGCCAGGGATCATCATGAGTGACTACTAAAGCATGCAGCACCAGAGTCTGCCTCCAAACCAACAGGGCGCGGGTCTCCGCTTCCGCCACGGACACATTCTGGGTCGCCCCCTTTATATTCACACAGCGACTGTATTAAAATGGTTGAACACGGAGGCCTAGTCATAATCTGATGTCGTTTCGCAAATGTGTGAGCCGACTGAATTAGTCACAAAATGGCACGAGCCTTGTTCCAGGGCGAGGCGTCGTCGCTTCGCTGAATGTGTAATGGCGGCGCGTGAGCCAGCAGAGTCCAGCTTTAAAACAGACCCTGGATGAAGGGCATTTTTGCCACAATGAAATGGTCTGAATCAGTGGATAATCAGACCCTTCTTTAATAGAATCGAGCTTTCCTACCATTGAAATGCTGAGGAACAAAACAACAACTATTTTGTGGATTTGAATAGCTTTTTTGAACAAAAGCTTTGAAAACGGGGCTTTAGGTTCGAGGCAAAATACGTCAAAGTTGAAGTGTTTTAAGTATTTATAAGGGTCAATTTAAAAAATAATGTTTAAATTTGATGTGGAAATGTTACTAAATTATATAATTGGTGCTGTTTAATGCATAAATTCTGCTTTACCCAACTTAGATTA
Source organism: Rhinichthys klamathensis goyatoka (assembly GCF_029890125.1). Classification (NCBI taxonomy): domain Eukaryota; kingdom Metazoa; phylum Chordata; class Actinopteri; order Cypriniformes; family Leuciscidae; genus Rhinichthys; species Rhinichthys klamathensis. The sequence goes on along the minus strand of NW_026607037.1, from coordinate 1,555,179 downwards.
TAAACTCAAAATAGATTTGATAGTGTCGGTGTCTAACGTTACGTGTGGAACTGCTGCAAATGATAGCTTACAAATCTACATTTAATAAAATAAAATGTTACAATGTTAAACCGACCTATGACTTGACCTACACCGGAGCTAGCCGGCTATAATAACTAGCATTGAATCCCCCTCCAGCCTTGGTGAGAGCTGAACCAGTCGTCAAAAAAAAAAAAAAAACAATGCAGCCAAAGTCAATCCTTATTACATGTTTTTATATACAAATAACTGTAAGCGGTGTCCAAACGGTCCTCTTACCGTAAAGAAATCTGGTTGTTTACCCCGACTTTCGAGTGACGAGGAATGCGGGGTGAAAGCACGGTGTGCGGCCGTATGGCAGGCAGCAGGCTCTACAAAGGCTTCGAAACTAGAAATGGAAGAATTATACGGTTACTTTTACTTAGTACGCGGTGACTGAAGCACAATTATGACAGTCGAGATCAACTCAGTGAGAAATGAATCAATCCTGTGAATAAACATGTCATTTTGTTCACAATCACAATGGAAAATTGTAACAACCGAGAAGAGGACGCTTCCCTGGCGTGACGACTGTTCTAGAGCCGCCATACTACCCTCCATGCACACGCTGCGAGCAATTCACCTCCACCGAGAGAAAAACCAGCGCGATTGGTTCTGAACTCACCCGGTTTGCTCCTCAAACACAGATAGCCGATAAAATGTCAAATGTGATGGCGAAATTTGCTTTCACAAAAGCGAAAACGAGCCCACACTGTGAGATAACCGAGCTCCGTGATGGCGAACCAAAGGCGGCTGTTTCTTTCCTTCACGAGCCTCATGGAGTCCTGACTCGGAAATGAAGACGACCGCGAGGTCTCCAAACACGATAGAGGTGCCCTTATCTCGCTTAAAAAATAGGTTAGTGGCTTTTAGAGTTACATTAAGAAATTAAACACGGCGAAAGGGTTTGGTATATAAACGGGGGATGTTTTTCCCCGAGTCACAATACGGGAAATTCGGGTAAGGCGACTCGGAATGTACCGTTGCCTTGCACCAAGTCAACGCGAATTTAAACACAAACAAAATCCACCAATGATCTAAAGTCAAAATATTTTGATTTTTTTTTCTTTTTGTCGTTTCATTTAAGAATTTGTTCAAGGTTTGTTTACCAAACGGTCGGTAGGATAAGGCGCTGGTTTGATCTTACCTGTCGCTGCTTGTGTGTGGAAGTGGTGGTGGAACAAGGGGAGGGTTGACTGTTAGCCAGCACTGCGCCGCCGGTCCAGGGCACGGGCGCTCCAGTCCCCGCAGAGCTGAGAGAGACTTCCCCCCGCCTCCATCTCTCTCGCTCTCCTTCCAGTCAGCGCGCAGCTCTCTCGATCCGCTCATTTCTCTTTCCAAGGCGACATCCACATTTTCAATCTCTCCCCTGCCTGCTCGCCGCTCTCATCACGGATGGGTCGCCCGGGTTTCGCTTCCATTTGGATTATAAACTCGGAGCTGCTGTCACGAGCTACCGAGGCGCCATCAAACCTGCACGCTCGTGTGCCGATTCGGGCTTGTTTTGAACACTTTTTTTTATACTCGTGATGATAATGTAAAGTTTTAATATAAGAAGTGAATTTGATTTAATATGTTAACATGTGATAATAAATAAATAAAAATAAAGAAGAAAATAAAAACAGTATTCTTCCGTTTAGTCAAACTCCCAAAGTGCATATGCATTAAGTAAAGAGTGAACTGTTGTGTACTTTTTACATCTTTTCAGTATTTTCAGTCTGACAGCTACATCTTTTTGTCACGTTAAATAATTAAACTCCACCTTGTCTGTTTGTGGGCGTCACCTGCGATGTCCAATCAAGACGTTCTGATTTGGAGAAAACATGATTTTCCAATGAGCGCGCTGCTTCGTTAAACATCAGAGCGGTGACGTGCGCATTTCACTGGAATGCCAGAGTCCAGTGTGGAGCAGTCTATGGTGGAGCAGCACTCCTGCCTCCGGGAATATAGGCCAGTGCTTTTCTATCTTTTATACCCCCACCACAGCCCCATCAGTGTGGCTTGCAATTCTAGTACACTTGCACTGACACCAAACAAGAAATGTGTGTTGTTGTGGCTTGCAATTCTAGTACACTTGCACTGACACCAAACAAGAAATGTGTGTTGTTGTTGTTGTTGTTTTAAACTCGCATTATACTGGAAATCATGTAGCATTATCAATACTGTGTATTATTAAAGGGATAGTTCACCCAAAAATGAAAATGTTGCCATCATTTGCTCACCCTCATGTTTTTCCAAACCTGTATGAATTTCGTTCTTCTGTTGAACACAAAAGAAGATATTTTAAAGAATGTTGGTAATCAAACAGTTGACGGTAGTCACTGACTTCTAACAGCAACTTTCACTAAGAAAGACCTAATAGGGAATACATTTAAACATGAAATCCTGATGGGATGTTTGGCAAAACTCAATTGCAGTCTAAGTATTACAAGTATAAAATACCATACACGGGTAATGTGACTATTTCATGGGCAAACTGAGCATTGTAAAAAAAAACCAAAAAAAAAAAAACAAATTATTACTTTTATTTAGTGTAGCGTCTGGACCAATCACACACAAATTATTCATTATATTTAATGAATAATCCAGCAAACTCACTCTCCCAACAAAGGTCTCTGAAACTTCCCCCAAAAAAACCTAACATCACAAATTAAGCTAACACATGGCGTCCTGTTTCACGTTGAGACTGATGAGTTTTATGACCCTAAAAGAATGTGCAGGAAATTGTGACTTAATTCTTGCTGAGAAGGAGAAATTAACCCTTTTAATCCTATATATTCTATATATATAACCATGTGATAAATGTATTAACATGTATAATTTTCCATCTCATGATTTTTCTTTTATGTGGTTTGGCCTATGTCTTCATTCTCTCTTCTAAACTATTTTGGTCTGAAACATGACTTGCATACTATGGTTAACCAAAATCATATAGCATGTTTAATCTCTATAAACTCCAGTCTTCGTCCCCCATTTGTTAGTTTATGCCTACATTACATGTTGCTAACTTTATGATGCATTAGTATTATAAGAATCTTGTAGATTCCTTTCGTAAACACCCAATGAAATTAAACATTCAAATGCCCTGCTAGAACACAAAGGGTTGTAAAAACTCTCTCCAAAGGGACAGCTTCGTATTGGCTCACGCACCTCCAGAGGGTGTGACATCTTCACACTTTAAAAATCACTGATCACAAGATTAGCTCTCTTGCGCTTGCTCTCTTAGCCTCTGACTCTCTTGGTCCTTCCCAAGAAATCCTAATGTGAAGATGAGGCTGAACTAGAAGTCCCTCAAGGACTCCCAAGCTTGCGGAGTATTAATATAATATTTCATAGAGCTAATTTTCTACATTACCAAGGATACATTACATTGACCAAAAGTTACAGTTAAGTCTTTCTTTTTTTTCTTCTTTTTTTTATAAATATATCTATTTTAAATAAATTCTGTCCTTTTGAACTTTCTACTCATCAAAGAATCCTGCAAAATATGTATCATGGTTTCCACAAAAATATTCAGCAGCACAACTGTTTTCAACATTGATAATAATAATAATAATACATGTTTCTTGAGCAGCAAATCATATCAGAATGATTTTTGAGGGATCATGACACTGAAGACTGGAGTAATGATGCTGAAAATTCAGATTTGATCACAGGAATAAATTACATTTTAAAACAGATTAGAAAACAGTTGTTTTAAATTATAATCAAATATTATAAACAATTTTTTACTGTATTTTTGATCAAATTAATGCAACCTTGGTGAGCAAAGACTTCTTTCACAAATGTTAGTAGTGTAGTTAATAATATGTAGATATACTATTCACTGTTGACAATATGACAAAAAAATAAAATAATAATGGCTTATTTGAACCTACTGACGACAGCACTACATTTTAAACCCTTATGGTGTGTTCAGGTCATTTTGACCCGGAAAGGATTTTCTTTTTCCCGAAAATATACTATGTTATCACATTGGACTAAAACGTACTGACTTCGCTCACACAGGGTATAACTACTACAATTTTTGGGATCATTTTATGACTTTTTTGTAAAAAAAATTCACCTTGTTACACGGTGTTCCCAGACAAAAATGACAGGCCTTTACTAAAAATACCCAATAAATCTCTCATTGTTTTCTTTAAATTAGAATAGGTTTTGTATTTATTTTTTAAACTGACTGATTGTAGGCCTCATTGATCAAAAATGACCACCCATTGAAAATGAATGGGGGAGATAGAAAATAAAACAAACATTTAGTGTTCAGGAGCATGTTCATGTTCACATATTTACATGTGACACACACACACACAAACAATTTTGATTATTACAGGCTTTCTTTTTCACAGAGATTAACTTTATCCTCAGATCAATGAGGCTCAGAATGAGGCCTAAGTTCAATCAGTTTAAAAAATAATTGTCCTAATTAAAAATAAAAAAATTGACAAAGAGATTGAATCCGCTATTTTGTGATAATATAGCATAACGATTGATTTACAAACAATTTTTAAAAGGCCTGTCATTTTTTGACCAGGAATACAAAAGGTATTAGGGTTTTCAACACAGCGTAAGGGTTAAAGTCAAAATATGAAAACCTGCTAAAGTTTTAAAGAATTTTAATCATTAAACAAAGTCACACAGCATAACAGACCAAGCACACATAAAATCAACTATTCATTTATACGCAAAGGTATTAAATCTTTGCAATAGTAACCTATATAGCTAACATTCTGTATTTGTAAGCCTATTATATTTACAGGTATGAAGTCCCTGAAATTCTCATAAGAAATATAAAGGCACATTTTGCATAGGCATCACCTGTTAAAGCAGGATGGGATTTACATTCGAGCTGGTGTGTGGTTGACATACTTCACACTGGCATAAGATTTTTTTTGCATGAAACTCTGAATACATTAAATAAATAAACACCATGATATATAAATCCCAAATTTATATTGGGGTTGTTCTAGGGGGCAAAAAAGTCTTATCAGGCACACAAACACAGAAATAATAAAAAGTCATGTAAAAGAATGTTCTATGAAAAAGTAAGTAAAAGTAAGACAACATTGTGATAACTATGGAATGTATATGAACAGTTTATGAAATTTAGGTGTGCATTAATTGCATTCTAAAACTTTCATAAAAGAAACACTGAGATTTGTTCAGCTAAAATTTGAATGTACAACAGATAAAAATATAAGCAAAAGATTATCATGTAATGCACACAGTAAGATGAATTCATAGTGGCTTGGATTCAAGAATCAAGAAAGACGTCCAAAGAAGTTTTGGGGTTATTTTAGTCATCCTCATCATCAAATTTCACATTTGCATCATCTGCATCCAGCTGTAAAAGGATGAAATATGCACTCATAAATAAACAGTAGATAAAAATTAAATGACTGTGATTAATCAAAGCATGGCAACGTTCTTGTGATAAATCTTAAAATATTTCTGTCAATCTATTATTAATACAATTAAGAATATAATAATTATAAATCTCAGTACATTATATGTACAACATGACGGCATCATATCATAGGCTACACAGATAAGTGGCTTTGTTTTTCTATTAAGACATGGTGGGTGAAAAGTGCATGTGCATTTCTTGTGTCTCAGCGCTATAAAAGAGATACTTACACATTTCATTTCCATGACAGTGAAGACTTGACCGGTCATGAACATTCTTAGAGGGATCGTGAGGATCAGGACAAAGGGCAGGGCAAGTGAAAACGCACTTGATTTTACTGCCCACAGAATCACCAAACACATCACTTGGATCAAAGTGTACAGGTGCATACGCATAGTCGGCACCTGTAGAGAAACAGAGAGAGAGAGAGAGAGATCTGTAGTTAGATCGATGGTTGGAGCAATAGATGAGATTACTAGACATGGCCAGAAGTATGTGGACACTCCCTTCTAATTATTGGGTTTGATGTTTAGATGTCCACGCACATACACTACCCTTTAAAAGTTTGGGGTTGGTGAGTGTTTTTGAATGTTTTTGAAATAAGTCTCTTCTCCTCGGCAAGACTGCATTTATTTGACCAAAAATACAGTGAAAACAGTAATATTGTGAATCGTTTTTACAATTTAAAATAACTTTATTTTTTATTTTTTAATATATTTTAAAATGTAATGTATTCCTGTTATGGCAAAGCTGAATTTTCAGCATCATTACTCTAGTCTTCAGTGTCACATGAGCCTTCAGAAATCATTCTAATATGATGGTTTGCAGCTCAAGAAACGTTTATTATTATCAATGATGAAAACAGTTGTGCTGCTTAATGTTTTTGTGACTTATTTTTTTCAGGATTCTTTGAGGGATGGAAAGTTGAAAAGACAGTATCTATTTAACATAGAAATAATTTGTAACATTATAAATGTCTTTACTGTCATTTTTGATCAATTTAATGCTTTCTTGCGGATTAAAAGCATTAATTTCTTTCAAAATAAAAGTGGACTGATACTTTTTTACAGCAGTGTACTTTTGTCCATAGTCTATATGTGTTGATTAAATAAATCTTACACGGGTGACAAATGGAACAGGTGGATGATGCTTTTTCGGCATAATAAGCATAAGCATACGGTCCCAAAGTTGGATGCCACTCAGGGAAGTGATACCCATATAGAGGAAGATCCCGAACAGAGCCGTCATAGGTATCATCTTCAGGACGGGCTCCATGAGAATCGAGACCCCTGTGGGTGAGAAATTATTACTATTACGTGTATTGTTCAATAATATTTTATTAAGTATTATTATGCCAATTAAAAAAAATTAATATGGCAATAGAAGCGAATTGCTTTTGTTTAAACATTTATTTAGTGTCGTTATTTCAGATTAAGGGCTTGGAACTCACCAACCATCACAGCCACCAAAATACCACTGACTCTTTGTTCTAGCACACGTTCAATCTGCGGTCTGGGGCCTTTGGTCATGACGGTCAGGGAGTTGGCGTGGGTGACAGATCTCACTGTAGCAGCACTGAGCCAGGGCACACCAAAGATAGAGCCAGCTCCTCCCAAGAACACCAAAATCAGGAGGTCCAGATGGAAACCAGAGCCTTTGACCATTTTTCTCTCAGGCTTACTCACAATCAGCCTGGATGGTAAGGAAAAGTAAGGTGGTAAAGGCAGTGTAGCAACACCAAGGATGACCAAAATCCTTGCATTAATCTTCACTTTGTTACATCTTCTTGCTGTTTTCTTTATGTGTCTTCACCCAGTGCTGCTGCTGAATTGAAATGTGTTCTATTCTGAATATCATTATGAGTGAGGAACTCACGTGGTGATCTGGGACTCAAGGAAGATTAGGATGAAGACCAACAAGGCAGGGACAACACAGGCGAACATCAACCAGACAGGGAATGGCTTCTTCTCACCCATTGGGTTGATGAGCCAACCTCTAGCAGACGGGTTGGACACGGTCAGCCCCTTTGGCACCACCAGTTTCTAAAGCAGGAAGTAAATAGAACATGAGACACATTAATGGAACCATCAGTTATAATGGTCAAAATCCCAGAAAGTCTTGATTAAAACAAGTGATTTCATTTATGTTTGGGTCCAGATTGCAACATTTTATGTTATGTATGAAACATGTTTGTCTTCATTAGCTTATTCACTACAGGGACTTTTACAGTTTTTCATAATCGCTTTGCCTCAATTCACAAATAAAATAAAATAATAATAAAATAGGTTGAAATCTAGGCACATGTGTGCAAAAGAGTAATTACAACTGTCTACAATTTGCACAATAACTAAAGCGCATGGCTTGCTGTTCAAAACTTGATTCTTACAACATTCTTTCATTGTGTGAGCCATCACATGCAAAATGATTCATTAACTTATCAAAATCTGTCAGACATACGTTTATTCCATAAATATCTATGACATGGAATGTTTGTGATGTCTTCTAAATTTGCCATAGCTAATGACCTGCCATAGTAATAAAATAGGAATCACCATAGAAATAAGCCAATCAAGTTTGGAAGCATAGAGCTTGCCGAGAACAATCACCACCATTTTGATCATCACAACCGTGAACAGCAGCTACATGCTCGTGGAAGATGGATCTTGTAGTGTTACATACTGTGAGGAGATATATATATTATGGAATTACTGTACTTGCCATTTTGGGGAAAATTTCTGTTCTCTATTTATGACTTCAGTATAAGAAATGTGAAAAAATGGACATGCAAATATGAATTTTCTGTTTCAACACATTGCTACAAAAATAAAGCTAGTGCATACATACAAATGTTCATATTCTTTTTCTACGTACAACAACATTGAAAAATGTAATTAGTATATTATAACAAACATTACAAGAGTTACTGCCATGGTGAAAAACCATCAAAACATTTTGAGCAGTATGGCTCACATGATGACACTTCTCATTTTGATGGCATGGCCAATTTACTGAAACCATTACTAGGCTTAGAAGCATGAATTAAATGTTGTAGGTGAGTAACTACATTTTTCAGACTTGTTGTGATGTTCCATAAACAGTTGTGACAATTGCACTTACAGTTCAGAGAATGTAAAAACTGTAATAGCAAAACACGTCTCTGAACAATGCAACAGGAAGTGTTTGGCTAACCTGTGTGTAGGCATCGCTGATGCAGATATCCACAGCGATCATGAAGAAGATGGCGATGGGGACACCAAAATCTCCAATCATTCGTCGGATCTGGTGGTGTACAGTGTTTTATTAGTAACATGAACTTAAATATAAGCTTTTTGTTTAAAATTTTGTTCCAACCTTCCTCGGCAACACTTCAACCACAGGTAATACATTAAAATGACATAAAATGTGGAGTATTAAATCAATTTAAAGTAAATTTAAAGGCTTTTTATTTGGTCTCCTAAAATGACTCTTGAATTTTTTCCCCCCAGAATACATACAGAATTACTGATTAAAATATCCTTATTGTTTGAAACTTTGAACCTATTTTCGGCTAAGCAGTATCAGAGTTTAAATAAAAAAAATGTAAACTGGGCATACTTACGGGGCCAGGAAGGTATGTGCTAGTTTTAAACCCACGGAGATACATTGCAATGAAGAAACATCCAAACATAAGGCACATGGATAGCAGGGCGGTGTTGGGATATGCTCTCTCTATTATCGCATGATGTTCGGTAACATTGCCATGAGTTTGGTCTGTGACGTTGATAATCTTTTTGACAGGGTGGAAGGGGTCTTCCAAGGTATCATTCAAGTGTTCGTAGTTCAAAATTAAAGGGTGCGCTTTGAAAATCTGAGGAGCAAGAAAACAAAGCATAGAGAAAAAATAAGAAGATTTGAGGACAAATTATATTATGTGATCTAATCAAATGAAGTGTGTGTGCATTTGAAAGCCTGTACATACCTTGATCAGCTTGGAAAAGGTCTCGTAGATGAAAATGAGAGAGATCAAGATGGAGAAGATCTCCTGGGTGAAGCGCGAGATGAAACGAACAAGGAAGCTCCCCTCCACTGCCATAATCACCACCACAATGATGATCAACCACATGCCCACCCAGACACGGCCCACAATGTACTCAAAGCCATTAGACTTGCAGAACTGAATGGAAAAGATGAACGTTTTTAGATGGATGAGAAAAGTCATACAGGTGGTGATAATCTACCTCGTTAAATACCAATTCTCACTGATAGAAGCATCACCTGAAAGAAGGCCTCCTCAAACACCATCAATGGACCGGTAAACCCAATGATGAGAACTGGTTGAGCCGCAAACAGACAAAAGATGATACCCTGCACGCAGGTAGAGACCATCATCTCAGAGACCCCCATCATATGCTCCGTCTTATCCGCTAAAATAGAGAAACGGAGAGATTTTAGTTCAACGGATACTCGACCTAACAATTAAAATCTTGTCACCCTCATACAGTCCCAGATGTATATGATTTCTTTCTTCAGATAAGCGCAAATAAAGATTTTTTTTTTTTTTTTTTAAATAATCCATCTCTGTGGCTCCATATATTGCAAGTCTACAGAACTTCCAAAGTTGACTCTTCAAAAACCATACAGTGTGAACACAACGGTAATCCACACGACCACAGTTGATGAATCAATTTCTTCTGAAGTGAAATGAAAGAAAAACTACACTCCAAGCAAATCAATTAACTATTAACAATCACTTCTGGCCAACTGTCATACGCAAGGTCATGCTTTAAGTAAATGTCAGCACATTGTAAAGCCTGACATAAGTGCATCTAAACGTGTTGACGTACCACTTCTGGACACTCTAATGAATCCACGTGTGACAGCTGGCCGGAAACATGGTTTATAAAAGTTTAAAATATATAGTAGCACTTTTCTTACACAGCAATTATTTTGCTTCAGAAGACATTGATTCAACAACTGTGGTTGTATGGATTACCGCCGTGTTCGTGACTCAGAGATGGAAAGCCATATTAAGAAAGCCATATATATCTGGGATTGGGACGGCATGAAGGTGAGAAAATGGTAAGTAATTCGATTTTTTGGGTGGAGTTTGCCTTTAATGATTTCATCCTGTCTAGGTGCGCCAGGCTAAAGATGAAATGTGGACCAGGACCAGCTGCTAAATGAGACTGATTCAGATCTTTCTCAGTGGTGTGATTAGTCAAGGCTTGCAGTGAATGTACTTACCAAGAAGTCCTCCGAAGGTGATGGCAGGAGAAAGGGCAGCGAAGTAGATGAAGATGACAGAAGACAGCACCTGAGGGTCCAGTGCATCTTTGAAGTCACTAAGGTAATGCTTGTAGCGGCGTTTTAAGTCTTTGACCATTCCGCCAAACGGATAGCCGGTACGGGCCAGTGGATCCTCCTGTGGCTTCTCAGGTCCAGTTGAGGCTAAACAAACAATTAAACACAATTCATTGGATGTAATTCCAGATTTAAGACTAGGATGGTCTAGAGATAATGAAAGAGAAGGACAGTTCCTTGTAGTCATTATTGATTAATCTAAACCGCATATTGATACGTGTTTGAAATTTTGTAGTAATATAAAATAGAAATGTGACGTATAAAGAGAGCTGAAAGCATGAAAATGATTAAATCTTACTAATGAAACTAGGCATTGCTACATTACTAAATGTAAATATGAGTCTAACTATGTTAAATATTTTGCAGGGATCCAGGACTAGCATCCTAGAAATAAAATGAAATTATTATAATTAGGTCAAATTTTGCTCTTTGAGAAGTAAGATGACCAAATCCAGCGAATCTGCATATGGAATCTACAATCTGTAAATTGTGTTAAATGGAGCTGAAAGTACAATACTCATATAGGTAGCTCAAAGCATCAACAAATGATTTGATAAACATCATATTATTCAGATTATTTAATAAACAAACACACAAGGGGAGCAAAGGATGTGTAGAGATTTAAATGTCAAATTAAATGAACAAAGTGACGCCTGTAACAACAGCTTATCATTCTATGAAGACTGACCTTTGCTCCCAACCATGAGTCGGGTATCATTTGGGCGGATCCTATCACGCAGCATCTTCTTCTGGAAGTTGATGATTGGCTTCAGCATGCTCTCATCCTGGATTTCTGTGGGTGGGATCACAATGCTGCAGTCCATGAAGTCTGCCATGGCATTGGTCAGATCCTTCCCATTTGTGGCCAAGTAAGCCTCCAGAGTGAACACCTGTTTGCAGGTACAGGATGAAGATGAGACATTATATATATATTCATTCAATAACATTTCAGTGCAAAATCCAAAGTTCCTCCTCACCCAATCGGCCATTAGTGCTGCCATGGCCCGGCCACACTCATGATAGTCCATGCCGCTGTGACTGGGGCCCATCAGGAAGAAGACAAAACGAACTGGAACTGGAGCTTCCAGAACCCCTTCCATCACCACTGAATCCCGCAGACGTGCAAACGCTACCACTGGTTTTTGGAGGTTCTCCACCACACCTTGAGAGAGAAGGAGTGAAGAAACATGAGCATGCAATGTGCTGGAAAATAAAGAACAATCATTTCATACAAAATAAAAAATGAATGTACACTCACCTGATAAAACTACAGAGGCCTCCACACGATCAACCATGTCTCGCTGAGGATGAACAGAACAGTGCAAAAGTCAGTATTTGAAACTAGCAGAGCGACATACAAACGTAGAATAAAGGCAAAATCATTTTTTGACAAGGTTTTAAATGAAGTCCTTTACAATGGGTCTGGAAAACTGTACTGGAATGTTCCCTTTTTTATTTTTTTGAGGCTATATGTTGAGTTTTTAATTGTTCGGATGCTAAAAAACAGACAGAACCTGACTGAGCGTTTAAAGTCTAAAACTGAAAGGACAAAAGGATTTTAACAAGCAGGATATCCTGGTCTTAGTCTCCACCCTAGCTTAAAAATCAGAGGGAAATCATAGATCTATATGGATGGGTGGATGGATGGATGGATGGACGGACATAGATAGATAGATAGATAGATAGATAGATAGATAGATAGATAGATAGATAGATAGATAGATACCTGTTTGCTGACTGAGAATGTTTGCAGCTCTATGTCTGCTGAACCAGGGCTTAAAGTAGGCTCTAATTGACTGTAAAGCAGAAACAATATTAGTCATAAAGTTTATTTCCATAGACAGTCATATAGAGCTGTGACTCATATACCAATTAATATGGATCTCTGAAATAATAATAATAAAAAAACATAACTTTCCTCCACATACACAAACACAAAGCTGCAGAGATAATGGGGAGCCTTACGTGCGCTTGCGTTGCAGTATGGTCACAAGAGCATCACGGTCTGTGGGCCGGATCTCTTCTTTGAGCAGAAGCTGTTCCACCATCTTCTGACCAATGCTTGATAAGCTGCTGTCATCAACATCAAGCAGCACCGCCCCTGGTTACAGTCATTGTAAACATAAAAAAACCAACATAGAACCAGCATGAATTTTCATCTGTCACCAGCAGTTCCGGGGTCCACTAGGGGCCCCATGCAAACTTCTAATGCCTGCTACAGACAGTGTGATTTCAGCAATCCAATAAGATCATTACAAATGTAATCACACTGTTCAACATGGATCTAATAAACTTGGGTACAACATGTATGTAGACTACAATGATGACACCTATTGAATCATAGTTAGTGTAGAAGAATAAAATGTCATCTGCATGCGCTAGTGGTAAACAAATATGAATCGCACTTTTGCAATTGTGGTTTTTATGTGTGCTGAAAAAAAGAGAAAGAAGCTAAAGAGAATATGGACGTGGTCATGGCTAGGGAAAAGAGGCCAACTTGGCATACCAATTTTGCAAAAATGGAGCTTGAGGTAAGTAGTTTTACATTTTAGCTCAATGTCATGTTGATCAATACGCCATTTCATGTAAAATTTTTATGTAGTAGACGTAGGTCAGCAAACACAATGTGAGATGATCATGTTAAATTCCTGAAACTGTCAGAAAATGATCGCAGGCTATCTTTGGCCGCAAGACCGGGACAACGGCCGTCTTTGCCCCTCTCTCACTGTATGATGTAGAACCAACCGTTTGGAGCCACGATTGGTCATCTTTCATCTGTGACTGCCCAAAATCATACAATGTGTACTGGGCATTAGGGAACCTCAAGATGTCTTAAAATGATTTAAAATAAGACAAAACATGCTTTAAAATAAGCTAAAACAACTAACAAAAATCTATTTATTTCTTATTTAAATTCAAAGACAAACTTCTGAAATTCTAAAATTAAATAATTTTAATTTTAATTAGAGTTATTTTAGTTACTTATTTTAATCTATGGATGTACATTTGTTTAAAAAAAAAAAGTGTGTGTGTGTGTGTGTGTGTGGGGGGGGGGGGTCCTTCAAATATGTTGGGGACTTATTGTGGTATGCTTTATAATCTGAAACAGCATTCATTATTTTCATCATGTGACAAGTGCGATGTCAGCATAAAAACTTTGAAAGAGAGCTTTGATTTGCTTGGTGTTTTTTCATGATTTAGTCACTGAATTAGCATGCTCTAGTTGAGATATGGGCCTTTGTTAGAAGTATATTTAGCTGTTTATGCGGTCACCACAAGTTATGCATTCCCCGCAGAGTTTAGCTCCAACCCTAATTAATCACACCTGATCCAGCTAATAAAGATCTTCAGGATTACTAGAAACTTCCAGGGAGCTGGTTGGAGCTAAACTCTGCAGGACACTGGGCCTCCAGGAACTGAGTTTGAGACCACTGGTCTAAAGGTTAAAGGAAACATGTCACTTAGTGTCTCACCTGTGCTCATGACCTTGCGGAGTTGAATGAGGCTTTTGAAGGTGAGATAGGAAATGTGGGCCTGGCTCCACTGTCCTGTGGCAGGGCTTAAGTTCTCCTCGTAACCCACCCAGCGTCCCATTTCCTGCCACAGCTCCCCACGAAGCTCATTCAGCTCAACGTATGCCTGACGTGGACAAACAGAGTGTTTCATTAAGTGTTTTAAAAAGAAGTAAATGCAAGTAAGTAATTAATCTGTTTCACCTCCGCATCTCCTCTCTTGATGGCATTGGTGTTGGTATTTCGAGCGGCTGAAAAGGGAGATGGAAAAAATGAGTATCGAACCAGGAAGATTTAAGGTTTGTGTTTTTATATGCATGTGTAAGGCAAACACACCCTCTAAGTCTCTAGAGAAGGTGAAGGTCTGATGCTGCAGCTCTTCCTGCTGCCTCATCTGCTCTAAGTCATAGCTGCCTTTGTGTCCCCCGGGTGTCCTATAGAGGGCGACAGAGAGCACATACTACAACACACACCAGGGCAAAGACCCGACTGTCACAGCTCCACACACTCACCAGATCTTATGCACCATAGGCCAAGCTGAGCTCCATCGTCTTATAAAGCGACTCAAGCCATCCCTGATACAAGAAACATAAACCTCACTCTGTCTAGCCCTCGCACTGCCCCGCTCGGCCACAAGGGCGCAACATTTGACATCTTTACTCTCTCTAGTCCTAATGTGGTGTGCAGTCCTCTTTTTTTGGGCACAATAAGCCACCCACATTCATCACTACCCATGAAATTCAATATGAAAGCCTATCAAATAATCATTTTTAATAATAATCCAAGATTTAAATGATTAGTACATTTTAAGAAGATTTTTTTCAGATGTCTGATTAGCTTCTCTCAAAAATAAACTACTATATAAATACAATAACTGACTGATAATTAAATAAAATGTGGTTACTATTTTGTTAAAACATATCTGTAGCATATCACCCCAAAATGAAAATAAAGATTTTTCCAGTTTTTTAAGGAATATTTAGATGTTTTGCATTGAACGATTGTTTTGATGACAGTTCATTCATGACCTTATTCTCATTTTTGAAAACTGATTTCTATTTATTTATTTAAATTAAAAAGTATTTATACATCATGTTGTACGTCCTTTAAAATATGCTCATTTAAATATAAAAAAGAATATTCTAATAAAAAACAATAATAAAAATTTCTGGATGCCCCCCCATTTCTATCAATGTGTTATGTGTGTCCATATGATACTCACAAAGTGAATGGAGATGGTAGAGGTGACTCACTGTCCTCGTAGGACATGTCATTGTCCTATAGAGAGAGAGAGAGAGAGAGAGAGAGAGAGAGAGACACACTGTTTTACTACACTGTATGACATGTAGCTTATAAATGTAAAAATTCATTGTACATCAACCACTTAATGTGCTATGAGATGCTTTCCTCACCCCTTCAAACGATATGGCTTCCATCATCGAGACTGTCTTCTTTCTGTCAGAAAGTCTCACACATAACCTTCATTCACACAGAGAAACAAAATAACACAGTAAGACTAAGACCTGCACACCTGCTACAAGCAGTGGTTATTGTTCATTCATGTATTCCCCTTTATTAAAGTGTTATCATTTCAACACACTGTTCTTGAGAACTAGAATGAGTTTTACCTGTAAACTCATGCCTCATACTCACTTTACTTAATACGATTTGCATAAAATATTTACAGTATATTTGTAATAGCACATATACATATATATTATTCATGAAATTATAGTTTTAATGTTCTGTATGTATTTGACTAGTTCTTTTAAAAGCAAACACTGAGTATCAGATCACAACTCAGTTTTCAAGTCTTTCAGAGGCTCAAAAACGGAGGCTCACCCCTAACTAGCACAAGGGCGTGTAAGAGCCACAAACAGACAATCATCTGAAGACTGAACTTCTATCGTGTGATAAGGACTCTTCTGTTCCTCGTGGACTGAGGCAGATAGGGTGCAGCAGAGGGGTTTGGTGAAGCCCTCTCAACTACTTCGACAGATAGTAAAAACAAATGTATTCCCCATTTTAAAATAAAAATGGATTTATCAACATTTTCTAGAACCTCCTGGGATTTGTGCTAAACATTATGAGTGAGGATGAACCTAGTGGAGGGAGAAGAGAATATGAAGACCTCCGATGCAAAAGCCTCTAAAAGCCACCTTTGTCAAAAATGAGATAATGATTTTGAGTGAATGCTCTCTGCACATAGTATACGTTCATCAAATACTTTCACTTCAAACTCACTAAATCCCAGCCTCAGCCCATTCAGAAATGCTTGGGTATAGAAACTTTGAAACCTATATATAGGAGCCTGATAAAATTGTTAATACTAAACAAAAAACTTTAGACGGACTTAGAGGCTTTTGCATCTGCAGTCTTCATATGTTTCCTTAAATAGTTTATTAGAATTTTTTTCAGCTAATTAGTTAAATATGCCAATGTGACCCTTAGTAGGTTAATTACATATACAATCATAAACAGAATTAAACACTTTCCATTAAACAAAATACACAATAATGCATTTTGTAATGCTTATTTTCAGTAAGATGAACATTTCATCATCTTTAGATTTGCAAACAAATTTGTACAAGTGTAAAGTTTTAGGAACTCTTTTAAATATACAGCCAAGAAGAATTGCTTAAATCCACATTGCAAAAGATTATATGATCAATAAGTTATGACAACATATGTTTTTACATTGTTTTAACTCATCAAAATAAGTTATTTTCAACTTTTTTTTGTATAAGTTCTACAAGATTCAGCTCATTTGTTTAAGTCAGTTTAATGTAATTTAAGTTGAAATGACTTCAGCATCCAAGTTGCTTGTACTTAAAAAATGTAAGCAGCACAATGTTTTTTTTTTTTACGAAAAGTGTTATACATTCACAGTCTGTAGCTATAAGAAACCGAGTATGAAAGCTCATTTTCAGGCTCAGTCTTTTGGGATAGTTAGAAAAAAGCTCTATAATTAGTAGAGACAATATATATATGACAAAAAAAGTTTCATAGTTCTTCCAGCAACACTTGCAAAATGACTGATAATTTACTGCTGCAAGTAACAATGAGATCTGTACTGCTCTTAAAATGACCTTTAGCAGGTGTCCCCCTGTCTGCAAGTGACCACCGTCTCATTCTAAAACACTTAATCTGACTGTTTAACAGAGCACAACACACCCTTACCTGAGTCCAGGTGGTCCTGGCGGGTCTGTGCTGGGTGTCCGCGTCTACACTTTGAGCGCCCAACTCAAGACTGACCTCTGACCGATTCAAAAGGCATGGGTGGGGATGGAGGGGTAATGGAAAAAGAGAGAAATACGTAAAGTCACGTAGTGCGGGGCAACCCGAAAAGCGACAGCATGCGCAGAGCACCCAGGGGTGGGAAGGAGTGATAAGACCACCATAATCAGAGAAATAGCCTTATCGATGGGGCCACCTTACAGCAGGAATACCCCGACCCTAATACCACTCCCAAAAACAGTGAGAGAGAGAACATAAGAGAGAGAAAGAGTTTGAGGCCTATAGTTTAACAAGCATGGTACAGACTCAGATAGGCTACCTGTCCTAAATTAATTCTGCATCCTTATTTGACTGATTCAAAATGCATGGGCTCGCTCATGTGAATTGTGCACTTTATTGCTAGCTGCCAAGGTAAGAAGTTATCTGCAAAAAACCAACAACATAAATATAAAGTATAAATAACCCAATGCTCAAGCCACTCCCAGAACAGTAACAGTTAACCTGGATGATGGCCAAATTCTGACACACTTAGAGAGAGAGAGAGAGAGAGAGAGAGAGAGAGAGAGAGAGAGAGAGAGAGAGAGAGAGAGAGAGAGAGAGAGAGGTCTATGTGCAGTGTTAATCTGGAGCTCATCACTAGCAAGGCCCATTAATCATTAAAAAAGCATCTTGCCTTCTGACGTCAAGCTGTGTAGAGGTTAGGGATTCCCTTCACATCAGATAATGGAGGACACCCCTCCAAAGGTGTCTGGGGGGGCGCTTGAAGGGGTTTCCCCCTCCACGGCCCTCACATCAGTTTCATATGTCACCTCTTTTTCCACTGAGTCACGGAAACACTGTCTCTTGAGCCAATGAGAGCTTGTTTAAGTGCTGGAAATAAGTAAAACAAAGCAATAATTTGGGGTGTGTCATTTGCTGATTAACTTTTCTTCTAGAGTGATGATTCTGTGAAAAGGACCCCATTACTTACTGGGTACTTTGTGGTATTACTGATGTAATTAGCAGGACTGTAAGCCTTGTCCCATCATCTGATCGATTTAGCTGTGCTTAGGGTGTAATGCAAAATAAATTTTAATACATTTTTGTTTAGTTTTTCATGGGAATATCAGCCGATTTGTTGATGCTACACCATTCATCACGTTACATGGTGCATTTAATCTTTCATTATTAACACATCAAATGTTTTGGGTTTAAACAGACTTCCATTACAATTACATGGCCCTCATCAACCTTAATATTTCGGTTATAAGAAAAAAAAATCACAGTGATCAGTTTTACAAATTTTTCTCGTTTGGAATAAAGTACAAAAACATAGATTTTCAATAAAATTTCCTAAATTACAATGTGTGAATTTACTCGTGTATATTTAAATGACTTAATTTGAAATCGATGAAAGGATTAAAATAATGTTTAGGATTTTGGGGAAAACTCTGAATTGGGGGAACCGCCCATATGTTTACGAGGTGAACACAGCTGGGAAAATGATTTCTTGAAAGTAGTAATAACCCAACTGATATGCTAAAAAAAAAGGCGCCGTTTCCTGAGAAATGAGAATGACTCAACATCCACACACCCAAGACCCTTTACCACTGACTGCACTCACATTTACCTGAGCTTTCAGACACAAACATTCAATTTATATACAATACAACCAACTAAAATTCATTTTCAATATTTAAAGACAAAACAATAACTAATGTGACTGACTGTGACACAACATTACCTGAAACATGGAGCTGGCGGTAGCCCAGTGGTCAAGGGTCTTGGGCTGCCATTAGAAAGATTGAGGTTTCAATCCCAAGTGACATAGACTGAGAAAACAGAGCACTTCTGACATCTTCTTGGACCATTCCCACTGTGGCCTCGAGCAAGGCAGGTTGATCCAATACACAGATCCTGCTCCTAAAAAGAGCCACCTTCCTGCAGAGTTTAACTCTAACCCTAATTAAACACATCTCAACCAGCTAATAAAGGTCTTCAAGATTGCTAGAAACTTCCAGGCAGGTTGGAGCAGAACTCTGCAGAAAGGTGGCTCTTCATGAGCAGGATTGGACAGGTCTGTCCCTGCAATTATTATGGATCCTTAAAAGTCCATGGGGAGGAATACACGCCTTTATGACAGCACCTTTTCACTGGGGACATCAGGCAACGATTACAGTCCACTGAAAACACATAAATGATGTAAGCATTCATGTGGCTAGAGACCTTTCAGGAGTACATGAGTAATTAATGCTCAGTCCTGCAGTTATGAGACCTATTAAGGGATGGAATAACAGCATCTCCAGAGAAGAGCATCACATGACCTGTGAACAACAGTATCTGAAGCCAAGCGCCCTGTTGCATGATTACTGAGCCCGCTGGAGAGACTCTTCACAGAGCGTGTGTTTGTGTGAATGCTAAAGCAGGTTTTTGTGACTTGTAGTTTAATTTTAGACACTAAAACCAAAGCTGACGTTTTCTATTTGCCAGTTTCTGAACAAAGCTGTTTAGTAGGATTGTAAATATTTGCTCTATAATGATTCAGTTCGTTTAAAATTTGCAATGATTAGATTCGTCTTTTTTTAATATTTTGGTTCAATTCAGTTATTTTCCAAAAAATACTGGCAACACAAATGTAACAAAGACAAATTTAAGCAACAAATGTTTTACCAAATCTAGCCAAAAATCAAAACTGTTTTACATCAACAGGCTCAACATTTGCCTTTTGAATGAGAAATGTATCAAATTTTCATCGTCAGAGGTATTAGTTTACACTGCTATTCAGTATTCTTGCTCTTGAGAGCATCTCTGCTCTTCACAATAACACCAATGTGCCTTAGACTAAAGTGTTTGTATGATATTATTCCCCAGCGTTCATGCTATATACTGCACTTATTATATTGAACAGCACATGTGTGTATGTGTAGGTGTGTCTCTTCTGCAGTCTCTGGCGTTTTATGATAAAGATTGACTGTTCTGTGATAACCACACACACACAAACTATCACCGGCTGTTTTCTAAGGGCGTTTACAGAATTTTCATTTTGAAAATTACAGTGCAGTGTTGGAAACTCCCCTCTCTGAATTTTCCTCACATTATCTTTGCCTTAATAAGCATGTAAGCACCATTACATTTGACACTTTGATATAATGAATGTTGGTGTCAGGGCCTTATGTGTGTTTTTTCTTACAAAAGCTGAGGTGTGTTATATTGACTCTGAACTTAATCACCTTACTTATTTTTTTTTTTGTTTAATTCACAATTTTCATAGTACACTACACAACTGAATCTTGTGAAATGCTTGACTGCAAATGATTGCTAGTAAAAAATAATAAAAATGTATTCTTAAGTATAAGAAATCTTCATTATAAATGGCTCCATTTAAACAGTTTTGCCTCCTTTTTGTTAATGCATGAACAGAAACTAATATGATAACAAATATACTGAACAGCAATGAAAAACGCCCTCTACTGCTGGTGAAAAATGTTTACAACCTGAAAGATTTCAATAAAAGAATTTACTGCTGCCCTAAGTCGAACGCAGTATGATTATATAACTTTTATGAAATTTACTATAAATTTAGGTAACGCTTCCTTTTACAGTACAGTACTTACGTGTACTTACAGTGTACTTACCTAGAAAGTACTGGTAAGTACATGGGTTAGGGGTAGGTTCAGGGTTAGTACCTAGTTATTACCCAGTAATTATAATTACTATAATAAGTACATAGTAAGTACATGGGTAACAGGACTGTAAAAGGAAGCGTTACCTAAATTTACTAGCCTAAAGCAAAGTGGTTTAACAAGTTATATTTTAGATATAGCCAATGTGACAAACCAAAAACAATCTACAAATGTTTTCAGAAACTATTTATTTATTTATACATTACATGGACCACAGAAATAATTTTATAAATCTAAAATGATGAGCCAATTACCTTTGACCACTGCAAATTTTTTTTAATTTACTAATAAACTAAACTTAATTTACTGTTCATCCAATGATTAAAAAAAAGTTCTTGCGTTTTTTAAATAAGTAAAGCGAAAAAGCCTATGCAATAAAATAAACAAAATATGAGTTTTACAGTGTTCATTCATCAGTTTCAGTAGGGCATTTCCCCCCCAAATAATCAAGCAATCTTACTAACAGCCCTCTACCCCATTTTTTGTCTATTTCACTATAGTTCATTCTAATAACATTATCTTTGATATTCCACTCTAATGTAAGTAATCTTTTTATTCATGAGATATCATGCATGTCTAGTCTTATTCTTATACCTACAACATTATTCTGGCTGTCAAATAAAAAAATAAAAAAAAGTTGGGTAACTTCTCTTCACTATCCTCTTTATTACTCAACTTCGGTTTATCATTTTTTGGACTGAAGCCTCATACCATAACTTTTGAACTTTAAGCTACAGCAATCATTTACGTCCAAAAAACGAGAGCCATAAAGTAGACAGTGAGGTGAAGATTTTCAAAACAATTAAACCATTTTCCGCAATGGACCAATAAGATGCTCATGTGGACCGGACAGAGGATGGGAGCTCATCTCTGCTGAGACGGCAATGAGCATTAGAGGATGATGCACTCTTTACGGTTTCTGGAGATCTTCTCGGGCTTGCCATCCTCAGCCTTAACAATGGCCTCCATAATCTGCAGGAATTGGACAAAGGAAATTTAGGAGAATTAAAAAAAAACCCACAACACTTAAATCTGTAGACAAACTTTGTTTTTCAATGTCTTAAAATCTTTTGATTAATGTTTGTAAAACAAAGATAAGATTGTGCTGAACTACACGTTTCTGGACAACTTTATTTAAATGGATCATTTGGAGAGTATAGTGCAGGAAAAGCAGTCAACAATGTTCACCATAGATGAGAAACTGTTCGCAGCCCAGCCTCATGGAGTTAGTTGAGTGAATATGGCCATGAGTGCGCAGAGCTGCAATCTATTGATTTGTTTCACATTTTTGGTGACTATACGTTCTTATAATTCAGGTTGTGTTATTTCATTAAGTTGTCTTAAAGAAACAAACTTACATTATTAAAAGGAATTGTAAAAGGATTATCCTACGTTTTTAAGTCTTTAGTACTCATTAAATAATATTTTAATACTCGTTACTTTAAATATGCAGATGATACAGCCATTCTTGCTCTGCTTATTAAGGACAATGTCTCTTTTTTTTTGTTTAGACTATCAACGTTCTATAGCACTTTAGTACGTGGTGTGAGGATAACTTTCTGCACCTCAATATTTCAAAGACTAAGGAACTGGTCTTAAGCTCCCCAAAAACACAGATTCATGCTTCTAGCATTACCATTAACGGAGAGATAGTTGAAGGGTTGGAGTATTTCAATTATCTCGGCATTACTTTGGATCAAAATTTCAACTTCAACCTGCACACTCTAGGGGATTACAAGTGCTATCAACCAAGACTGACAGCTATTCGTAAACTTATTCTAAAAAAAATAAAGACACGTGTCTGTTTTGCCTCTTCGTCGTCTTCTTCTTCTTTTGTATCGCAGTATTATTGAGCCAGTCCGTATTTATGGTGCCATTTGTTATTTTTCATATGCTAACAGTTACCAACAAGAACACTTTTGTAAAGATAACTTATTTAGCAAGTAAAATGATTGGTATCCCTACCCCTAATTTATCAGATAGTGTCTCTACATTCACGTTACGAAAGGCAAAAAAAAAAAAATCTTAAACGACCCAGACCATCCACTCTATAAATATTCGATCCCCCTGCCTTCTGGCAGTAGGTATAGGTTACCGATGTGTATAAAGGCCAGGTGTAGTAAGAGTTTTGATCCTGTAAGTAAATACATAGGAAACCAGCCATTGATACATCACTTATGCTCTCTTTGTTTTTTTTTGTGATGTCAGTGATTATTTTTTATTGTATGATATGTCGATAATTTAACATGTTATGTGTGTTTGTGTTATGTACGCATCTACGGTGATAAACAAATTTCCCCTCGAGGACTAATAAAAATCTATCTATCTATACAAAGCAAACTTTGTGCAGGTGCAGGACAAAAAATTTATATTAAATGACCAAAGAAAGATAATGTATGCACACTGAAATTGCAGCCCCAAAGAAATTACTCATCATATAAATTTCATTTAACTCAATAGCACACATCAAGTCAAAGGATTCAACGTGTCAAATGGAACCATCTTGGAACGCTGAATGCTGTAAGGACCTCATAAAAATGATCCCAGAAGGTGCTCTTTAGTTGGGTCTCAATCATAAAAATGAGAAAAGAAAAAAGCCAAGGCATTTGCACTAAAATATTTTTTCTCTCTCAATTTTTTGGATGCACTGTGCTTTACAAACTATTACACACATTACAAACAAAGAAAGTAATATGCTGATGCTCACATCCTCGTCATAAGGGAAACCACCCGTTTCTAACTTTGAGAAGACCAGATGTTCATTGATCTCGATCTCAAAACTTCCTACAGAGAAAAGGAAAGAGAGCGTATGTTAATATACTGGCCAAGACAGGTGACACTGTTACTGTCTATTATTAATGGGGAATTTAAGTTTTAAAGAAGAATATTTTGAAGAATATGAGTACCCAAACAGTTGATGGACCCCATTGACTTCCATATGGGGGGAAAAATTACTATGGAAGTCAATGGGGTCCGATCCTCTGTTTGATTACCCATATTCTTTAAAACATCTTCTTTTGTGTTCAGCAGAAGAAAGAGATTCATGCAGGTTTGGAACAACTTGAGGGTTAGAAAATTATGGAATTTTCATTTTTGGGTGAACTATCCCAAGTAAGCTAAACGTATTTAGCTTAAAAGAGAATTGGAGTTGAAAACAAGTTTGTAAAACACACGGACTAGAGGAAATTATAAGTAGGATATCAGAAGGACACAGTGTACTCGACCTCTCCTGCCCACGAAGCCAGCCACATCAGCATCAGGAAACTTGGCGTTGATGTCTCGCTTCAACTGCAGGAAGCGAGGCGCGTAGCCTCATCCACCGCTGGTGGGTTAGAGAAGAACAGTATTCTTAATTTTCTTTCAAAATATGCGCAGTCATTTCTGCCAGTGTAACCGGCTTTTTCAGTTAACACACACGATCCCTTAAACCGGTTTTTCCACACCAGCGGTGTCAATCAACGGTAATTTCCCCCCATTTAACCGGTCCACAAAACGTCTGAACGATTCATTCACGGTCCGAGTGACTGTTGAGTGATGAACAACTCAATGACTCGTTGTCCATGATGTAAATTAATTAAGCATTGTTTAATGTAAATACAGTATTTAGGTTTTAACCGTTTTCATTAAGTATAGACTGCGACAAATTGAACTGGGACACAAGAACAATAAACACGATAATTAATTATTAAAGTAAGAAAACAAAATATATGACTTTATTTTAACATTTTGGAGCATGTAATAAACACGCTGGGGATGTCATGGACTAGCCAGGCTAGTCATGGATGGACCACGCGATGAGGTAAACAATCGCTGGATCGTTTTTTTTAACCGATTCTTTAAACGAACGGTTCAAAAGAACCGATTCGCGGTAAATATTCGTACTTCCCTGACGCGTTCGGTTCGGAGTAGGCCTACGCCACATCTGATCTGCTTCAAAGTGCGTGATTGATAAAGTATGTGGTACGCAGCTCAGTAACGTTAGATTTTTAAGTTACTTTAAAGACATGTACGCAGAGTGTAAATGAGCTTACCAGTATTCGACTTTTATCGTCACCACCATGATTCTTGTCTTTAGATTCTGACCAGTGGAGGTTAATGACGGCTACCTGGTTGTTCGAGGAGACGAAAACAACACTGCACACAGCTGCGTCAGGACGGTCGGCTACACCCTGCTCACCTCCACCTGTTTGACACGCCTACAGTTTCCAAAGCCAGTAACTGCTCATCGCCTTTCAAAATGCGAGGTGCATACCTTTATTATTATTTATTTGTCGAGTACACCAAAACACTGCTAAAACAACAACAACGAAAACATCGTACCTAACCGGGTTTACAGACTGTAGAATGCAGCACTGAAAATAAAAGTGTTACAACTAAAGGTTTACATTTAGATTTAATATGCATTTTGATTAGTACTGTCAAATCGATTAATCACATCTAACATAAACGTTTGTGTTTATATGTGTATGTAAATAGTATGTATATAATGTATATTATATATACGTGTGCGTCTGTGTACACACAGACACACACATGCATAAATGTGTACACATTTTATACACACATATAATATATACACACATTATATAAATACAAACTTATGTTAAATGCAATTAATTAATTTGACAGCACTAATTTTGATATACAATTAGCTGTTTTAAACAAAAAGGTTACTTTCTCGTCATATATATATATATATATATATATATATATATATATATATATATATAAAAAACTTCAAACCAGAATTCACAAATAATATGATTAAGTTTTATGTAAAAAAAAAAAAGGTAAAGAAGCAGCTAAACATCACACTCAACCACAAACAGAAACTCCCATCCCACAGCACTACATTGAATTAGATTTGATCTACCACCTTAATCAAAGACAAGAAAAACGACCAACTCCTGAATGTAATTTCCTATTGCAGTTTATTTAAATTAACAATATTACCATGCTGTGTCATAAACATGGTGTTCAGTAGTTTCTAAAAACAAAACAAAAACACGGTCATCATGCGGCAGTGTCTGTAGGTCATATAAATGCCCTTAAACAGCTATTTGGTTTAATTAAAAGATAATGATTTCTATAACACTACATTGATAATAATAGTAAAACAACTACTGCACAAAATACTTGCAAGAGGCAATCACCTGAGCTTTGATTGGTCTAATATACACCCTACAGTATTTTAAACAAACATTTAAAGTACTCACCAATATTAAATTCATTTATTTATGATCGCTTCATGCTGATTATAGATTGGTGGACATAAAGGGACACTTGAAAAATGACAAAGTATGCACTCACACACCCAAGCTTTAGGTGTTTCCTTCTTACAGCAATTGTTTTAGTACATTAGTTTATCATTACACAAATAAAAAATAAAAAAAATACCCAAAACAAAAAGCAGATGAACTGACTCCAGTAGGCAATGTGGCTTTAACAACAACAACAAAAAACATTAAAGGGATATTTCACTCAAATTAGTTGTCATCATTTTTCCAATTTATTTTTCTAAAAGTTTCTTTCTTCTGCTGAACAACTATGGAAGTCAATGGGGTCCATCAACTGTCTGGTAACCAACATTCTTTAAAATATCTTCTTTTGTGTTCAACAGAAGAAAGAAACACACAGGTTTGGAACAACAAATGTAAACAACGTAAATGACAGTATTTTAATTTTTGGGTGAACTATCCCTTTAACCCTTCCATTGGCTTTCTCCTCACCGTCCCCCCCCGTCTCACTCCTCCTGCTTAAAGGAAGCACAGACTGCAGGCCTCATACCGTAACTTCTCACTTTAGAGTTACGATAATCATTTACGTCCAGCAACCAGACAGGAGGAGTGAAGAGAAGGCGACATTTAAGGGTCCTGCTCTCTCTAGATGCTTAAACTTTGCTTTTTAAAACAGAACCGTTCAAAATCTTGACATATTAAGACTTCTTTGAGGAGTGATTCAGGTGTCTTGAGAGCCAAAAGGGAAGGGTTAAGAGGTGAAACATTAGAGGATGACACAAGGAGGCTGGCTCTTGGTGATCTTCTCCACCTGCTGGCCATCGTAGGCTCTTTGGATAGCATTCATAATCTTGTGGATGTGATAAAGGAGAGATGTAAGCACACATATGGAAAAACCATTAACATTTTACATTTGAAAAACCAGTCCAGTGGCGAGAAATTTACTCACATCATCCTCATAGGGGAAGCCACTGGTTTCCATCTTTGAGAAAATCAGTTGCCCATTGATTTCAATCTCAAAGCTTCCTGCAAAAGAGAAACAGAAGGGCTGATGATGTTTGCTGACAATCAGTTTTTGCATAAATGGAAATCACTGCATGGTCATAAATCTGCAACATACCTTGGCGGCCGACGAAACCACTCACATCCGCATCAGTGAACTCAGCAGTGACGACCCGCTTGAGCTCCTGATAGCGGGGCTCGTACCCTCATCCACCACTGCAACACAAAAGAGTGAAGAGGAGACGTAATCTGACTGGAATAATGCTTCTCAACATACGTTTGGTTTCAGGCAAACTGACTATGCATGGTAACTAGTGTAAGAGATATTGTCTGACAACAGACTAGAACAGAAAAAAAAAAAAAAAAAAAAAAAGAGTCTGAATCGGAATATCATAATAACTATCACTTTGATCACTCACTGGAGATAGTAATCAAGCTCATACACCTTACTAGAAAGTTGCACATAACTTTCTTCATAGTTCAGTGATTGTGTCATATCTCTGTGTTGTCAACCATGTAAAATGTACTTCTTCCATAATGTGAAGTTGCAAACATTCACATTTTTTTTCAATATATATATTTTTTTAATGTGTGGGACATTAATACATGTTTTTCCATATCAATAACTAAAGTTACTCTAAAATGTAACTGAGAAAATATAGTTTTTGTTCCGAGTCGCTTGAGATTCTGGATGAGCGTCCATTAATCCGTACCGTCTTAAAACCTCTTTCCTAAACGATTTATAGCGTACTTACTGCAGTCCCTCTGGTGAAATCCCATAGAACATGAAACATCTTAAACGATCTTTAAACCACTTCTCAATATCAAACTATCAATATATTACTGTTTACGAGACACGACAGATTTTTTGGAAAACAGCCCGTGTTAAAATATAATGCAGTGCATAACATTTAGCTATAAACTAGTGATGTGATGGTGCGCTCAAGTCCTCCTGGGAAGTTCATACTTACGAGGTGGGAAGTCATGTTTATGATGGCATCACGTCACATCATATTACGGTCAAGTCACTTTTGTCAGAGTAAGATGGCAGTGTACTTTTTCTTATTTCACAAAAATACAGCAGGGTTCTTAAAGGTCCCCTGAAATCATTTTTGAAATAAATTTGAGCTTTTAATACGAATATGTTAGCCTTAAGGTTATGAATAAGCTGGTGTGTTCCAAAACAATGGCAAAATTCGCATTTAGGGAGATATAAGCGTTCAAAACTTAGTCCCCCACATCCGCTAAAATGGATCACAGATTTTTATGACATCACCACTATGGAGTTATGGAGTTAATATTGTGCCATAATTAAACAAATCCAGTATTTTGCAAACAAACTCGATCAGCTTAGCAAAGGAAAACCTAGACTCGCAAACAAACAAACAGAAAGCAATGTGCAAGTACAAAGGTCAATTTGAGCGAAAATATAAATAAATGAGCCTAGATAATATTTCACAAATAAATACAAACCATCCTACAAATTGCATGTAACCTTTGAACAAATACCAAATCTAGTGCATACAAATTTATATCTGTCTGTTATGATTGTGAGACACTCGGCTTTTATGAGATCTCTCGGCTTGATTTTCTCACAAATGCAGTGGAGCAACTTCCTCTTCTAAAACAGTAGATGGCGCTAAAATAGGGGATTCATTTAGCGCTAATCTCCCGGGAGAAGCACTGCTGAGGAAAATGACCGGTGAGTTTCTGTCTCACTCTTACTGGATCTATAATTAACCTTTTTGGGGTTTTCTTTTGCAAAATGATTATTACATATCTAGACAGAAATCAACATTAGCACTTAACTCTCTCTAGGATAGGGGAATCTATAAGCTCTGCCATATGTTGGTTTTTACATTTTCTCTACTTCGGAAGCGTGCGAAATGACTAAATTAGTGAATATGTCTACACTGAACGGGTCTATTTCTTTCGTTCTCCATAAATTAATGAGAACATTTCATTTAGTTGAAAGGAGGGTTTCATTTGTCTGTCCAAAATAATAATTTGGCCACTGCATACGTCACAGGCAAGTGACGGGCTGCTCGGCTTATGGCTGCTGTAAATTTGACCTGCCACAAGATGGCACTGTTTGCAACACCCTTGATACTTCGAATCTTTCCTCGAAACAATCAGAGAAAAGCTTCAACGATTTATGAGGCTTCATTTCTCCATCTCTACAATAAACACACAAGGGAGACGGGCGTCATGAACAGTGTTGTGATAACACAGATAGCAGAGCTGGAAATCTGCATTAGCTGGTTAATCTACCACATTTCTGAAGATATTTGACCCCAGTAGAGGAAAAAAGGTGGTAAATCACAAAACATTTCAGATAATTTACGAATACATATGTTGTGAAAACACTCACCAGTATTCGACTTTTATTTGCACCACCATATCTGCGTCACTGCGTGCTTTGCGCTGCTATTGTTCTCTCTTCTGCCTCTTCTTCTTCTTGTTTTGTGCTTCCTTTTCTGTGACCGCGTTTATATGAAACTGAACCTCTAGCGACCCCTATCAGCTGAAAGAGGCACTTTGAAGACAGCATCTCAAAAGCGCAGCGCAACAGCCATCAGCAACTTATCGTTGAAAAGCCACACGATGGCAGCAGGCATTAACCCATTTAATCCCCAAATCTTCTGTGAGTGAGCCCGTGTTTTTTTCCCTTCTTGCTAGCCTAATGATACAAACTAAGATTTTTCTAAGATTGGTAAAATTATATAAAATTGTGTTTTATTCCTGGTCTCTCTACCCTAATAGCGAGCCTACAAAGTCAAAATACCCTTTTACTTAATATCATGTAACAACTTTATGCTGTGGATCAATCAGTTAGCTACTTATTATTTATTATAATTTACTGGTGGGATTAAAAGGTTAGTTCAACCAAAAATAAAAATGATCACATAATTTACTCACCCTGAAGCCAGTGTATGACTTTCTTCTTTCAGCCAAAGGGTGAACTAACCCTTTAAATGAGTGAACTAAACCTAAACTAAATTTCCCATGATCTTGTTAGTGACGCTTACATTATGGCAATAGGCTGTTTGAATTTAATTGTTAAATTACAAGGATAATTATTTTTTACTTGTCTAATTAATTAGTTAATTTTGACATGTCGGCTCATTTAAAAATGTAGCATGCTGAAGCAGAAGGCCCATCTGTATACATTTTTACCCAGGACCTGTGGATTTAAACAATGGCTCTAGTTATAATACATAGGCTACAAAATAATGTGGACATCCAAAATGCCCTTGATGGCAAAGACATCAAAAGAAGTCATGATAGCATGGGATCTCAAACATGCACCAAACATTTCCTCCATGTAAAAAACATAAGCTTTTTTAAAACTGAGCCCTGATTGTTGTTAAGATTGAACACGGCTCGCTTCAACTGATGACTCACTCCTGAAGTAATTTTCACAGAATAGTGTACTGATTTTCTGTGTCATTTGTCATTAAGAGCCAGGTGGGTTTCAAACGAGACAGGGTGATTTGAAGCCGCATTACACCATTATGGGCTCATTATGATGATGTCATACAGGACTCACAACCGACACCACACCGCAATGGTTTTGACAGGGCAAGTGAAAAGTTTGAGAGAGAGAGAGAGGAGAGGCACAGATGCATAGTATTTCAAGCTTTATTTTGTTTCCAGCTTCTAACTTCCCCCCCTCAATTTATAGATAAATAAGACAGATAATGGTCCTGTATCTCCAAATAACAATTGACAATTGTCCTGTAAAATAAACATTATATAAATGATAGGCCTAATGATTATTTTGTTTTAAGTAACAATGCTAATATTTAAGTCCTAAATTCTTAACTTTTAAACATTCACCTTTTACAAGACTTACAAGAGAGGAACAAAAGCAATTCGTCAAGGAGCAAACAATATTTGTAACAGTGTCAGGTTTATTTGACAATGAGATTAGGAAGCAAGAGAAGAAATGTAGAGAAGTTTTTTTTTGTAAGTGCATAAGTGCAATGGTTTAAGGGTGTGGGTTAAGTGCTTGCGGAAGAGGTGTGTCTTTCTTCAGCTGCTTCTTGAAAGATGTGATGGTCTCAGCGGTTCGGGTGAGGTTGGTAGCTCATTCCACCAGAGAAGAACAGAGAAAGTTTTGGAGAGTGACTTTTTGCCTCGTTGTAAAGGAACAATAAGGTGTTGCTCATTCAGTGGCTAGTGACCTGGCTGGCAGGCGGAAGTGTACACTTGTAGTAAATTGAGGTAGGTGGGTGCTGTTCCAGTGGCAGTCCTGAAAGTCAGCATCAAAACCTTAAATTTGATTTTGGCTGACACTATGAGCCATTGGAGTGAAATAAGGAGGAGTGTGGCGGGTTCTGTTTGGCTGATTGAAGACCAGACGTGCTGCTGCGTTCTGGATCACCTGGAGAGGCTTAGTTGCGCTGGCTGGAAGGCTTGCCAGTAGAGCACTGCAGTATGACAAGAGCTTGGACAAGAAGTTGTGCCGCACTCTCTGACAGGAATGGTCTGATTTTCCCGAAGTTGTGAAGCGCAAACCTGCATGACCGGGCCATTGTTGAAACATGGGCTCACTTGGTCGCCCAAACAGGGGCGGAGCCAGACGATGTAAACATTCGGGGCTTAGCCCAAACCTATGGTCTAGGGGCATACTCCCCTGGGGAGATTTTTTTCCCCATTTACATCAGCTAAATGCACTATTTTTCAGGCTGTTTGAGATAATAGAATGCCTAAAAATCTGTACACTATTTGGGAAAATGATGATAGTTACTCAGTAAAAAAAATAAAAAATCACCCAGTAGAGTCTACAACCTATTTTGTATTTAATTGTTCTCCAGCTGTAGTGAATCCAAAACACCAAAAATGTTAAAGGACAAGTTCGGTATTTTACACTTAAAGCCCTGTTTCAAGATCGTTTCTGATGAAATAGAACGGTTAAGATTAAAATTTGCAAATGCTGCTGTCCCGAGAAATTTCGGTTTCTGTGGTTGCACCCCCCCACCTCCACAATGGTTGCATAGGTGCACAGAAACTAGGGGTGGGACGATACAGGTACCCAGTGGCGGATCTAGAAAATTTTATATGGGGGGGCAAAGGGGTGGCAAGAGGTCTTGGCAGGGTGGCAGGGGTAGACGGTACATGGGAATCCCTATATGTGAATTGCTTTAACAAAACAAACACAAAAACACTTTTAATCATTATTAAATGATTAACGTTATTGTTTAATCATGCCCTTACACACTACAAAGGTTTTTAGGAATGATTTATTAACAAATCCCTCTGAAAATATCTTCAGAATACTGCTAAGTGTATAACTGGAAAGTTTGGTGTACATAGGTGCTACACAGGCTGAGATGTTTGTCCTGGAGAATGACAAAAAACTAATTTTGAGAAAACAGCATTTAAAGATTTGTAATGTAAAAATTCATACTTTTTTTAGTGGAAACAACTATTTACAGACACAATATCTTACCAAATCATTAGCAACAACAATACAAACCACCTAAATCACAGCATTTATGGCCTTCAACTGAACAGAAAAACAGTCAAAATCGCATATCTAAATGTCAGAGCACGTCACGTGATGCATCTGAACGAATCACGTTGTCAGAAATTGACATCAGCCAATGAGATTTCGGTTTTAGAGTTAAATGCCCATTGTACTTTCACGATTGGTTGCTGATTAAAAGGAAATTACCATATTTGGATACGACAACAATGTACAGGAGAGAGAGCTTTCCAACAGAGATGTATGTGATGACATTGACATGCAGCGATCGCGGAGCAACATGTTGATTTAGAACGACAACTTCTGTTGAATTTAGGAGAATACTGACGCAAATAGACAAAGTGTAGTAAAATAAAGTCCTAAATGTGTTTTTTTGGAAAAAAAATTTCACCACAAGTCTGAAAGAAGACATGTTATTGAAGACAAATAGCCCAAAATCTTCAAATTAACCAGTGAAAAAAACCCCGATGTTTTTGTGTCTCGCCTTAAGCTGTTCTTGTCTTTACTAAAATCAAAATTAGGCTAATCAAAGGGAAGAGTGCTCTTACAAATCACGAGGGAGCGAATTGACCGCTGATTTTGGCTAACGTAATAGACGCGCTGTTTTTGCTGATGCTGAATCGTCTTTAGTATACAATACATTCATTACAAATGTAACTTTAAGTTAAACGTGTGTGTTTAAACTACACCTGGGGAAACTCACTTCACCTTCAGAGGCTCTGGGGAAGCTCACTCTCTCCAGTCGGGTTGCAGGGCCACCTCACCGCAGCAGACTCGCTGTGTGTGTGTGAGCCGCCAACGCCGCTCTGCACGTTTGAATCAGGGACGCAGGGGGGAGGGGCTAATAATATATTTAAAATTAAAAATTAAATTGTTCACTTTTGGTAAATGTATTGTTTAGTTCACTGTTTTGAGAAGCTTGTGGACATAGTGGCAGGTTGTTTTTACAAGTACAGTTTTTGGATCATCAAAGTTAGGGGGGCAGCAGGGGGGGCAAGGCTCTAGAGAGGGGGGGCACCTGCCCCCCCTTGCCCCCCTGTAGATCCGCCCCTGCAGGTACCTCACGATTCAATTCTGTGGCGATATGTGGTCCACGATATGATAATATCACGATTCGCGATATCTACGATATTCAATATATTGGAAGAAATTTCATCAACGATATATCACGATATATGTGACTGAAAAGGAATAAGGAAATAATCAGGCACACGAATATACTTTTGTCTAGTTTCGCCATTTTGAACTGAAAATAGCCGCAACGTGACTCATGTTAATGTAATAATTAGTTTACTGTCATTGTGAGGGGAAAAGCCGTTTTCATTATGTTAGGCACAAGATTAATAATGCATGTGTACATATTGAGAATTAATATACCGTAAAACTTCCCGGGTTTTTATTTTCCCAAATCGTCGAACTGCACCGGCTTGTATTTGAGACAGGCGTCTATATGAGACAGGCCTTTATAATTTAGTGTTGAGATGTTGTTCATTGAGTTTAAGCGAGTCTCTAATCTCTAAAAATCTCCAAAGGCTCCACGTGAAACTGCGGTCTTCCGACCTTTTACTATCGTGTCAATTGATCTTGATTAATATGCGCGAGGGAGAGAGCAAGACAGCGCTCCTGTTGTTTGAAGACGTGAGAGTGCGCGCGCGCGGCCGTTGCGCTCTCTCTGCTCGTAAAACCCGAAGTGTCTCCACACTTTAGAGTGGAAACTAGCGGGTGGGTCTTTGATTAGTTTTTTTTATTTTTTTCCGCCATTCTTCTCGCTTCTCTTTTTTTCTGCAATTCTCTGTTGTTGTTAGTTAACTTGTGTTCTTCACCGGCCGCTGTTTGCGCCACTTTACCCCTATTTACTCGAACAGCGCCCCCGCAAACAGAATGGTAGATATGGGTAGTCACAGTGACACTGACAACGGGTAAATTAATCATTTTGTGTTGTAATAAAATATCGATATTGGGCGTTAGTGTATCGATTATTCATTGCGACAGAGAGCACAACAATATATTGCAATATCGATTTTTTTCCCCACCCCTAACAGAAACAATCCTTCCTAAAACGCATTAAACTTTAGTTTACAAAGACGTTAAACTCACCGAGTGGTCAGGGGTGTTCACTGATATGCTCACACAAAAATCGCTGAAAAGATGCTTTCCAACAGGTTTTATCGTAGTTTTTGAACAACTCCATTTGACTTGACTTGGACAAAAACTACGATAAAACCTGTTGGAAAGCATCTTTTTCAGCGATTTTTGTGTGAGCATATCAGTGAACACCCCTGACCACTCGGTGAGTTTATCATCAGAAACGATCTTGAAACAGGGCTTCAAGTGTAAAATACCGAACTTGTCCTTTAAGGATGACTCATTTTCACCCCTGGCAACTAAAAAGAGGAAACCATTATCTGACTATTTTTAAGTTAGCCCAATAGGTAAAATTGGAATTTGGTGTAAACATCATTACTAATCTTAAGAGTTCAGTTCTGTTTAGTTTGTGCTTAGCTGACAAATTTGCTACATCAGAATCTATTCCATAATAATTTAGGCTGCTCTACTAGCAAACAGCAAATGCTGCAGTGCCAAGTAAATGTGCTCTTCAATACTCTGAATCGAACATCAGGCCAACAGAAGAACATTTACTAAAATTATATTATATTTCTTTGGGAAATAGCACAGATAAACAACATGACTATATTATTATGTTACAGTACTTTGTTTGACTACTGGTCACTTTTCCTCCTACCTCTTTTTGTCGTAACTTCTCTTACTCATGCTCCACTCATCTCTGGAAATTTCTTCCAATGAAAGAAGAAAGTATAACCAAAGAAAGTATAAGTGTTTCTGATCACAAACTTAAGATGCAAAAACGATTAAATGCAAATCTTATTCTCTTACATTTACTTCTGGCATCTGTGCTCCCCTTTACTCATCTGCTCTTCACTCCTTACTGCTAAACGCATTTTCATCTCTTGTCCCTCTTCCAATTCACCTGCTTTCATATTTAATTTCTTTTCATCTCTATTTTCTTTGCTTTCTCCCTCACTCATCCCTTTCTTCTCCAGTCCTCCGCAAACTTTGTTATGTCCATATTAACTTCAGCTGGTTAGCCAGTAAGCTCGCTATGAAGCCGGTGAAACATACAACAGCCCACCAGCTCCTGATGATAACGACGAAGAAGATTTATATTGTAAAGTAAAGGAATCGTCAAACACAAACCCAAGGTTCCTTGCTGTCCTGATAGGTGTTAGTATTGTAGACCCCAGTTGCACAGTGATGTTGAGGTCAACTGAAGGGTTTGTAGGAATTACAAGAAGTTTCTCTTCACAAGGTTTAGCTGTAAATGAAGCTCCTTCGTCCAGCTACAGATGTCTGAAAGGCAAGCGGAGATATGAGCTGAGACAGCCAAATCATCAGGCTGAAATAACATTATATAGATCTGCATATCATCTGCATATAGCATTGGAAGTGTTGTGAACTTTTTCTTCTAAAGTGTAGAAAACTCAGAAGCGAAGACCAGGAGACTTGGTTATATCTTCAGCAGGATTCTTTATTGAGAAACACGAGCTGTTGGCTGCAGTCATCAAGTCAAGTCTGAGGGAATCTTACATTGTAGTTTATATACATTTCAAGGATTCATTACATAGTGGTGGCATGTAAATGAAGTACAGGAGTCAGCCCATTTCCCCTGTCCTGATCTCATCAGCATAACAGTCTCATTCACATATCTTGATGATAATCCAATCAGCCTAATATTCAACGAGTCAACGACTGAGCCAGGGGCTCCCAGAGCCATTAAAGACAAAGAGTCTCAGTAATCTGATTCATTTAACTTACAATAGAGAGAACAGGACTGGCAGGTCTCTCATGCTTAACAGGTGATATCATCATCATCATAACCTTAAAATGTAAAACACAATGTACATAACTTTCTCAGTTTATATTCTATTGTATTGGAACCTAAATTAAACATTTAATACATTTGTAATACAACAGAAGGAAAAGCTGTGCCTTTATGATCATTCCCAGTGAAGTTGAGAAAAGAAGAGGAGCGAGGATTGGACCTTGAGGCACACCAGTGACTATCTAATGCCAGACTGATCTCATGAAATGGCGTATGTATGACACGCCAATTCGTATTTTCATTTTTGGCGTGCTATCAACACGCATAATCGCTTTTCAGCGTGTTTATCAACGCCTTTGACTTAACGTTATATTACTGTATTATGTATATATAAATATATGACCTACCCCAACCCCGTCTCTAAACCTACCCGTCACTGGGGTTAATACCATTTATGAGTCTTCTCCTACCATCCTAGGAAAAGAAATATCGCTCCACAGATGTAGATATAGATTTTGCTTCGTTTCGCTCGGACATTTAACGGCGTACACATACACGCGGAATCACTCGGACATTTAATGGCGTAGACATACACGCAAAAGATTTCGGCGTGGACATACACGCGGATACCTCAAAATGCGTATAGATAACACGCCACTTGAATTGAAAGTGGCGTGTATGTTTACGCAAAGTCATGATGTCATGTTGCTAATGCAGTGACTCCTCTCTAGGCTTGCTATGGTAGTCGGTGTTATTACCGGTGTTACACGGTGTTCAGGCGCAACACCGGTTTCATCACTTGTCCACCGCGATAGCGGAAAAATAAATAAATATATAGGCCTATATATATATAGGCATTACGCAGTCTCCGTTTTTTTCTGTCATCCGTTGACTACCGTTGTATGATCACGCTCTTATTAATGTGAATGATATTAAGCGCGACAAGACTAAAGAGACCGCGCTGTCCTGCCTACACACACACGCGCGCGCGCCCGACCCACAGAAAAGACGCGCGTCAGTATCGATTTCTCTCTCGGGCTTGAACAAACCATAACAAACACAAATTATGCCAAAATGTCAGTTTTGTCGAGTGTCCTCATAAGAGCAGTCTTAAATGATTTAAATAAAGTCTTAAATTAACGTAGAGATTTGTGAGAAAATGGGACGCGTGTCGATCGCGTCTCTGTCAGCAGCTGGTCTTAAAGTGTCATTAAAGTTAATCAAAGAACAAAGGTAAGAGAGTAAATGACTCACTCAGACCCGGAGCCAGGAGGATTATTACACCGGCAGCCTAATAATCATGAATGCACACTGCTATATTTAACGCATCTCCGGCGAACGGCTTCTTCACGCAAAAGAAAAACTCTTCATGAAGCGCAGTGAAATTCAGCGACCTATGGCGTTTCCTGATGGATCGAGGTTGTTCGTTAACTTAATTTTATACGTGCAACTCACGTAGCCATATGACACTGACAACGTGGTGACAGACAGGACCGAGCAGGTAATATTTAATATGAAACAAAGTCTCAACTTTCAAATTTGGTCAGTCAAAGAAAATTAAACAATATGCCTACCGTTTTGTGGCTCTAATGTGTCGTGAGAGATTGCCTCAGTTAAAGACAAGTTCAAATCCACCGACGCTAATGTATATAAGTGAAAGTGAAGTGCACACTGCTGCACCAGCTTTTTATAAGCTATGTAAAAGAAAATTAGTTTTGTTTTCAAATGAGTGGCAATTCAGCGCACAATAACAGCTCCGCACGACCACCATTATGCATGCATGCCCGTGCAAACGCGCGCATTTTACATGTGCCTTTAAATTAGCGATTTAAAAGCCCCCGCCGGTGATACCGGTATTACCGGTGTTGTAACACGTCGATTAACCGGTGTGAAAAAATCCTCACCGTCACATCCCTACAACCTCTCCACACTGTAAAATTTACTCTTGTGTTAATGCCACCTTTGACTCTTCAGTTAAGGTAACTCAAAACCGATTGCCTTAAACCATTTACAAACTAATATTTATGAATACTGTGAACTTATTCCAGTTGAGTCCACACAAAGAGAATAATTCTTAATATTAAATTGAACTACAAATATACTTGTTTCGTGTAGCCAAAACTTATATTGAATAAAATGTAAATTAAATTGAATAAAACGACAAAAAATCAAAATCAGTCAATTAACTCTCTCTTTATTTAACAGGTAGCTAGCAATAGCACAAGCACACCAGCATGTACTAACCTATTAGCAAGAGATAAACAACAGCCATTGTTTTCTTTTAAATAAACCAACATATATAGTAGTCTTAAGGCCTGTTCACACCGGGACGAATTTCGCACGTGATATTCGCCGACGTTTAACGCCTCGTGACTAAACAAAGGGCGCCAATGTGAGTGTGCACACCAAGCGTGCCGCACAAGCCCTCAAAAGTGAAGCCAAAACGTCTCGATCGCCCCCCGGTGACCGGTCCTAGTATTGGTCATAATCCCCGCCTCCCCATGTTATTCAACGGGACGTGAGACCAACTAAATAATTAAATTACACTTCACCTATCTTTTTTCTGAAGATAGTTTCTGTCATTTACTGTAGTTTCTATCACGTTGATGTAATTTCAAGTGTTTGTTTTTAAAAATAAGTTAGTTTTTAGTTAGTTATTTGATGCTTTAAAAACGGTGCTGTGACAACATGATTGACAGCTGTGATTGACAGCTTCTCTGTGCGAAGTAGTCACTGAAGTACTAACGGACTTTTTTTCATAATGTTGACTATGTGGTTAGTAGTTGTATTTACCTTATTTTAACGAGGTACTGCAATCAGCAGACATCATTGGAGAGGAACGGAGCAGACAAGGCGACTTAAGAAAAGTGCAGGGCGTGTGCTTACTATTGATTCAGCGAGAGTGAGGGCGGGGCCTTGATTTCGCGGCTTTACTTCCTGCTCACGACTGCGCATGACTGGTCCCGAAAACGCTACTGCGCAGACTCAAGTTCCAATATGTCAGCGCCATATCGGGACACTGGCGGCTTCAGTTCTCTCCAATGGAAAAGAGCGAAGCGGCGTCGTCCATCTTTTTTTACAGTCTAGGGTGCACACCGACATGAAAAACGGCACGCGTAAAAGCGTCATTTTTTAAAAAACGCCTCGGGTTCGTTTTTTGGGTTTGACGCGCCGCGTCAAAAACTATCCGACCAATGACATTGGCGCTTTTACTCACGTGTCTGGAGCTTCTGAAGTTACAGTAAAACACAACTTGGGGGCGCTCAAACACAAAACGGTCTTGCCGAGCACACATACGCAACGGCGAAGAAGATATACGCCAAGTAGCGTCTACACTGCAGAGGAGAAATAAGACGAGGAAGATGCAAGGCAAGATGAATGTATAGAGCTGCTGGTCTCGTTGGTGTCGGAATATAAAGAACTATATGACAAACGCGACAGCGACTACAACATAGGACTATTTCTGTTTTACATTAAGCATCTAATGTCAGGGAATGAATTTGCATGTTCACTCGGCTCATCGTCAGCGAAAATCGCTTTGGTGTGAACACAAAAAACTCGTTGAAAAACGCTGGCGAATAACGCGCTGATATTCGTCCCGGTGTGTACGGGCCTTTAATATGACTCTATTTTGTCATGACAATGGTTAGACCGCAAAACTTAGAAATATCAGAAACCCTGTTAAATTCCAACATAACAGAACATTAAACACTAACAGGTTACCCCATATT
The DNA here is from genome assembly GCF_029890125.1 of Rhinichthys klamathensis goyatoka. Classification (NCBI taxonomy): domain Eukaryota; kingdom Metazoa; phylum Chordata; class Actinopteri; order Cypriniformes; family Leuciscidae; genus Rhinichthys; species Rhinichthys klamathensis. Next base: position 1,514,662 of record NW_026607037.1, on the reverse strand, counting down.
AATTTTGAGCAAACACACATAAAATAACACTTCATTTGAACATTTAGCTACTCTCCTTTAACAGTCGGAAGCAAAGCATGCTGGGAACTAGAAATCAGAACTAAAAACTCATTCAGTTTGAGTTCTACATAATATTATCTGTTATTGAGTTCACATAAGATTTTCTATTAAGTACAATGAACTTTAAGTAATATTTGAATAAAATAAACATTTAATTTGGTAAATTTGACTGTTAGGTTTTACAGTGAAAACTTTACAGTAAAAGTCTGCCTGTGAGGTAAGGCTGAAGTCACTGAAGTACTGTGCCTGTGATGCCAAGGGTGGACAAGAGGATCTGATGGGTGTGTTTGAAGACTTATGAAGCAGGTGTGTGTGATGTAATGGGAGTTAGACAATCAGTCGTCGTCAACTCCCGGCAGCTTCCCACCTCTCCCTTTTTTTTCTTACATTCATACACTAGCCCTCATGGCTCATCACAGTAGATATTCTCTCACTCTCTTTCAGTCTCTCCATCCAGCGGAGAAGAGGGAAGATGATTCCAGCCCACATCTATCTCCATTAGCGTAATGGCGCAAAGCAGCTTAGACAACTACACCCCTCCGCACCCTACCCTTCTGTCAGGATCACATTTCTCTCACCACTGTTTTTCCAGGTGGAGAGAGAGAAGGAGGGAGGTGGAGAGAGAACGAGGGATGATTTAGACCCTGGCAAAAAAGAGTCATCCATCCTCAGCTTCCTGTCTGCGTTCCTATGCCACAACCCACAGGGGAGGCGCGCCTCAAAGACCAACTTCACTTAGAGTAAGACCAACTGAAATAGCATGTTTGCATCTCCTGTCCCGTTTAAGTACCTCTAAACCCGCCGGTTCGGCCTCTGGAGGGGCTTCATTGGCATAGACCCTTACTTTTCCCATCATCAGGAACCTTCTCTGCGCATAATCCACCTGCAGTCTGCATTTTCCCAACATGCTTTGTGCACCCCATTAAACCTATCTAAACCTAGGGGACTCGTTTTAGCATGTCTTGTTCTCAGGGGTCCCCCTTCCTGATCCCCAACTGGACAACCCCGGGGAACCAGAACAGGACGTGACATGTCAAAGTCAGGCTGTCAGGGCAAAGGTCAGGAAGCAATTATGGGTGGTTAGAGGTGGTGGGATGTCAAAGACTAGACCGGCTTTGAGTTTTTGAGTGGCTTGGCATGAAGGGTGGATCACTGTTAAGGCGTTCCATAATCCCGCCAGCAGCATTTCGATTAAGGCTCAGCACTTTGAGCTCCAGTCAGTGATTTATAAATCGGAAAAATCAGTGAGTTAGTTTAATTACACGTTATATTGGTGATTCAGAAGGGCAAATGTCAAATTTGAATAATGCTAGTTTGTATTTAATTTTCCCATGTGAATTGATTGACAAGAGTGTTAGAGAAACACTGTTTTTCACTCATTTTGATGCAGCAATTGTGCACTTTTCCAGGGGGGGGGGGAATGTTTTCCAAACCCGTCTCCAGGGGGGGAATGTTAATGTCCTTCTCATTACAAGAGAATTCATATGAATATGATTATGAAATAGCTCAGATTGCACAAAAACAGGCCAGCATGTGTGCATTTAAAATGACAGGGGATAAAAACTCAGTTCTGTGAGTTCCATGACTAACAAAGACTGTAACCATGGCATAAGGGAATAATGTTTAAAACCCTTTGAACTCTGTGAATTGACATTTTTTTATATCCTTCAATAGAGGCAAAGCAAGAAGATTAATCAATGTATTTGTGCCACATGCTTTTAATGCGTTATTTGCAGCACACAATTGAAAAAATACTAGTTTCAAACATTCCCCCAGTCTTCTATTGCTTGGACACACGGGCCCTCACAGCATTGGTTGAGCCAGTGTTATGTCCGGTCTAGTCAGGCTGCTCAAACAAACAGCTTTCACTCACTGCTTTTGTGTACAACATAATTCTGACCATGATTATTGCTGATTGTTGTAAACCTGAAGCACAGAAAGATTACACTCAGCAAATCTAATTTTCTCCAGTACAGTACAGAGTAATATTTACACTACCCTTCAAATATTTGTATGTTTTTGAAAGTCTTATGCTCACCAAGGCTGCATTTATTTGATAATATTATGAATATTACAATAATATTGTGAAATAGTTGACTACTATTTAGAATAACTGCTTTCTATATGAATATATTTTAAATGCAATTTATTCCTCTGATGACAAACTGAATTTTAAGCTACACGAGTGTCACGTGATTCTTCAGAATTCATTCTAATATGATGATCTTGTCATCATAAATGGGGTTGACTATAAATCTAATAACAGAGCATTTCCAAGACAACATTTCCATTGCGAGATAAACCTGAAGGACTGAGAGAATGAAACCCATAGAAACATTTCTATATAATCTGGATGGATAAATATGGTAGTTCAGACATCAGACCGGAGGCCAGAAGACACGCTCTCAAACACACAGAGGATTTCCAGAGCATTTGCATCCACTAGAGCATAATGGCTGAGTGGAATTGGTGTGCTCCCTAAAGGTTACATCAGCTTTGATGAGCATCAGTGAAGCAGGCAGCACTTTCAGACAACCAACTCTTCACTTGGAAACTTCTGAAACATCCATAGATTTTAATCTATTGATCTCATGGCTCACTACAGTATGTCTTATCCAGTTCATGTGCCTGAATGCTGCGTTCAGAAGTCAGATGAAACACAAAGAACATGATTGATGCAGCTTGAAAGGGGCTCTTGTAAGAATAGGGAAACAGCCATTCATATTGTTATTATATGTTTGACTGAATGAACAGTAACTTAATGCATGAATATGTCCATTAAAATTGGTCCACTAATTGGTCTGTTGATATTTAGACCGTGCATTAACATAGAAGTTTGTTTGCCTAATGGTTTGATTACAGACGTGAACTCTCCAGAGAATGACTTTCAGGAGTAATTCATCTGGAGAAGGCATCCCTATCAAAGCATCTGATACCAGCTTCTCCAAGCTGCAATGTTCACTCTTTGTTAGAATGGAAAGAGGAGGACAAGGAAGAATAGCGTAATGAGATCAGGTGTTATTGGGGGAAGGAAGGGAGGAAGGAAGAGGAAAGGAAAAGAACAGTGTCAGATGAACTGATATGTTACGCTTGTGACCACCACTTTAGCCCTGATACTGTGTGCTGTGTGCTCTCTCTGGCCTCCGACTGACCTCAACATCAGTATCTTCAAAAGCTGAGAATGGCCTCCTCTTCTCTTCGACTTCCTCAATGAGAAATCAGAAAAAAGGTCTCAACGTAGTTGTCCAGAAGTTCTAATAATTGTCTTCATGAGGACAGAGAGATGTTGCACAATTAGACACTACAGTACCATTGTCACTTTAAATAAAATGCTAACATTATTTAAAACTGGCTTACCATCACTGTCAGACTTATGGCATATAGGACCATTGTGGTCTCTTTTCTAAAAGAAAGGAAAAAAGTCACACTGTGTTAAAATATTGAGCTTGACAAGGCTAACATAAGTGCAAACATGACGAAATACTGACTGCAAGAGAAAAAAAAAAATCACAAAAAAATCAGTATTTTCCCAGAAAGTGCATTGAGCATTTTAGAATAAATTATATATTTTGTATGCATGTTGTGAGGTTGTGTCTGGAGTGTAAAACTACATGTTCCACATTTAAATAATTCGTCAAGTGGTCATACCAATCTTGCACTCATTATTCCCTGGCTGTAATTCAATAAATTACTATGTGGCAGGTATTAGCTATATTATTATTAGATGTTATTTTGCAGGTTTTAGTGAAAATAGCCAAATGGAAGGAGCAACCAAGGAGGAGATTGTGAAAATTGCTCTGGTCAATTGGTTTGGGATATTGCTCAAGTGCAGGATGTGAATGGTCACAATGTACACAGAATTATTTCAAAGCACAGTGTACCATGCAGAATGTAAAGTACTGTGACTGGTCAAGGACGTAAATATTTTGACTGGAGGATGAAAATCACCTGAATGTGGGACCTCAAAACAGCTTCTAATGACCTGGATGAGAACTACAGCCTCCTATTTCATCTTAAACTGTAAGCCAATCGCTATAAAAGGGTGGATTGAGGTTGTGTTGCATTAAAGAAACCGGTAACACTTGAGAATACTGTTCCGTCATTAATGAAGAACTACACAGGAACAAATGAGTATGCACTATTAACATTCTAGTAACTATTACTAGTGGGTTACTATTACCTTTACTTTAGAATTAATTACACATTATGCATATTCACATTCATTATAATGGACCTGTATATAGTTCTTAGTAGTCTGGGAGATATGAAAAAAAATAGTAGTTACTGATTAGCTAATAGTGAACTACCACATTCGACTAAACAATATTACTTACGTTAATCAGAGTTTCTTGTTAGTAAATAGTAGTTACTAGAATGTTAATAGTGCATTACTCATTTGGTCCTGACGGAACAGTATAAAGTCTGCTTGACACAATTTAGCCAAGTATGGAGGATCTGTTTTCAGATCAAATGTGTATTTTCCAACATGATAATGATCTCAAAAACACTAAACAATGAAACAATCTGAAAAAATTCTGGTGTCACTGTGAAAAAAAATATTCTGTGACAAAAACAGGAAGAAAACACAGGAAATGATGATAACAAACAAAAAGTCCTTGAAATCGAACCACAAAAAATGTATTTTATTTGTGAAGTTTAGTAGTTTGTTCTTCCTTCATATATATATATTTTTTTAGTATATAAAATATTTTCCTTATATGTTGATTTGTAAACTTTTAGGGTCATTAAAACAAATATCACCTCTGGACATCTCTCTTGCATTTTTTTATATTGCCCATTAAAAATAATAGTGATATTTGAGTACATGAAAAACTGATATTCAATAATATAAAAACAAATTAAGTTAATGCCATTAAAACTTATTTATTGAATAATTATGTTTATATAAATAAACATCAAAATATAATCAAATGAAACTACCAAACAGATTCTAGCAATGCTCATCATTTTGTCATTTTCTTCTTTTTAATTATATCATTATATCATAACATCATACATTATAGGTAACACACACAGTTTTGTTTTGTTTTGTGTTGTGCTTTGGAATAACCTGTTCTAGTCATGTGACTGATTGTGTGTGGTGTGTAATGGTGTGTAAAACTATGGCAGAAAGGGTACGTGTTCTGTTCCACCAGCAGGGGGTACGGAGACCACAGGCACGAACACACACACGCTGAGACCACACACACACACACACACACACACACATGCATATTTGCACAGATAAACAAACACACATGCACATGGGCTAAGAAAATCACTCAAAGAAAAGTCAAAGTCACTAAATAAATGAATAAACTTAAAGAATAGAAATAAATAAAAGAAAAAAAATATATAAAAGATTGATACAGTGTACATCAGCTGTTCAAACATAATGAGTGTGACCTTTAGCCCTAACAAATTCTCACTTCATCTCTCACTACGCCTTTGACCTGACCTCTCACCTTTCATATTACGTGTGTCACAGGGGTCATGAGGTTTATAAAGACACATTTCCCTTTGACAATCACATAAACACAAACAAACAGTAGGTCATTAGTTTTCTTTATACATTGATTTAATGTTGATAACCTTTTCACTGATAATATTTTGGACCACAATGCCATTCTGTGTGAATGTGTGAGATACCAGATTCAAACATCTGACCTTTCCTGTCCATAAACAGAGTCAGATACACAGACCTTCCACAGATGGTAAACAGAATCCCATCCTGTATATTATCCTGACATATTTGCGTTAAAGGTTCACTGTGCTGATTCTCTATCAGACTAATCATAAATAATGCAGTTGAAAAGTTTATGCTCCATTGTAAAGGGGTCAGCCTGTTTGATGTTGCATCTCAATGACCTGGAGGGACTGCAAAAATATAGGCTACCCTAAAAAAAAAGTTCTTCAGTGCTTGCATGTGAGTGTGTGATTATACATGTGTGTGTGTGTGTGCATATTCTTCTTATGGCTCAGATTGGGAGTAGGCTAAATGGTCCGGAACACAATAGAAATGACCGATTCAAAGAATTACTAGGCTACATGTCATGCGTGACATGAGCTCTGAGCTCTGCATTAAAAACCTTTATGTCATCAAACAGTGGCTGAATGATTAGTCATACACAATAGTTTGTAGCAATATGGTGAACTGATATAATTCTAGAAAAGGCTGTAATCATTTGCCTGACTGAGACTCAAAAGCTCTGATATCTGATACTAATATTTATGACTGTTATCTTCTCCTACAGAGGTTCTCAACTGGTTCTGATTCAAGACTCAGGATTTTACACAGGATATCAAGTGGCAACCCAACGCAATAGTAAACGTGACTATATTTAGTGTAATGTCTAAGAGGTCATACCAGGACTATTTGCTGTATTAACATTTTTTAAGAAAACCAAGTTACATCAGAAAAAGATTTACTAACAGATCATTTTGTGTTTCATGTCATTTCAAGTTTATTGTGATTCAGACATAATGAAAAGTGATGATGTCTAAGTGGGTGAGTTTAGACACACACACACACACACACACACACACACACACACACACTCACACACTCACACACTCACACACTCACACGCACACACGCACACACGCACACACACACACACACACACACACACACACACACACACACACACACACACACACACACACACACACACACACACACACTCACACACTCTCACACACACACACACACACACACACACACACACACACACACACACACACACACACACACACACACACACACACACACACACACACACACACACACACACACACACACACACACACACACACACACACACACACACACACCATGTTTTAGGATGAGAACGCAATGATTCTCAATCGAGGTGGCCAGAAATGTGGCTTGATCAGCATAAATAAGAGCAAACCACATGTACAGCTAAAAATACCACTGCTGCACTGATTTTCATTATTGTACCATCTGTGTAAAGCACTTTATTTTGCATGGCAAAGCACAAGAGACACAGGATCCGACTGCATGTAATCAATCGAGTGACTGGATGAACTTGTGTTTGTGTGTGTGTGTGTGTGTGTGTGTGTGTGTGTGAGAGAGAGAGAGAGAGAGAGAGAGAGAGAGAGAGAGAGAGAGAGAGAGAGAGGAAGCTCAAAGTGAGACATAAAGAGAGGACACTTGTTAAGATTTAGATGTGCTGAAGAACACATGGAAAACAATGATGAGACTGTGATAGGTTCACCACTTACCAAATTCCTCCTCTGTACCTTTCAATCTCTGTTTTCCTTCTATCCTTCTCTTTTTCAGATATGGAGCCTAGAAAATGACAGCATGATAAATAGTTAAAATAAAAGAGATAATGCATGTGCTTTTAAGATACTCTCTCACTCTCCTACAGCTTGGCTGGACTCCACTCAGACACACATGTAGTTTGTGAAAGAAAGCATATTCATCAAGTTTAAATCCTTTTCTTTTTTTTAGTAACCAATCGCAGGTGAGGTTCTCTCTTATGTGGCGTGTATAAACACTCACATGTACATTTTTTCTGTCTCTCCAACTAAAAGCAACATTCCTCTTGCACACATAACAAGTGTTCACAGTTCACACCAAGTATATTTACATGCACAGATACAATCGAGTTTTGCCCTGGTATTCACCCACTCACGATTTATTCAAAAACCAAGACATTGACAATGCAACAAAGCTCCAATTTATACAAATGAGAATTGATGTAGACGACAGCACCCAATAGGAATGGAGACTGTGATCGTCCCTCTAAAAGAGTTAGTGCAGTGGAGGAATGCCGGTGATTTATTCACCATCAGTGAATGCACTCACTCATCGCATTGGCACTGAGCCATAATGCAGGATGGGACATGGCCACTATATTTTGCTGCTGGAGACCCCATTGTGTTGCAGGTTTGCAATAACTGACAAAGCGAATGGCATCATGGAGTCGGCATGCTTTAGATCCGTCTGTCATATGGATGGAATCAAAGAGGCATAGCTTTCCGGGTGAGAACACTCCACATCTGTAATGTGGATTATTTGTAACAGGCAGCAATGGAAACATTGGAAGCATTTTTGTCCAGCCTGGAGAGTATTCATCTTTAGCTCTTTGTGCTGGAAGTGTTAAACATTAAGACATTCTGTTGTACATATAGCAATAACAGTCTTAATGTTGCTTTATAGACAGTGTCAGCTGATTGTTTAATATAACCTGTTCCTTCCCCCGTCTAAATATAGCAACGCTAGGGAACGCTCAGCAGATTCATTAGGCTCAACCTGCGGGACGCACAAACTGCATTTTGAACAAGAACGTACAATCAGATGACGCCACAAGTTCTCTTGCAACCCAGAAGTGTGGATGTGCTGTATTCATTTAGCACTGGCAACACTCCCATATGCACAGCTTTTTGGTGCTTTGACACTTTAAATGTTTGTACGCAATCCATATCTGTCATGAGAACAGACCGTTGGCTTGAAAAGACCTGCGTGCACCCATTTACAAAATCAATATGTGTATAACAACAATGAAAAGAGTATTTTTATATTTGCAAGACAGTCCATCAAGTAATTGCCAATCTGCTAACACTCCTTCAAGTTTTATTGAGTTCCCTCCAATAATGCCAATTAAAATCTTCTGTTTTATTGCTCTGCTGTCAATTAACTCTGTGCTTCCAGCATGAAACAATGACTGTTTGAAAACGATTAATAAATGTATGATTTCCATCTGATGTTTCACACTATGGTTGTAGATCAATTGGACTATCCAGATGTGAAAGAATTCTATTTTTTCTTGCAAGGTTTAACACATCTGTTGGCTAAATGAGTTTTGAATTTAGATTTTTATTTGATTTTATTTTATTTCATGATAAAGCAGGTAAATTGATACTGGAGCCATGACAGATGGCTCACTTCTATATTCATACCGTTATGTCACCGTTTATCTATATTTACTGACAGATCAAATGTAACGACCGTGCACTATTTTCAGTTAAGGCATGCGGTGCATGTAATCTGCGTAATGAGAGTAATAGGTTTCCATCTGGACATACTTAGGGGAGAGAGGTTTTTTATTGTTGAAGATACACGACAGCAATGGAGGGTATAGATAATAGCTACATCATTAAATATAAAGTAGGGTAATATAAAATATTATCTATTCTGATTGCAATAACTCATCAGTGATAATACCAGACCCCTTTACCTGTTTGCTATTGTTAAAACAGAATAGATAAAAGAGCCAGATGAAACCAAGACAATCACAATCAATAAAAAATGTGTTCAAATAAAAACTGTGCATTATCAGTATTACATTGTTAATTTATGTCACTGACTCTAAGAAACATCAATATCCTGGCAGATTTAATTTTATCCCGATGTCTTAATTTCAGAGAGTGAATTCAAGTGTGTGTGTGTGTGTGGTTAAAGGGGTAGAGGTGGTCGCCTTCGACAATGTAGGATGTGGATTTATAGATACATTTACAGATCGATGAAGAACTGCTTCCGACTTGCTACATGATCTCAGTGATACCAGATCTTTTGTAACTTACACTTAAGACTTCAAAACATCTATACCATGATGTTGGACTGGAATACAAACTGCTTAACTAAAGACTGTCATTGTCACATGCAATTAAATTTTGCATCGCCTCACTGGTTGTCCATAGTTGAGTAACTCACAAAAAGTGATGTTACTAACTTAAAGCAATTAGAATAATTCTGTGTTCATTATCTGGTAAATAATAATTCATGTCATGTCCTACAGTTCAATGTATGAAGCACCAGTCTAAGTAAATGCAAACTCGAAGTTCATCAGCTGTTTTGTTTAGTTATAAATGATGTTTTCTAGAGGTATTATAAATTGATCCGTTCAAATATATAAATATTAAAATTAATATATTGGCTACATTATGCCACTCTAATTGAGATCCTTATTGTTTTTGTGCCAGATAAAAACTTGCTCTGACTGATAAAAAGTATTTTTCTAATCACTGCCGCCGGTGATAAACAGATATTTGGAGTCCTCCTTAACAATTACTCCACAGTAAAATAGATGGTCAGTTCCTGAATACTCATCCCAGTGTCATTTGATCTTTAAATGTCAGTTGATGCCAGTCAGCAGTCTCTGTGAGTCTGACTATTGGAAGATCACTTTAAGAAAGGTCCTGCTCGGCTTTAATGGATTGGTAAGATGATGTTACAGGTCTAGGTTACCTTTAAATCTTATATCAGCACAAAAGATCATCACTCCTCACTCTCAGCACTTTCTGTCAGGGGGTGAAAACATGATTTGTGCATAGATATTTCGATTATTTTCATAGACCAGAATGCCATAGGTCTTTCTCAGAGAAAGTATTGGAGAGCAGGAGCAGGTTTGCTAATTTGGGATTAAATCAGGCACAGTAGGAAAATTTGCACACATTTTATGAATGAGCAGAAACTTCTCAAAATAAATTTACTTGAGTTAAGTTTATTGTTTACCCCATTGGCAAATTGTTTTAACATCTCGTTTTAAAGGGCCCCTATTATGGATTTTTGAAAATGACCTTTCATGTAGTGTGTAACATACATAGTAACATACATAGCTCTAGGTGAATGAAAACAACCTGCAAAGTTTTAAATCTGAAAGTGCACCGTATATTAAGTTATTGTCTTTCAAAAGTAAGAGTCGACTCTGAGTCAATTAAATGAATCGTTTTTTTCAAACGAGTCATAAGCCGTTTCGTCGTGACGTCAAGACGAAACATTAGCATATCGCCCGCCCACGCACGCGCAGCAGACACCAGGGAAAACTTGAACCTCTAACACTGCAGCTGATTCCTGTGGATACTGGACAGCATCATGTCGAGAAGACGGCGCCGTGCTCTATAATGTGAAGGTAAAGCCAGTTTATTGCAGGATTCGTAAACCGCTTGCTCTTGAAAGATGGTGTTCAAAAAACATAGTTTTGAGTTTGATATTATGTAGGTCTCCTGCTAACTGGCTAACTCACATTATTACTGTCTTACTGAAATACTTCTGTTGATCAGCTGTGGGCCACTATTACCTAAAACTGTCTATTAATGCAGATGGTCTGTCGTTCGCACTACTTTGAGGAAATATTTGTTTTACCAACGTTTATGTTACATTAGATCATTCACTCTGCTCGGCTAATGTACATTGCATACATGCACTGTTATTGATACATTTTCCACGTATTCAACGCAATATATTAGAAAAATACTCGGTAAATAAATTAGTACAAGTAAAATAATCGGTTTGTTGATGGACATGCACTTGTTAATGCTGATGGTAAGGAATTGCAGATGCAACATTTCATAATGTAACGTTACCTCAAACTGAGTAACCAGTAGTGTATCTATTACCCCTTTTCCACCAAAAACGAACTGGTTCGGAACTGGTGCTGGTTCAAAGTTGGTTCGGAGTTGGTTCAACTTGCGAACCTTCTCAGAACCTGTTTGTTTTTCCACTAGAGCGCCCAGCGAACGACGTCGTTACGTCACTGTGTACGTCGCCATACATCTTAGCTAGAAACGCTTGCAAGTACAACATCACTTTGGGATTATCTCTAACTCGTGAACCAAGAAGGCTTTAAAAACAATTGAAATATGTAAGTCTTTTAATCTTTTCCTTTGATATGTAATCTTTTCTGATTAGTTATGTACTCCTGTCTTGTGTATTTTTTTCTTTCCATTTATTTGTTCTATATTGTGACTGTTTTCTCCTTTGTTTACATAACGTATTCAATAAAAAAATTGATAAAAAAAAACTAGAAACGCTTGCGCCAACTTCAAGCATAACAATTACAATGGCGGACTACATCGTGTTTCTGCAAATGTTTCTCCTGGCTTTGCGATCCTATATTATGTCAGAAAATATGTTATCTAAACCCGCCCCCAGCTCCCGAGGTAAGCATGACGTGGTAAAAGAACGGTTCTAGTCCAGCAAAGAGTTGGTGCCGCTTTGGAACCAGTTTTCCTGGCCGAGAACCGGTTCTTTGGCTGTCGAAACACAAAGAACCGGTTCGCGCGCAGGCACCGGCTCCGAACCGGCTCTCAAAATGCGTTGGTGGAAAAGGGGTAACTGAGAAACGTCCTGCTCGAGTCGTCCTTGCGATGGAGGTTCGGGTTGAACAACGAGCTCTTCCAGTCTTCCAGTTCTTCTCTTTTCCTCATCGGACTCGCGCTCGCATTGATATGGTCAAATCGACGTGGTTGTTTGTTACTGTGTTTAGTTTACAGTGTAGGAAGCCTCAGGACAACAGAGCTGACGTTGTTATGGCAATACGCTGATTTCACGCAGCCACCATTTTGAAATGGCTCCGGTGGGAAGAAAACCAGAAGTGTCGCCTTTAATCATAGGAGAGTCGCGAATGCGATGGCGTATTGTTGTGTAATGTAGAAATGAGTTATTCTAAAAATGTACATACATTTCTTTCATACTTTAGACTATATACAGTGAAATTCATTTATAAATAATTTTTTTTTTTTAATATATAATTCAGAACGTAAAAAAAGAAGCAGGAACGAACTATATACATATCCTATATTGGATATTAACATCCAATAGTGTAAATCGCTGCAGCAGCTTCAGGTTGGTAGTCCAAGGCATTGTTGTCTATCTGTACTTCCGGGGTTCTTCCCACCGGAGCCTCGCTTTCGATTTCAAAATGGCGGCTGCGTGAAATCAGCGTATGGGCGTTTTTGTTTTCGACGCGCGCACTGTGCACGGTAGGCCAATCACAACAGACTGAGCCGTCCGGCCAATCAGAGCAGAGTAGGAAGCAGATCAGAGCAGAGAGAGGAGGAATTTACAAGGGGGTAATCCATCGACCGGAAGTTGAAGCCGGACGGGTGCCGCCATGTTGTAGCAGAACTTCACTTGCGTTAGCATTTCCATTGACTCCCATTTATTTTTGCGTCACTTTGACAGCGAATAACTTTACATCTGAGGCGTTTAAAGACTCCATTTGTCCATTATTTATTTCTAAAGAAACACGACAATGTATAAAGGGCTCCATTACCTTCTATGTTACACTATGGCCCCGTAGAAACAGATTTAGTAAAAATAGGCTAACGATTGCGTCATAACCACTCGACTCTCTGTCGCGCTGTACAGAAGTTACCGTACAGACAGCAGGAGAAGCTCGCAGGCAATCGGGGGGACGTCCCGTCAAGGGAGAAGCCCATAGATAATGAGTCCATAAAAGCAACGGAATACTTACTCCTGCTCACTCACGCCAAAGAACTCTTTGCTCAAGTTCCCCGTCTCTGCAAGATTAACGTTGGCAGTTTTCACGCACAGCTACTAGAAGATTAACGTCTGTCAGACAGGTTGCTCACGTCATCAAGCTTAGTTTGAGTCGGTCTGAGTCTGCGCGTCAGGAACGGAAGTTCTCAAAAATCGCTAAAAGTGGGCTTCAACTGTCTCAACTGAGTTCCAATGAGATCGCTCTGTCCATTTCTTTTACTGTCTATGGGAATTTAGAGGGATTGATTCATGATTGATTCATCTGAAGAGTCGTTTGAGAATCATTGAAAATGTGATGATGTGCAAATGTATATTATGAGGAAATTAAACTTTTTTTTTATTTTTTCCTTTGATGCATGTAAACATGTTGTAGGAGACTCCACAACAACATTAGGAAACTTTGAAATAGCATAATAGGGGCCCTTTAAGCATAAATGTATTTTTTTTAAAGGTAAAAAACAAAGACAATAATAATTTGCAAATAAGGTAAGAAATATGTCTTATTATTACTACACAATTTTACTTAAAGATGATTGGTAAATTATTAAGAAAATTATTTTTTTGCAGTGCACCAACCTGCTTAAAAGCACTCAGTCACATATACACGGACATTTCAGAGCCATATTTACAACACATGTATTTTCCATAGTATTTTTTCATAAACATCGAACAGGTGGAAAACATATCTGAAGAATGGAGGTGAAAAGGAAAAAACAGTAAAAACCTCTCATCCCTGGCATTTAACCGTCTATGGCCTTATCACGCCTCATATGTCCCACCATCGGTGACTCACTGGCTGCAGTCGCCCTCCTGTGGCGTCTGTTTAATTACACCAGTCCCGTGACGTCACACCCATTACACTCATTCACTCAAAGTATTCTTTTCTTTTAAATTTTTTATTTAAAGAGCTAATACATTTTACTCTATCCTCAAACAAGTTAATAATTAAAATACAGCGCAATAAAGAGATAAAGAGTATAAAGAGATATTACGTTCATGTGGATAAATGATTTATGCATGCACGTAAATAGCCTAAGCATGCATATAGATGAAGCCAAAGCGATATGTAAATATAATGAGTCTAAATGCGATCAGATCAAAGTTGCTCGTCCAGTCTTCTGCATATGCGTTTCTGTTGGAGATAAAGAGAAATACATCCTATCCTACGAGAGAGAGAGAGAGAGAGAGAGAGAGAGAGAGAGAGAGAGAGAGAGAGAGAGAGAGAGAGAGAGAGAGAGAGAGGTGCTGATGGGGGGAGTTGGCAAAGCCCTCGTGCCCCCCTCATATCTGCGTGCACGACTCTCTCCTCCGCAGTGCACTGCTGGACAGCGCCGAGTGCGGAGTACAGGACAGGACAGGACAGGACCATTCGCGCGCATCAGCGAGGGCACGCGCTTTCGTACAGTCCTAAAGTCCCAAACACCAACCACGCACGAGAGCAGCAGCCACATGGAGCTAAAATGAACTGTCGGACGGCTGATCTTCACTTCACGACTCACACTTACAGATTTACAGTTTGAGAGGGAAGGGACATCTCAGACATGGACACCTTGGTGTGGATCTTGATTTGTGGAGCGGTAAGTGTTGGCATTAGTTTAATTCAGACCGCATAAGAGCACAAGTGCGCGCAGTGATCCTCCGCTGGATGAAATATGTAGGTTAATTGACATCAGGTGATCACCGCTTCAGCTCGCGTGATGCTCCGGTTGTCGTGATGCGGATTCAGCGGAACTTGTTTTCGGTCTGTGGTAGTAGTGATGACTAATCTCAGCAGCCCGGTTTCTGGAGAACAGGTGTCAAGCTCCCTATTCTAGTCGTTTAAAATTAATCTGCGTGTAAGTGTGTTTATTGGGTGGCAGAAAAACAGGCTAGAATCAGTGCACAGAAGAAATGTGCGCCCGACTGTAAACAAACTTTCATGCCAAGTTGGTTATGAGTTTGACGAATTCTACCGGCTTTATTAATATTTGCCACATAAAGCAAATAGCTTATTTAAGTAGCCTTTACTATGGAGTTGTAAGTATGCGTTTGTATTTACAGTGTGAAAATTGTAATGTCTTTCAGTGGGGGGTCAATGTTTTTAAAGAAATTCCTGCAGGTCGCCAGCCGAATTTTGGCGCCCCTGGCACGCCTTAAAGATTTTTTTGAAAAACTTAAGTTTTTGTGTGATATTTGCAGTAATTAAATCTGTAATAAAGTATACCAAATATCGTTGTTTTGGTTTTGTAAATGTTAGGTATAGGTTAACGATCGGAAATTGGAAAAACGATTTCTGTTCGAGAGCGCCAGGTGAAAATAGAGTAGGCCTACAGTCCATGTCCAACTTGTTATTTAACTTTTGTATACTTAAACGATTGAAAAAAAAAATAGTTGAACCGTATTTATACCTAAAAGCAGGCTACCCATTTTATTTATTTATTCTTTTACCTATATAATAATAATTAAAAAAATATTTTCCACCCCCTCCCCCATAATTCGTACCTTGCCTGTTTAGACATCATATGGACAACAATAGGCAAATTCAAAACAACCCATAAAAAAGAAAAAGAAACCATTGCTTCAGCCAAATTGCATAATAATTGTTAGGCTATCAACGTAATAAGATTTCAGAATCATCATTTTAATATTTTCTTTTTTTGACGATGATGGTGCTGGCAAATATACCTTCTTGTGGTATTTTTGGTGTGAACTTAATTTGGTACATTTTTGTAAGGGATATGCCCTTATGCTCAGGGAAAAAACTCAAAAGTGCGCAAGCATGTGACCCTCATGGTCCCCTACCGAGCGCTCTACGTGACCCTCACCACCTCCAGTCTCGTGTAACACGGTCCAAATAAGTTTAAACATGCACACGCTCTTGACTAAACACAATTACACCATGACCTTTTTTCAGTGATCTGATTTGCAAAATGGCAAACGGAGCTGGCAATTGAGTTTGATCCAGGTGCACAGAGTCAGTAAAGGATCTCCACCGACACATGAGCCAGCAGCGCTCCGTCTGGAGTGCCATTTTACAGCTGCGCGAAGGCACTAGTGCGCTTCACAAGAGATCTGACGGGGACACAAGCCGCCTAATTGGTGGTGAAAAAGGCGATGGCTTGTCAAGGCTTGATGTTTCACGGTATTAAAGCTCAGTCTCATTTCCTGGCTGGTGCATAGCAGTGCTTTACGGACAGGTGCAGATCAGTGAATTGCACAGTAATGACAGGCCCTTGCAAACACATTTACTTAGCTACAGTATGTAAGTAAGGGCAAAACCATAGACTTTCTTTAACGTATTACTTGATTTTCCAATTGATAACATTACTGGATTTGACCTCAGGGAGATTTATAGATTTAGCAGATTAATTTAGTCCCCAAACTATAGCTAAGTAAAGCCACATACTCTTTCGTTAGATGTGTTAAGCATTGGGCATGCTCCATACTGGGGAGTCCATTAAAGCCTGCCAAGTTAACTCATCGGCACGCTTACTCAAGCGAATGCAAATTGAGAGAAAAAAGAAAGGATGACAGCCAGGGTTGATGAAGAGAGAGAGAGAGAGAGAGAGAGAGAGAGTAAATGAGGGGGTGAGTTGGCTGCTGTACAAGTGCATCTGTTTCTGAATGAGAGTGAGAGAGGATGTGGATGAGGGGAGGAGGAGGGTGGAAAGAGGAGTCTTAAAGGGCAAAGAGAGTGTGTGAGAGAGAGGCTAGGACAGTAGATAAGATTAGGAACAAGAGGCAACGTTTTAATGAAAACGTGCAGAGAGGTTTTCCGTCTTTACTTTGATTGTGGGGGGTCTAGATGATGGCGACCTGTCTAAATTGTGTGTAATTGTTACAACTTGTAATGTGCTATGGTTTATATTAAAGAATGTTTGCATGTGTGTGTGTGTGTGTGTGTGCGAGAGGGAGAGAGAGAGAGAGAGAGAGAGAGAGAGAGAGAGAGAGAGAGAGAGAGAGAGAGAGAGAGAGAGAGAGAGAGAGAGAGAGAGAGAGAGAGAGAGAGAGAGAGAGAGAGAGAGAGAGAGAGAGAGAGAGAGAGAGTATGCTAATTCATTAATGAATGCAAGTAGAAAAATGTGCTGTGAGTTTAATTACCCTGTTATGTGTTTGTGTGTGTGTGCGCATGCTTGTTTGTGAGTGTGTCTTTGAAACACTCTGGAATCCACAGGTTAATGATAATGAATGAATCTGTGCTGCTTTTCACAGCCATATTAAAGAGAAACGCTTCAACAAGGCCCACTTATTCCTCAATAGAGCACAACAGTGGGGTCCCAGAAGTAAAAATGCCATTCATTTACACCACTGAGAAATAGATTTTAATAATATTGCATAAACCCTTCAAAAAACTTTCAAAACAAAGCATGAGCTCAAAGATTGTTACGATATTATATATGTTTCTATAACAGTCACAAGCCATGGATGGGACAAATAGGAAAAATGACATCCTAAATAATTATAATTATAACTAATAAAAAAAATACACACACACATATACACACACACACACACGCGCATGTATAAATATCTGTATATACAGTATATATATATAGAGCGAGAGAGAGAATGCACTTTATTGTCCCATATTTAGGAAATTTGTCTTGGATTCAGAAACTCTGTCATCTAGACACAAACATAAACCACACAATTCAACAATCTATAGTCTTACTCATGTAAGAGTTTTAAAGTATTTGAGTAATGTTTCGACCTACACATTGGAATTTATACATGCACATGGCCATTTTGGATTCAACTACTGTAGATTCACAACACTTCATGGGATGAGTAGTTATTTCCCTCATCAATATAACTAACTTTAGGCTAATTTTGTAAAAAAAAAAAAAAAAATCATTCAAATTATGGTTTGTAATGTGATTCATCTCTGGTTGGTGTGGTTCATGGCTTAGGACACTTTATTGAATAAACTGAAGAATTCCTTTGGAGAAAATTAATAGGGAAAAACGCTTCCGAAATCAAGGCTGCATGTAGGCGTTCACCGCTGCACTCTATAAGACACATCAGCACTGAGCGTGATCACATGACCAGACTGAACCTATTGAGAGAGCAAGAGAGAAGCGCCGCAGTAGTAAATTAATTCAAAGTGAAGTCTGTGACTCACTAATGAGCCTCCAATTCCTCTTAAACACCACACACACACACACACACACATCTGTTGTCCGAGACAAAATGAGCCCATAAACACCTCTTTCAGTGCCTGCATGCACGGATGTTTACGACCCCTTGGGTTATTATTGACAATACTCAACAAACAGATCAGGAGCTGTAAAAGAGGAAGCTCATATGGGAAGGGTAGGGCTAATGGATGTCTTGGGTATAGGCTCTACGGACCCTGATCTGTGAGACCTCGATGTGTAAAGTATGTGTAATCTTACCCGTGACAATACGAGAGAAACAGCTGGAGATGTAATAGACATATGCATAACTCGTACTGCCCGTCTCATCTTGCTCAACACGCCCCAGCTTTTGGAGACAGAAATGCAATCAGCACAATATGCTGTGATGCAGCTGTTACCAAACACGTGGAGCAAATATGAAGGAGTTTATGGACAATGAAAGGGATTAACTGGAAAAATCTTACTATAAATTAGAAATACCACACAAAAAAAGAAGTTCAAGTTTTTAGGTAAACTTTAGAAGTTTCGCATCAGAATCACTGCGGTCACAAAACTCCTGCCGCACATCTTGTCGTCTGTCAGCTGTCGCAATTTAATAACCAATACGCAATATTCTAACCAAATCAATTGGATATTTTTAAAACTTAATCAACTTTGAATGAAGAAAAAAGTTAAAAGTAACCACAACCAAATTTAATGCTAAAACAAATAAGGGTGAAACTATCTGCAAAACAATGTTTGAATGGTATTACTTTTGGTGGTTCAGGCTGAATTAATTGCAGCAATTAGTGGAAAAGAATAAGGAAATAGCATTTGAGGAATATCAATATGACTATATTTTCTTGCAAACACATTAACATCAAATTATATCTTAAGGGTTTATGTGTAATGGGAGACAAGGAACCTGTGGAGCCCTAGAGAGATGGAATATTAATGTAATTTCTCTCTTTCTGTAGCTGGGGCTGGTGTTTGGCTCTAAGCTGGAGCTAGCCGTGGACGAGGAGTGTGAGTCGGGGAGTTACACTCGCAGCGGGGAGTGCTGTTTGCAGTGTCCTCCAGGAGAGGGAGTGGTCAAGGAGTGCGGGGCCACCCAGACCGAGTGCAGTCAATGCTTAGACAGTGAGTACAACTTCTCATAAACGCATACATGCTAAGTCACACACTTACATGTGCATCTTGTTCATGCACATGCATGTACTCATAATCTTCTCAAATATTCACACCATCACAAACACTTACTTTCACGCACATACATTTATTAACCCATAATTAGCCTCTCACACGTACACTTATTAACACATAATTATGCTCTCTCTCTCTCTCCCTCACACACATGCACATATATACCCAAAGAACAGACAGAAAGCTGAAAGTAATTATGCAATTAGCTGGTTACGGTGTATGAGCTGCTGCTGTGTGTGTGTTTGATACTTTCATTTAGGCCAAATGTTCAGCTTTAAACCAGAAAGAGGAAAACCAATCCTTATACACTGTGTAGGAATGTCTCCCATCTAGAGGTGAAATTGTATTTTGCATTCAAACGAATAGTGCTCTCTAGCGCCTAGCTTTTTCAAATGTGTGTTGCAACTACGGTAGCCGTTATGTACCAAGAAGCTATGACAACATGTCTTCCAATAGCACTTCATCGAGTTTAACTAAACATGTTCTACTGTTATGCTGCCTATATAATGAATTACGCAACCAAGCAATGAAAAAAGGCTTGTAATTTAGACCGCAACATTGACTTACCTGTCGAGAAGAAAGCAGGCAACTTCAGCGTCCCTTTCAAAGTCTTTCTCCTTTCCATCTGGGAAAAGCTATCCTGATATTTACACTCGTTTTTTAATTCGCCAGTCACGTTTCCTTTTAAATTATTTTTTTTTGTTGCTTTTTTGGCAACGAGGATTCCTTCTCCTGTGGCTCGGCATAATGACCCTTCATTATGAAGGTATACCGTGCAGTGCAGCCTTTCAAATTTGCCGGGGCAGTGACAAGCTGATCTCCTTGTCCGTTTCAGCTGTTTTCAGTCACGTGACGCTGGCTCAGAACGAAAACGCGTTTAGGTAGGCTAGTGCTTTTTGTCCCTCTCTGCTATTAAGATGGCGGAACGACATGGAAGCCTCCTTGGACTTACCCGTCCCATGTAATTAAATATAAGAAATTCTTCGCTTACGAGGATAAGTCAGATCATTGGCAGAGGTAATTTTACACCAATGAGGACATATTTATGAATAAAGACATTGATTTTAGCTAATAAAATACTTAAAAAACTACACAGTGTCCCTTTAAAGTGAGAAATCTGGGCTGTCAGTTGATGAACTATTTTCTGAACATGAAGTTGGTTCTTGAATTGAACATTATAGTGATTTTTAATTGTGTAGTATTATATATCGTTGAAAAGTTTGGGGGTAGCAAATTTTTTTTTCTTCATTTTTTAATTAAAAGGCTGCATTTATTTGAGCAACATACAGTAAAAACAGTTATATTGTATAGTAATACAATTTTAAATAACTGCTGTCAATGTAAATACATTTTAAAATTATTCCTGTGATGGCACAGCTGATTTTTTAGTGTCACATGATCCTTAAGAAATCATTCTAATATGATGATTTGCTGCTCAAAAAACATTTCTTATTATTATCAATGTTGAAAAACAGTTGTGCTGCTTAAATATTTTTTTAGGAAAAACATTTTAGGGAAAACAAATTCTTTGATGAATAGAAAGTTCTAAAGAGCAGCATTTGTTTACATAAATCTTTACTATAAATGTCTTTACTGTCACTTTTGATCGATTGAATCGATTTAAAGTATTCATTTCTTTATAAAATTGAGCTGACCCCAAACTTTTGGATGGTAGAGTATATATATTCTTTCCCATTCACAGAAACATTTAGAAAAGGCACTGGCACATTTGGAAATGACAAGACACATTTTCACCTGTTTTACAGCAGGTCTTATTCTTTTGTTGTGAATGTTTCCTAAATGGGCTCTATCCTACTTTCTGCTCTCAATAAGAGAGCGCTGGGAAGCTTTTAGGATGGCAGGCCTGAAATAGAGGAGATCTTATGTTTCAGGACAGGACACTTTACATCAATAACCCAACTGGGTGCTTTTTGTTTTTTTCCCTTTCTCCTAGTGTTGGCAAAGACACACAAACGGACACGCCTCTTTCATGCATCCTCGCCCCCTCATCCCCTACCCAGTCTAGACACAAGCACACATCAGCAACTACTAAAATATTTAGCTGTCCATTTTCTTTCTTCCTCCTCCCTCACACACACAGTCATCGAAGTGAAAACTGATTGACACAAACCTGTCACCATCGCATCAGGCCAACATCTTTGACTCACACACACACATAATAGCAGACTGATAATACTTTCCACTGATTACTCTGATTTATTAATACGTCAAAAATGATCTTGTAGTATTAATAAATCAAAAGTGATCTTGTTTTTGTGATATGTTTAAATCTGTAATAAAATTATACCTCATTTTTATGTTTTGTAAATATATATAAATAATGATCGGAAATTGCTGAGGTTTCTACCCTTCTTTCATGATTTTTCATGTTCATTGCTATTTCAAAACAAAGGTCTGAACACGCCTTAGGAGTATGAAAATATTCTTGTTGCTTATTGATAAATTGCGGCTCCTCTGTAATTTATTTTGAAAATCAGTCACCAGATATGGAAACTAGAGATTGTAAGCTTTCAAATGATATATAATTTGTCAAGATTAGTTTAGGTTTAGTATAAGAAATTACTAGTATAGGACACTTAAGGGGTTAAAAATCTAAGCATATTTTTTTTAGTAGAATTGACATTTTTTTGCTGTACATTTTATGGCAATTAGGGACTTTCTCTCCAAATTCCCATTACTGTATATATTTTAATTAATGAGAATTAATAGTCTATTTCTATTTAATATTTTTTATTATGAATATATTTAATTATATTTATATTTTACTTTATAATATTATTTATATTTGTGTTATAAATAATAGTATTTGTTGTACTAATTTATGCTGCTTTAAATACAAAATCAAATTTTTACTGTGGTGTAATAGTGTCTAATCTAACAAATAATTACCATTGATAATAAATACAAAGGAAAATAATAAAAAGTGTCTTAATTATCATGAAAATAATGTGGTGAATGATTTTGTGGTGAATGTGACCTGGACATGTTTTCATAAGATTTAGCCATATTTTTCTACAATGCATAATTGAAATGCACTTTGTCGTTTTGAGGTGAAATGTGAATGAACGTGAGTCTGTTATATATTCTGTTTGTTATAGGTACTGTAGGAGCAGTGCTGAACTGGAATCTGTCAGTGTATTAATTCAGAGAGAGCTGACTAATGACTGATGGGGATTGGGAAATAACAGCATTAGATAATGATGCATTTAAGCACAGGCAACATCATTTGCCCTAACCCATTCAGACTAAGACTAATACAGCCCGTATTCATCTGAGAGAGAGAGAAAGAGAGAGGTTAATATGCTACTGAACATTCAAGCAGAACTCAGGACTGGAGCCATTGCTGTTTTTATTGGCCTGTGCAGCCGCTCTACCGTTCCACGCAGCTTTGATTTATTACTTTAACTGTATTATAAATGAAACAGTCTTACTAATAAAGAACAACTGAATTGTGAAAACAGAGCAAGAGAGAGCGAGAAACACATTTAAGTTTGTTCTGATAAACCAATATGGTTGTGATTATAGATCAGAATCCAGTGCATTACGCAATGGACGTTTTTTTAGGCCCTTTCAGTATTAAGTTACTTTACAAAATCTTTTAAAATGTGCCAGCAAAATATTGGCAAACATCTCTAGTTACAGTTCTCCTCCAGCAAATGACAGCCAAGCAGAAAGCCAGCTCCGAAAGAAAAGCGTAAAAAGATCTAACGCACCTGGCTGATTTGCCTGTAATTGTAAAGGGATAGAAACGCACAGACTTCAGCTGATGACGTTACAGGAAGACACACCGCATGAGGAGGCTCGAGTCTTTTTCCAGTTGCCCTCCTGACAGAAACGGTTGTGTGTGATGGAGCTATTTATTATGCGTGTAAACAGTCATCGGCAGAGCATGTGTGTGTGGGCTCTCGGTTGTTTTTGTTAGTTTTGTGATATCCGTTTATAATCAGTGCAGGGAAGGCTGCATTCAGGTGTATCCCTGCAAACACGTGGCTGGTGCTCTGTTCATCTGTTCATGGTTGTATGCACACGCTCCATAGGAATGTCACTAGTCTTTACTCACTATAAAGATAATATGTTTAAAGTGAACTCAAACTAGAATGAAGAAGTAAACACTAGAGTCAAACTATAGAAGTAATGAAAGTAAGATGGAGATCAGGTGGCATGTGGGCCATGTCATGTATTCTTCTCTCAAAGGCGGCAGGGAAATTACCGTAAACACAAAACAGACAAACAATACCATAGGTTGGACCCATGAAATAACAGTCATCTTGAGCATGTCATATGCTCATAATTCATAATTTATAAATTAATGAACAATGATATTTAAGTACAGACATATTAGACAGACTGATGATGATGATGATAGATAGATAGACAGATATAGACAGACAGACACACAGACTGATGATATATATATATAGATAGATAGATAGATAGACAGACAGATAGAATATTTAGCTAGTTTGCTAGGCCAGCCTTAGTTGGGTGACAAATGGACTGATTTTTGAATTCTCCACTGCAGAACGAGGTCATATATATCAATTAATAATTAATGAAGGAGAAAGGAAAGAGAGAGCGAGACAACAAACAGATGGGCTGAAAGGCTTGTCCGGCTGAATTGACACTTTCAGAGCTCACCATGGCCTGCATCACACGACCCATATGTTTACCCATCATCTCCCTCTCCTGCCATAGAGCACTGGAGACCAGTCAGCTTATTGCTCTTAGAAAGAACATTATTAACTGTGTGTGTGTGTGTGTGTGTGTGTGTGTGTGTGATATGGAGAAGTGCTACATTTTGTACCTACAACATCAAAAGGTAATTAACGAAGATTAAAAATAATTTAGCCAATAATCTGGGAATGAATACAACGGATTACGAAATCGGGCATAATAATAAACAGCATTATCACTGCATCAGCACTCTCATATTTGTTAGTACAACATGTTTGAGCAGTTGTTTTTGCATGTTTTAGATGCCTTGATTATGGTATCCAAGTCATTAGCCTTAACATCACCTGCACAACAAGAGCAAACATGACAAGAACATTGAGTGTTTTAAGGAAATCTTCCGTTCAAAGATTGGCAGAGAGGTGAACACCCCACCCTCAAGCATCAAATTTTTCCAGATTCAAAAAGACATGATCTGTTGGTAAAACAAGCATCAACAGACTGCAGTGATGAATATCGCTCTTCTTCCTACATATTGTGAAATGTAGAAAAAGAAAATGACAAATGTGATCTCAATGTTTTTCTTTTTGAGATCTCGAATTTTTTGCTTAAGTTTTAGGCTGCTCAATTTTCTCCTAAGAAAAGGATCCCTGTAATCTCACATGCTTCAAGAGATCTTATCCCAAAATGCACTCTTAAAAATAAAGGTAAATATGGTTCCACAAAGAACCTTTAACATCCTAGCACTCAAATAAAGGGTTTAAAAGGGGGGTTTCACAGTGATGCCTTATAATTACAGCTCAGCTGTAATATCAATTGATAACCTAGCCTAGATAATTTGTTCTTGAAGAATTTGATGAATAATGTTCCTGCTGAAATCTCTAACTTAGTTTATACTGAAATCCCTGAGTTGTGATTGCAGATTGATAAGAACATCTTATCACGGGAAGACTAATTCTTATCGTGAGGAGAATGAGAACATTGCTCATGGTGTTTGGACTCAACACGTGTGGGAGACAACTGTGCCCACATGGAGTCTCATACGACCCCTAAATACATAGTTCTCTGGGCCGGAGAAAGAACGCTTTTCTTGGCGTTGAGTCTCAACCCCAGAGTTTGAAGATGAGCTAGGACGATATCTCGATGGCGTAGCGCAAGCTCTTGAGACTGGGCCAATATCAGCCAGTCGTCTATGTAATTTAACATGCGGATGCCCTGGAGTCGTAAAGGAGCCAGCGTTGCATCCATGCATTTCGTATTAATAATATGTGCTGGGTGACAAGGCTAGGCTGAACGGAAGAACCCGATATTGGTAAGCTCCGCCCCCGAAAGTGAACCTCAGAAACTTCCTATGTTGTGGCTTCAGGACCTCTTCTTTCTTTCTGAGATCAACGATCGCACGGAGAGACAGACTAGTGGCGCTGTGCAGCTCAGAAAACACCTCCTCACTGACATTTCCCCAGCTCGTGCCCAGCTCTTTAAGCAGCTCAGCCTGGCACAGCTGTTACATCGCCATGGTGTGCAGGGCAGCACCAGCCTGACCCGCCGCCTGAAAAGCTTTCCCTACCAGCGTGGATGTGATTCTGCACGGTCTGGAGGGAAGCGCAGGCTTTTTAAGTGATGATGCGCTGCCAGGGGAGAGATAGCCTGTGAGCGTCTCTTCAACCTGGGACATCATCATATTATAACCCTGTGCCTTTGCAACAACTATGGTCAAATAAACCGACGTCGCAGGCACAAAGACACGGAAGGAATAGGACAAGCACAGCATTGAGAATAGCTTTTGAAACGGTACACACTCTCAAAAACAAATGTACCAAAAGAGGGTTTTCACAACAAATGCCATATCCAGTAAGAACCATTTCTGTGCAAGGAAAAGGTTCCATGGATGTTAAAGGTTCTTCATGGAACCATCAATAGCAATAAAGAACCTTTATTTTTAAGAGTGTAGAACATTTCCATTGCACAAGAAATCTTATTAAATGTTCTTTACACTTTAAATAACTGAAAGGTTCTTTGGGGAATCAAAATACCTCTTACTGTATATAGCATTTGCTGTAAAACCCCTATTCTGGTACCTTTATTTTGAGAGTGTGTTCTCATCAATCTGCAATCACAACTTTCAGCATGAACTAAGTTAGAGATTTCAGCAGGAACATTTCTCATCAAATTGATATGATATTACAACTGAGATTTTACCATGTCAACAATTGTCTGAAACTTAGGACAAACAAAGTTAACACTTAAATCGAAAGTTCAAATCAAAGCAATAAACTCACTTAGGCTATGTTGAGAGCCTAAATAGTTTTTTTTTTTTTTTTTTTGCTTACTGAGCCAGTTCACTGATTTGAGTTTAACAGTCAACTGCAGGGGACGATTATCAATGAAAATTTGAAACAACATGAGGACATTTACAGATTTTTTAAGGGTGTATTCACACCTGCCTTGTTTGGTTCGATTGAATCGAACTCTAGTTCGTTTCCCCCCTTGGTGCGGACTTTTTGGGCAGGTGTGAATACAGCAATCGAACTCTGGTGCGGACCAAGCAACCGAACCGAGACCCAGCTGAAGAGGTGGTCTCTGTACGGTTCCAAACGAACTCTGGTACGGTTCGTTTACAGTGTGAACATGAACCGACCCAATTGCAAGAAAGCACTGCGCCTTTGAGTTAACAGGCTTCCGTAGTCGGAGTTGCGTTATGGGAAAGTGATCTGTTGTAGCCTACTACATTACATCTGTTGCGCGTCTTTCTGCGCGTCGTGTGTGCATCATTGGAATGGAATGAATGAATGAGTGTGTGCATCAGGACATTCACATACAGAGCATTCTCTTTAGTCTAATCGCGCATAGATGCAAAAAAAAAAAAAGCATTTGCAGTTCATATAATGTAACGATAGTTACAATACAAGGATGATGATGCGTTAATTTACGTTAAGCCTTTTTTGCACTTCCTGATTCCCTACTTGAGAATCCTTGTCCAATGAATGGACGACCTTAGCACACCTGTGGTTTTGTTTACAAATTTTGGTTCACTTGCAAAAAGAGCAGTGTGAAAGTGAACCGTACCAAAAAAAAAAAAAAAAAATGTATTTGGTCCGGACCAAAGCAAGTGACCTATCGGACTTTCCTGGTGTGAATACACCCTAAGTCTCCTAAGCTATAAAAGAGCAACATCTGAGTAATAAAATATTCCTCTGGATCAGTGTGGAAAATAGCTGTGTGACTGTTTTTGTTTAATGTTTGTGGTGTTTGATGAAAAGCTGTCCTGTGTTCCAGGAATACAAGAGTATTTCCAGCAGACATCTATCTGGATGTTTTTCTGCCTATCTCTGTTTGTTTGTTTGTTTGTTTGTTTGTTTGTTTGTTTAGCACCATGGTAATTAAACAACAGGAACACACACAGATGAGAGACAAACACGATTTAAAATTCTTGATATTATCTTACCCTTACTTTATTGTGAACCAGTCTAAAGAAGAAAAAACTGCCATTTGGAGAACCAAATGGCAGATTAGTTTGCTGGTGATGACATTTATTGTGAATGTGCGGATGTGTATCTGCTGCTCGCTGTTTTAGAGTGTGCTTCTAAGATTTTCTTTATGAAATATTATCTTCATCCTAAGACAAATACGGCTGGTTTATTTGGTGTTAATGGTTCTAACTCGTAGATTCCACCTTTAAATGTTTATGTAGACATAAAAAGAGTTTCATTCTTGCTATACTAAAACAAAACTGATGTTTTTGCCTTTTCATCCTGTTCACATCCTGTTCACATTCCTTTGCTTTCTGTTGTAAGATCTTGGCTGTAATATTAAAGAGAAGCTGATAGTCCAGTATAATAGCTCAGATTTATCTGTCAGATCCTTTTTATGGTAATGACAGATTATCTAACATAAATTGGTCTGAACAAGTTTAAAATGTTATTGCTGTGTGTAATGTATGTTGTGTTATATAATGAATACTTGACCTTCTGTTTCCACACGATAGTCCAGAGGAAAATGTTATGGCTCAGAAAGGCTTGTCATTTGTTTCATTTTTAATTATCAACTTTGTCTCAGATGTTTTTTCCTAAAATTCCTAAGGAGAAGGTTTCTGAAAAATGTAATGAGAAATATTCATTTACACAAGCAAGATACACCATATACACAAGCAAGAGCTGCCATGGCCGTGACCAGGCATTTAAAACAACCTGGTTTATAAAGAACAACAAGCATACACTGCTTTCTCATTCCTGTATAAACAAAAACAAACAAACATAGTCTTTTTGTCCTCTAATCCTTGCTCTCACCTCTCCTGTTATCAGAGAGACACAAGATCTAGGGAAAGATAAAGATTGTGCACTTGTATACTGAACCTATTCTGTAAATTGTTCATGTGAAAATAATAAATATATTTATAAAAAAAGATCTAGGGAAAGATATTGAAATCCTAAATTTGCTGGGTTTAAATTACAAACCCTTCAAACCTGTCACACCGTCCAAAATGCCTGTCGCACATTCTTTGCTCTACAGTAAACCAGATTTCACTCGAAGCCTCACCACATACAAACCCTTTGAATAATTTACAGCTTTCGCAATAATTTTCCATCTCCTTATTTTATTTTCAATGGCATCTCAAATTCTCACATAGGGGAAAAACTCTTCTTGAGAAAAGCTCTTTCATAAAGCCCTTTAATAAAGTTAAACGCAACAACATTACTCATTACTTCAGGGCTGAATTTAAGTCAAGAAACTTTTTGGAATTTGAAGTCAAGAAACTTTCAAAAACTAAGTTGAAGTTCTTGGAATGATGGAAAAAGGCAAAGAAAATAGCACAGAAGACATGAACCCTTGTTCAACTGCTTGTTAATGGAATTATCTAATCAGCCAATCACATTGCAGCAACTCCATGTAGTCATGGTCAAGAAGACGATCTGCTGAAGTACAAACTGAGCAACAGAATGGGGAAGAACGGTGATTTAAGTGACTTTGAACATGATGATATGGCTCTTGGTTCGGACTGGTCTGAGTATTTCAGATTCTGCTAATCTACTGGTATTTTCACACAAAACCATCTCTAGGGTTTACAGAGAACGGTCTGAAAAAGAGAAAATTCCCAGCGAACGGCAGTTCTGTGGGTGAAAATGCTTTGTTGATACCAGAGGAGAATGGCCAGACTGGTTCGAGCTGATAGAAAGGCAACGATAACTCAAATAACCACTTGTTGTTACCGAGGTTGCAGAAGAGCATCTCTGAATGCACAACACGTCAAGATCACACCGGTGCCACTCCTGTCAGCTAAGGACAGAAACCTGAAGCTACAATTCACATAAGCTCACCAAAAATGAACAATAGAAGATTGGATAAATGTTGCCTGGTCTGATGAGTCTCAATTGCTGCTGCAACATTCAGATGGCAGGGTCAGAATTTGGCGTAAACACCATGAAAGCATGGATCCATCCTGCCTTGTATCAATGGTTTAGGCTGCTGCTTGTGGTGTAATTGTGTGAGGGGATATTTTCTTGGCACACTTTGGGCATCTTAGTACCAATGATGCCATCATGTCAATATGGACCAAAATCTCTGTTTCCAGAACCTTTTTGAATCTATGCCAAAAATAATTTTGGCAGTTAATGAGGCAAAAGGGGGTCCAACCCAGTATTAGCAAGATGCACCTATAAAGTGGCATTAGGAGTGTTTTACATCTCAATGATCAGATGGTGTAGAACCACTTGGAAATATGCAACATGTAGAAATCACAGCTTTTGAGCCATTCAACTGATCCATGAATGCCATGTGACTAAATCACTCTGCTAAAGAAAAAAATGAGCTGCGACTGTCACCGGCAAAACATCTATAATATAATGAAATATAGAATAATTTATGTTCTACTTTTATGGAGAAAGATGCTCTTTGTAGCCAATATTTGTTACGACACAACCGGACAAACCTCGGTCTCTCCGTTGGACTGCACAGCTATTCTGAAATCTGAAATATGTTGAGGGTCTGTTTTATGTCGAGAGCAGTTTAAACTAAATTCAGATGCATTATGTATACAGTAAAGCCAGGTAGACTTGTGTTTTGACTGCAGAAATCATTGCCATGTTGAAATGAACAGAACTGAACACACAGAGATCTCTATAACACAATGTAGCACATTGTTCCTTTTCTTGATTACCAATTTTTTTCTCTTTGTCTGTTTTCA
Source organism: Rhinichthys klamathensis goyatoka (assembly GCF_029890125.1). Taxonomy (NCBI): domain Eukaryota; kingdom Metazoa; phylum Chordata; class Actinopteri; order Cypriniformes; family Leuciscidae; genus Rhinichthys; species Rhinichthys klamathensis. The sequence goes on along the minus strand of NW_026607037.1, from coordinate 1,484,175 downwards.
CGGGCCTCACCTCCTGACCGTTTTTCCTTGCCCATATTGTCTGATTATTATTATGATCACTGATTAATTATAATTAAAGTGCCAAGGACGTAATGTTTAACCTGAGGGGTCATTATTTACAGCAGAAAGGCAGATTATAGTGTAATTATCTTGTCGTTCTGATTATGTCTCTCTTTTTCTCTCTCCAGGCGAGACATTCTCTGAAACGTTCAGTCACACAGAGAGATGTCAGACGTGTAGAGAGTGCACAGGTCTCATGCGTATGCAGACCCCCTGCACCGACTCGAACGACGCTGTGTGTGTGTGCAACTACGGCTACTTCATGAACGACCTGAGGGCCCAGTGCGAGCCCTGCACTGTGTGTCCCCACGGTCAGGGAGTGCTGTTTCGCTGCGAGCACTCCCACGACACGGCCTGTGAGGAGTGTCTGGGAGACACCTACTCTGATCGGGAGAGCTCGCTGGACCCCTGCATGCCTTGCACCATCTGCGAGGAGGGGATAGAGATTCTCATCAGGAATTGCACACCCTATGAAGATGCATGGTGCCATGGTGAGAGAATAATGCACTCAAAATTTAAATAAAATAATGAAATTATTAATTAAAATAATGACACAATCTAAAGCAACAAAACAAACAAAATAGCAATATAGTTCACGATGGTTTGTTACAAACATAAGATTTTGTTCCCATGTTTGTCAAACTATTTCTGCTTCATTTTTCAGTTTATTTACTTACTTTTTTTCTTGCATATTTGAGTTGCACACAAAGAGAAAACCAATGCGTACTTGCAGCCTGTGGTCAGTCACTAAGGGCAACTGCACGAACACCATAACCGTTTTGTTTGTCTGTATAAGATGTGATTGTGCCTGATCTCTCTCACACTCTTTCTAACAGCCAAATTCTCTCAGTCTCAGTCATAATGTTTGCTTGCCTCCATGTGTTTAAGGATCAATCTGGGTCATTTCCGCGTGTGTCTGCTTGTGGCCCTGCAGTTGAAAAGGTCAAAGTGCGGATATTATGTGCAAAGCCCTGTAGTTATAGAGGTCACAACTGTCCAAAAGGTCAAACCCAGTGACATGCAAACACACACACATACACAGTTTGTGGTTTGCAAGAAGAATAAAAAGCAAACATGTGCATTACAGTGATTTTACAACAGGTTATAGATGTTCTTAACCTCTTTAACAGGGGAAAACATCACTGTTAACCTCATGTGGCTTCTTGCTTTTATAAAAAGCGCATTACTTTAAAAAAAAAAAAAAAAAACAACAGTCCACGACTGTTTAAACAGACTGCAATTCTGTGTGGTGCCACTAGTAGTGCTGAAATTGCAGACTTTCCCTTTAAAATGATTAATAATATTACTAATCTTAATATAATATAATATAAGTATACTTTAATGTCCCCGAGAGGAAATTTGGTGTAGACTTGCTACATAGACATAAACAATAGAAAAATGACACAATTACAACATAAAACAAACAACCTTTCCTCCCCAAAGTCCTTCATATTCCACAAACAAACTAAACAAACACCCAGGTGAATGTTTGTTTCTGTTAGGACTTAAGGCCCAGATATACTCATGGTGAAGTTCTTTTTCATTCTTCGTTTATGGGTAAAACGTGAGCAGCGATGTACTGTTATCGAACGTCTGACGCCACCCACACTGCTGAGAGCGGCGTTTAGATGAATATGTAAATCTGTGCTGCACACTTTCCCCTCAGTAACACACAACAAAATTGAAAAAACAGCAAGCATTTTAATAAAACATAAGAAAAGCATCTGATCATAGAAACGTGGTTATGTTTGCACAAGTTCTATGGCACTCCAGTAAAGTCCAGTAAAGTTAAAATGAAGCAGATTTACCGTATTAAACATGAAAAACAGTGTCAGTGTCACGTTTCATCAGAAGTACGACTTGTTTTCACTCACGGACGTCTTACCTCAACCAAATTAACCAGAAAAGAGTTTCACGTGAAAGAAGGCGGAGCCTCCGCGCACACCTACCTATTACGTAATCTCTGCGGACCAATCGTAGTAACAAAGGTGTTTACCAAGCTAGCTTTGGCAAGCTGTATTGAACTCCCAAAACGAACTCTAAACGAACTTCGTTTCTGCCTAATTTTGTTTGAAATGATGTCACATCAGTTTGTTCTTCAATTTCGCTTGAAGTATATCAGGGCCTTTAGTTCAACCTGACCAATGGTTCCCTAAGAAACACTGTGGCTGTGGCCAACAAGCGAAGTGCTGGCCCTTTTTCTACCTCTTTAATCAAACACACAGAGAAAGCTCAGTTTCCATGGCTGGAGAGGGCATGTAATGTGGCGTGTCATTGCATTAGTGTGCTAGCACTTGGTCGGTGGGACTGTCTGATGTCTGAAGCCTGGGGCTGTATGTGTGTGAGGGTCATTATGGCTTCTGCTGCAGAGGAAAATTAGGCAGGATGTGTCCGTTTGGGGTTTGGTGTCAGCCGTAGCTCTTTGGTGTGTGTTACACCCTGCATTAACATCTGTCTCAGGTAATCTGATCACAAATGGACAATGCTAAAGACAGGTGTAAACGGGGGGCCAAACTGCTTTGTGATTGGATCACTCAAACCACATTTGGAGGTAGCTGAAAAATGTGTGTGATCACATGGAATTTATAGTGTAAATGCTAATTGTGCCCTGACGCATCCTATAGTGTGAAGTGTGAACGTTCTACACCAGCAGTGGCAGCAAATGAATTTGCACAAAAGTGACTGTTTCCAAACAGGTTTCCTGAACGTTCTCCCCACAGGCAAACAGATAGTCCCGTCCTAAACTCAAACTTTGAGCACTTTAGTATAGCAACCTCAATAAACAGCCATTTTTGGAAAGAACAACAGCCACAAAGTTTAAAGTCTTCACTTTTGTTCACCAGTTTGTGATTATTATTGGAGAAATAATATCGAAAAATAACACACTTTTAGCTGATTTACTAGGTGAATATTTGCTATAATGGTGTTTCAGATGCTTGACTTGAAGCTTACTGTGTGTGCTGTAGTGCAGCATAAGGAGATGAAAGATATCTCTGCAGATGGAACCTGTAAATCATAAAACATCTGCAAGTGCTGTTTGTTACACTCACACACACAAATGTTCAGCTTCACTGGCATCAGTTCCTGCTCTCACTTGCCTTTCCTGTGAGACACAAATAGAGGAAAAAATTGGAAAAAAGCTCAAATGAGATGGCTTGTTTTATACTTCCGTTAGCAGTGTTGGGGAACTTTGCACTCACATGAATTAATTACTTTTTAAAATAGAAACCAGTTATTTTAAATTGTAATAATATTTCACTTTAGTTTTGATCAAATAAATGCAGCCTTGGTGAGCATAACTTCAGACTTCTTTCAAAAACGAAAAAAATATTACAGACCCTAAAGCTACTTTTAAGCTACTTTTTCAAAAGCACAACATGACTGTAATTCAACTACTTTATTATTAGTTTGTTTTCTATCTCCCCAATACTGTCGACGATAATGTGATCATCCTTTGTGTGTACGGTTACACCAAAGAGCAGCCTTGTTCTACCATATCACACACACACACACACACACACGCACACGCGCACACACACACACACACACACACACACACACACACACACACACACACACACACACACACACACACACACACACACACACACACACACACACACACACACACACACACACACACACACACACACACACACACACACACTCAGTGATAGAGGTCCTTGTGTAGCCTGTAGAGATGACTACCCTCTGCGAGTGCCTCATTATCTTCCTTAAAATGACCTTTTATGTGACCTTTACTGCCTCTCTCTATCTATCTTTCTTTCTGTCTGTGTATCTCTGACCCTTTCATGTCTATCTCTCTGGTGGGTCAGTCATTTATGGACCCTTTGATGAGGGTGGCGTATTAAAAACAAGCTCTTTCATGAGAATGTCCACAGTCGGAGTCAAAGGCACACATATCTGAATGACCAGTCTCTCTCGACGCTGGTGGTCCGTATGTATGGTGATTCACTTCCTGTAGCTCATACGGATTTAAGTGGCATGTGTCTGTGTGTTTATGTGACAGAGAGAGAGAGAGAGAGAGATGTGCTGAGCTCTTTCCTTTGTTGGATCGATAAGGCCGTTGGACTTTCTTACACTCGGGTTTCAATCTGTGACCTCTATCGCAGCTACTGCATTACACACACACACACACACACACACACACACACACACACACACACACACACACACACACACACACACACACACACACACACACACACACACACACACACACACACACACACACACACACACAGATACATGTCAGAGTATGTCAGTGGATTGGAGCAACAGCAGTTTCCCCTCCCTTCCAAAGCATTCTGTAACTGCTCTGTTTCAACTCCTCTCTGGGTTTCATTTCTCACTCAAAGCATTCTAGTTTTGTCACATCATCACTCGCTAGCACAGATAGAGCTGCAGTGACAAAGAACATGCTTTAATTCTGGTTTATCTTTTCTATGATGCTTTATGACGCACCAGTGTTATTTTTGTATCATTTATATAATATGATTATAGTATTTATTCATGTTGAATTATCTTTTATTTTTATAGTTTTATTTCTAGTAATTGTTTTGTCATTTTTCTTAGTTCCCCCCCCCCCCAGTTTTCTATATAGCTACATTCTACAGTATATATTTCCATTTGTTTTTATTTTAGTTTTTGTAATTGTAGCTCTTCAATTTGAACTTATTTAATTTATTTGACAAGGCAATATTTCAATATAAGCTTTTCATCTAATATTTCTATTTTATTTTATTTCAGCATTATTTAAAATTTCTGAAAACATGTGTATAGTTTTACTTTGAGTTAACAATAACAACAATTTTATGCACTGTTGCAATATATACACACCTCTTTTCTTTACAGAATGTTAATTTTTAGCTGCATAAAATAAAACTAATACAAAAACTAAATGAAAACAGTTTGAACTGAAATAAAACAAAAATAACTGGGGGAAAAAACTTAAACTAAAATAAGGTTTTATGACTAAATATTTTGTGTTCTTTTTGGTATAATATAAAACTAGAACAAACAACGATAATGAAAACGGAACAAAAATGTAACCAAACTGAAATGACAAATTGATAATATAAAAAATAACCTCAAATTTATAAACTTCTCTATTTTTATATACCTTTTAAATAACAAATCCTTGTTTAAGACAGATTAATAAGTCTCTGACTGTGTGTATGTGTGTGTTAATGCCTCTTGCTAGTGTAATTACTGCAGCTAATAAGAGCACTTAACAGCAAAGCTTCTGTTCATTTAGCCATCCATTTGTTCACACACACATACTACACACACACACACACACACACACACACACACACACACACACACACACACACACACACACACACACACACACACACACACACACACACACACACACACACACACACACACACACACACACACACAGCCATCAGGCTCTTATCGCTCCCCCTCCTGTCTATCACACACTCACACACACTCTCTCTTTTCTCTTACACGCACACACACTTACTCACTCTCTCTCTCTCTCTCTCTCACACACACACACACACACACTTACTCACTCTCTCTCACACACACACACACACACACAGACACACACAAGAAGAGAATAAGGGTTGCTGTGTGTGTGACAGTCTTTCGAGAGTGTTTTCTGTTAGATAAAAAGAACCATTATAACAAACTTGAAAAGGGTTGCCAGATAAGCATTAAAATCCCTTCCAAAAAACAAACAAAAAAGAAAACAGCACTGTGAGAGGATGAGAATAAAGACTCCTCATTAAAGAAGGCGCCCAGCTGAGGGTTAACAAGCACTTCACACTTGGCACCTCGTCCTGAAAACGCCCCGTTAAGAAGGAAAATCATTAAAATAAAAAAAGAGAAGAATTTGAAATTGTTAACCTTTGGCTTGGCTGAGTTTTACCGCCGACGTGTTTTCACTCAAGTTTCAAGCTCAGTCAGGCTGAAAACACATCCACATATAGCAAATTCACATACCCCTTTTTCAATCAGAGAGACAGAAAGAAAAAGAGATCTCTCAGAAATCATTTAACTTTTAGTGCATACTCGGAAACGAATGAATGTTTCCTTCGCGAAAGAGGGAGGAGACGGTCTTGAGAAGACTGACGGCTACTGAGGGAGAGACAGCAAGTGAAAGAGACTGATAAAGAAAACAAAGGGGGCTGCCTGCACAAGTCTTCAGATGCCCACAAGTTTGAAAGGTGTGATGAAGATAAGACGCCTGTGTGTGTGTGTGTGTGTGTGTGTATTTATGCTAACCAATCTAGAAAACAATGGTCTTTAATTAATTGTTGAACAGCTAATGACTAAGTCACTTTCATTATGCTTTGAGTATTCAAATATAACTCATATTTTACAGACACTTCATAGACTAAAAACAGAAGCAAAAGAAATAAGCTATTATTAGCTGTGATTGGGAACAGAGTAGCTGGTTTCTATCTGGTCTAAGATGGTCATTCTACCACGTTCAAGTTCGTAGACCTTCTGGGAGTTTCAACAAACCAACTAGTCATACCAGTTCAAGCTGGCTTTTAGGTGAGATCTACAGCACTTTTCAAAGCCTAAAAATGTCACCCATGTAAATCTTGAGTTCTTGTTTTTAATAATAGAGACCTTTGACCGTAGATCCTTCATTAGCTATGGCTTCTTATAAATCAAACCAAAGTTTTTGCATAGAAGGTTCTCAGTTTCAGCATTGCTCAATCAGTCACGCATATGGCCACTCTGGAATAGTTCAGTTGAGAATGAAAATATTCTAGAGAGTCATGGCAACGTTAAGACCTCCTGTTGAGCCAGATCGAACTCTGTCACCACCAATTTTACAGCCGTGAAAGATATGAACCATAACAATCTCTACTCGATTCCAGAATCTTTTCTTGAGAAAGAGTGAAGAGTTCGACAGCAAAACAAGTGAAAATTGTGTGTGTGTGTGTGTGCGTGTGTGTCAATGAAGTGCATCTGTTGGGTTCCATAATGCTATTCATTTCCTTTTCTCCACACAGAAATTGATCTTCACACGCCAAATGTATGACTTAAAGTCAATAGCTTCATATTGCAACATTATTTGCAAAGCCTCATTCAATGAGTAATTTATTATTTATAATTATTAAATACTTAGATTTAAACCAAAAGTTTGTAATGTGATTAAACTCAAAACTGGTTAATTTGGTTTATGTCTCTTCTTTTAATGACTATGGAGAAAATGAATGGGAAAAATACTTCCGGCACAAAGACTTCTGAAAATGTGGGCAGTCACTGTTGTGCTCTATTGGGAGCTGGAAAGAATTTATTGGGGGTTGCCTTTCGATAAATTATGCATCAAATCAATAAAGAGAGGAAGACCGATAAAAAGACAAATAGTGCCTTTAGTGGGTGAAAAAGGCTATATATCATATAACACCATCCAGACAGCCATTGGCCAATTTCACAGCTTCCACTAACATCTCAACAGGTTCAGTTCAATATCCCATTTGCATTTTTGCATTGCATTATCCCAAATTATATATATATAATAATAGAGTGTGAATTCTGTTTAGATACAGCAGCAGACTCCAGTAGTTTTCACCATCAGTTTACATCTATGTAGGTTCCCAGTCCTTCTCAGATTGTAGCTAACGTATATGTGTGACTGTCTTTCTCTCTATCCTAGATCCGTTGAGTCCTACCTATCCCGCTTTCACTGAGGATTCTAGTTCATTTGTCACTGATCCGAACCGTTTGTGGAGCCCCAGCCCTGGAGACGACAACACCACACCCAAACCCAGATCTCCTCACTTTATTAGTAAAAGGCTAAACGAGAACCTGATTCCCATCTACTGCTCCATCCTGGCAGCGGTCGTGGTCGGCCTCCTGGCTTACATCATCTTTAAGAGGTGAGCAAAAGAGAGAAAAATCCTTAAAACATAGAAAGACATAAGAACAGATGGAAAATGATTGATGATAGTCAGGTGGTGAAACTTTCAGGCCTTGTTTCAATTGGGACATATCATAGATTTTTATTGCTTTGGATGAAGCTATCGTTTAAAAGTTTGGAGTCGGTAAGATTTTTTAAAAGTCTCTTATGCTCACAAAGGCTGCATTTATTTGGTCAAAAATACAGTAATATTGTAAAATATAATTACAATATTTGAATATTTTTTAAAATGTAATTTGTTCATGTGATGTCAAAACTGATTTTTTTAGCATCATTACTCCAGTCTTCAGTGTCACATGATCATTCAGAAATCATTCTAAAATGATGATTTCACGATAAGTTCCGTATTATTATTATCAATTTTGAAAACAGTAAAATATTACTGACCCCAAACATTTCAACAATTGTTATTATGATTACCCACTAACCTAACTATTACAAAAATAATTCTGTATATGATATGTAATTATAATATGTTTTATGTAATTATTCATATTAACAAAAAGAAATGGATTTTTTTTTAAATTATTATTAATATTATTAGGTTGATTTTGTCTCTTGTTCTGCTTTGTTTTGTTTTTCTTTTTTGTAATAGCGTTCTAAAATTATAAATAAATAAATATAAAGTTCTACAAAAATTAGAAAATAGTAATGAAGAAGAATAAAGGTGCTCAAACATATTTAGGCATATTTAGAAGAAGAAAAAAATCCACTACTATGCAAACACAACAGTTTATTGTTGAAATTGAACGCTGCCAGTGCTTTCCTCTCACTCCTCACATTCATTTGTACTCTACATGTGCATCTGTTTCTTCCAGGTGGAACAGCTGCAAGCAGAATAAACAGGCAGCTAATAATCGTGCAGCCACAGCCAATCAGACACCGTCTCCAGAGGGAGAGAAGCTGCACAGTGACAGTGGCATCTCAGTGGACAGCCAGAGTCTGCAGGAGCAGCAAGCACAGACGCAGACGCAGACACAGACGCAGACGCAGATCGGTAAGATCACAGGCTACAGACACAGACAGGATTACTGTCATTTCTGCAGCACAGTCTAAATAATGATAAGTCAGTTTCAAACACTTCCCCCTTCTGCCATTACCTCAAAACGTATGCCACTGGTTGAGCCAACGTCCCTAGGTACTGTATATTTTATAAATATACTCTCCTCTTGTGTTTATCTTTAGTATCTCCCTGTTCCATCTCCCCGTTCTCTCTCATATCTTCCTTTTACCCTCCTTATACACTTGGCATTTCCATGTAAGGCTGGGTGTGGATGACATAGCAGACTGACGTTTAACACACATATACGGGCACAAACCCTGAAAATAAACCAAAGAAGTGCTTTCATACATTCCAGAGAAATCTCTGAATTGCTTTTGTGCTGTTCAATAATATTTAAAAGACCGTGAGTCGGCAGTGATTACAGTCCGGTAGTACCCTCGAGATGGGGAGGGATTAAAACTCGACAATAAAGTGGCCATGTTGATTCAATCTGCTGCAAAGTGCAGGGATGGATTTTGTCAAACGTCTTCACTGAGGACAAACAGTCTTGGGTTGAAGAGCATTAAATATATGCATATCACTTTATGCAATCGATTCAGCACAGAGAATGCATTTAAATGTGCAGTGTTACTTTTGCACCACTTGTGGATCCAAATGGAACTACAGATAATAATTATTTTAAAACAATTTTCCCAAACACCATTGATCGTACATTGTTTGTATGACACAAACGCATGTTGGATTGCTTAAAAAGAAAAACAACCACAAAAAAAACCAAAAAACATTTCAATACCATTTGGTGCAGAAGTTACACATTTCACCTTTGAAATGTAAAACTGAATATACAGCAATGCAAGGGCCTAAAATGTGGAGAACTTCCTTTATAGTCTAAAACTGTTTGTGATAAGTTGTCTAATCAGACAAAATCTTTTAAACACACACACACACACACACACACACACACACACACACACACACACACACACACACACACACACACACACACACACACACACACACACACACACACACACACACACACACACACACACACACACACACTTGTGAAGAAAAGCTAATCACTGTTTTTCTTTGCCAGTTTTATTATTGTGACTAAAAATATCACAGGACAGTGAAATTAATGAAAGATCACAATTAGGGCACAAGCCTAGTCTGTTTACTGTTTAAAAGAGGTTAGTACATAGAACAGTTTATTCGATATCAGTATGCCACATATCTAATGTTTCGCACAACTGTGTATGTGAGAGAGAGTACTGGCCTGAGTGAATCACTCTGGATAAAAGCACCTTCTTAATGAATAAATAAATGGCAGCATTTTCATTTGCATTTATTGTAAATGGTTATGTGAGCCAACGGCATTATGTTAACCTCACTGTCAAGCATATATAGTACATCAGTCCACTCTGAAAGCAAGAATGAAAGAAAGAAAGGCTTAAAGAAAGAAAGAAAGAAAGAAAGAAAGAAAGAAAGAAAGAAAGAAAGAAAGAAAGAGAAAGAAAGAAAGAAAAACTCTTTTATGAAAGTGATGGTCAGGCAATTGAATTCAGGCCCAATTTAGACGAGGGAGAACAACAGACAGTCTTGGGTTTTAGTGATGAGACTTATCACGTTCTTGAGAGGGTGCTGCAATGCATTATGGTAGCTGGGTCATGAATATTGATGGAGTTTTTTTTTGGGGGGGGGGGGGGGGGGGGGGGGGAAGAGGGAACAAAAACATGAGTGTCAGGAATGTGAAGCAGACCCTCGACACAACATTATTATAGAGGCCCAGAATATACCAAAACATAGGTCACATTTGCACAGAGATAATGAAGAATATTTGAAATCATAAGGATTGTTTGCATTGTGACATCTCCCAAATGTCTCATTCCTGAAATGCATCTGGCCATTTTACTTTAAAACAGCATTTCTTTATTCTTTCCTTTGATTTTGGGATGAAATATGCCTGGACATGTTCTTGACAGGTTTTGTGCAGTGTTATTATAGTATCATTTAAATGTTTGTATTTTTTAACAAATTTTTTTTATGTAACTAGGGATTCAAGCGCGTAGCGCTGAAACGCTATTGTTATTGTTAATTTTCCCATGATGCAGCATTCTCCATCTAAAACTGATCAGGCAGACCGAACCGTAAGTCGTAGAGACTTAAAACTTTGAGGGCTGGTAGTCAGTGTTGGGAAAGTTCACTTTCTACATGAACTAGTTCAAAGTTCAGTTCACAAAGCCTACAACGTCACCAAAGGCGCGCCCCGAACGGCCTGACGGGGGCACTACAGCGTTCAAAAGTACGAAATGGCTCATAACTCCTAAACCGTAAGGCATAGGCTCATAGGCCGTCTTTGGCCCAAGGCGGACAAAATGCATGCCTCGGATTTTCTCGTCACCCTGGGAAAATTTTCCGGTATTTGGGGTTTTTCCCAAAACCTACTTTTGCAAACTAGTCCTAGGTTTTTGGCCTGATCGTAACCAAACCACTGCAGAAATATTCTCTGGAGAGTTACTATCAATAATCATAAAAAAAAGAAAAATCGAAATTTTAATACACGGTTGCTAAGGGAAACCAAAATGTTCGATGTGACTAGGGCCACTTTTACTAAAATGGCTATAACTTGTGAACGGAAAGAGATATTTTCGCTAAACTCGGGACACATGTTTATGAGCTCAATTTGAGGTCACATGAAAAACATCGCGACGATTGGCCACTTGGTGGCGCTATAATAGGGAAAATAAATCATGAAAATGGCACATTTATGTGGCTACACCCAACCGTTAGTCCGATGAAAATTGGCATGCAGTGTCTTTGTCCCGGGTGCCATGATAGTCTATGAGAACATTGGCGTACCTCAAAAAACTCTATATGCGTCATCGGCACAATGCCCTGAAGGTGCTCAAGCCAGCGTTTTTCACAGAAGTGACCTCCTTAGACTCCTGAATCCTTGCCGAGTCCAACGATAACAAACATGCCAGGTTTCGCCTTATGGTTTGTGTAACGGTGTAATTTAGAGCTTAAAAAACTTGCGATTATCTTCGAAACCGTTAGTCCGATCGAGACAAAAGTAAAACCACCACAGGAAATTTGAAAACATAGGTCAATAGCTAAACAATAACGCCCAAAAATTTCTAAATTATGATAGGAACTGACAAAAAAATCCAATCAATGTCGCCTATGGATCATTTTTATGCTCTCATAAATATAAGTGTCTAAACTTCAAAACGAAATGAGATATTTACAACAAATTTGACACACATATGAATGGGCACACTTTGAGGACACCTAATAAAAATGGTGGAGATCAGGCAAGACATGGTGCTATAACTGTCAAAACATATTTTTCCTTAGTAAATTGCCTGTATTGGCTGTAAATGGTATGTTCCATCTATAATCTAAGTGTATTTGTTTATTTGGAGCCCCATTAACCACTACCTAGGCAGTGGCTACTCTTACTGGGGTCCCAACAAGTAAAAAATACAAAACTACATATTGTAATCAACAACAATAAAAAGTCAAGTCAATGAAACATACTAACCCAATATTCATTCCAAATATCAAAATCAACAATTTACTATATATTGTGCCATTAAATGTTCCTTTAAATATTTTTTTAAAACTCATTTTTCTTATGAAATATGTAATATCAATGGTGAATCATTCCATATTTTCATTCCTCTATACATTACAGTCCGTTGTTTTGCAGTGATTTTCGAAACGGGAAATAAAAAACATCCCTTTTACGCATGCCTGTTGTTAAAATGATGACTAGTACTACTATACAAAAGTTAAGAGTACAGGACATTAGGAACTCTAGACACAGAAATATTTCTTATTAAACAAAGCAGAGAGACAATCCTTCACCAGTGCATTCTTATTATATTAGCCCTTCTATTACAGTTTAAAGTGAGTTGTCTCTGTTCTGGACTAATTGTAATTTTTCAATTAGTTGAGTTTTTTGTCTTTACTTGAAGCACTAGACCACACCACTGGGCAATAATCTAAGCAAGAACCATTGTTGTGTTGTGGTAAAAAGTTTACACATCTCTTAATAACTGACAAACCTCTTCCCATACCTGTTACCATATTTTCTATCTGTTTTGACCACTTCAGCCTACTGTCTAATATAACTCCAAGAAGTCTTATTTCCTCTACCTGGTCAATAGGCACACTCTTTACAGACAAATTTAACTTTTGATGCAATCAACTTTTGATGCAATTTGATGCAAACACAATGTTTTTGGGTTTTATCAAGTTTAGAACCAACTTATTATTCCGTACCTACTTTATGACCAATTGTATTTCCTCATCCAAAGCAGTAGACAACTGCTTAATTGATGTTGCAGGTACATATAATGTTTTATCATCTGCATACATGCATGTCCATCCATGCACAGTTTAAAACAAGAGGAAGGTCATTGGTCTTAAACAACTTCATTGAGGCACACCACATTGCAACTCTTTCACATCTGAATAACTTCCATTATAAAATACACATTGTCCCATTAGACAGTTAACTTTTAAACCAATGTACAGTATGATAAGTAAATTTGTAACATTTCAGTTTATCCAGCAATAATTTATGATCCAGTACATGAAAAGCTGAGCTAAAATCTAACAATACTGCTCCTACTAAGTTATTATCATCAATCTGTGCTCTCTCAATATAAATGCTGAAAATTAGAGAGAAAATTATTCTCCTTAAAGAATAATTGAATTTGCTCACAAACTATCATTTTCAATACTTTGCTAAGAACTGGTAGCAAACTTATTGGTCGACTGTTGATGATTAACCTTTACATATTTCCAAGCTAAAGGAAAAATTCCTTTTTCAATACTGATATTAAAGATGTGGCAAACTGGCTGTGCCAAACAACATTTCTTCTCTTAATTTATCAACTTTATTCATGAAAAAATCATTAAAATAATTTCCAATTTCATATGTTTAAAAATAGTTAAAAATGAGTCACCTGTATCAATAAAAGAAGGAATTTGACTTGATTTCCTATCCATTATTTCATTGAGTGTACTCCACTTTTTTTTTTTTACAATCATATTTACATTCACTTATTTTAATTTTGTAAAACATTCTTTTCTTTTTCCTATTAATTTTAGTTACTTGATTTCTTAATTTCCAATAGATGTCCTAATCCTCCTTGTTCCCAGTTCTGTTTGCTGTACCCTTTGCCACATCTCTCTCGTACATAATGTTTTTCAACTCATTAACAATCCATGTTGCCCTAACATTCTTCACTTTACATTTTTTCATAGGTGCATGTTTGTCCACCAAAGGGTAAAATAATCTTTCAAATGCTGACAATGCATTATCAGGATTAACTTCCTTATAAACATCAATCCAACATACATTATTTACATTACATTACATACACAATTATTCTTGACTGAATCTCTTATATGATCTTTTATAAATTACTTTTGGTTTCCTAAGTTTTCTAAGTGTTTACATGCATGTGCTTAAAGGCCTTAAACCACTTGAACCGCTGCTTGCATGTCTATTTTATTATTATTAAGTTTGAGTTATTTTAGTACATCAAATTAAACTAAACGAAACGTCTCAGGTTACTACTGTAACCATAGTTCCCTGAGAAAGGGAACTCGCGATGCGTCATCGACGCTTTGGGAACGCCCCCAGCGTGAATGCGTCTGAGCATCAATGTCAACTAGTCCAATGGAAAGAATGAGCGTCACGGGCGGGTGACGTCATGACCAGGAAGGCATAAGAGCACATCCGGTGAAACGCGGCATTAGCTTCAAAAAGTCGAAGCAAGCCGATCACAGGGATGCAGGAAGTATGGCAGGGTGACGCATCGTCTCGTTCCCTTTCTCAGGGAACTATGGTTACAGTAGTAACCTGAGACGTTCCCTTTCGAGGGAACTCGCAATGCGTCATCGACGCTTTGGGAACGAGAATACCCAAAACGCCAGAATTCCAAGTACCTGAGTGTCAGTCTGTTGGAACTAAGCACTAAGCACCTGAGAACCTGGGGCAGCATCCAGGTCCAAACTGTAAAACCTGACGAATGTGAGCGGTGAGGACCAGCCTGCCGCATCACAAACGTCTTGGAGAGAAACCCCAAATAACAAGGCTTTAGAGGCCGCCATACCCCTCGTAGAGTGAGCTCTGACCACCAAGGGACACGGATGGTCAGAGTACTCGTATGCAAGTGAAATAGCCTCGACTATCCACTTACTAACCGTCTGTTTAGAAGCAGGAAGACCCTTCTTAGGTGATCCAAAGCAAATAAATAACTGGTCGGACTTCCTCATTGAAGATGTCCGATGAACATAAGTATCCAGTGCTCGCACTGGACACAAGAGGTTCAGCCTTTCCTGGTCCGCAGATGTAAAAGGGGGAGGACAGAAAGCCTGCAGCACAATAGGCCTCGGAATCAAGGTCGGCACCTTAGGGACGTATCCCTGTTTCGGATATAAGAATGCCTTGACCATCCCCGGTGCAAACTCAAGGCAGGTGGGGGAAACCGAAAGGGCCTGAAGGTCTCCAACTCTCTTAAGGGAAGAAATAGCTAGCAGAAAGATAGTCTTGAGGGTAAGAAATTTCTCTGAAACCGAATCTAAGGGCTCGAACGGAGCCCTAGACAGGCCTTCTAGTACTATAGCAAGATCCCAAGCTGGCACCTTAGTGCGAGTTGCAGGCCTCAGCCTCAATGTGCCACGAAGGAAACGTGTAATCAGGGGGTCTCGACCCAACGATGTACCCCCCACCAGGGCGT
The DNA here is from genome assembly GCF_029890125.1 of Rhinichthys klamathensis goyatoka. NCBI lineage: Eukaryota > Metazoa > Chordata > Actinopteri > Cypriniformes > Leuciscidae > Rhinichthys > Rhinichthys klamathensis. The sequence continues at coordinate 1,468,415 of NW_026607037.1, read as the reverse complement.
GGTAAGCCGCAATGGCCGCCACGTAGACCTTGAGCGTGGAAGGACATAGACCTGACGTAAAGCGCTCCGGCAGGAACTCGAGTTCTGTGTTCACAGAACAGTTAACTGGATCCCACTGATGTCGGTGACACCATACAGAAAAAAATCTCCATTTAAGCGCATAAAGTTTCCTAGTAGCTGGAGCTCTGGAGCTTAGGATGGTCTCAGCAGCCTCAGCTGAGAGACCACTCTCTATGAGTTGGGCCCCCTCAGAGGCCAAACCCACAGGTTCCAAATCTCTGATCGAGGGTGAAATATTGTGCCCCCGGCCTGAGACAGAAGGTCTCTCCTGATCGGGATCTCCAAGGGAGGACCGTCTAAGAGATGGATCAGGTCCGCAAACCAGATCCGACTCGGCCAGCGTGGTGCTACAAGCAGTAGGCTTATTCCGAACTGGCGGACTCGTTCCAGAACTCCTGGGAGCAGAGCAACAGGGGGAAATGCGTACAGACGTAGCCTCGGCCACGTCTGCACCATAGCATCCAGCCCCAGGGGGGCTGGGTGAGTAAGGGAGAACCAAAGTGGACAGTGCGTCGTATGCTGAGACGCAAACAGATCCACCTCTGCTTGGCCGTAAAACTCCCAAATTTTCTCCACCGCCTCGGGGTGGAGTCTCCAGTCCCCTGGCCTCAGCTCCTGCCTCGACAGGATGTCTGCCCCCATATTCTGGTCCCCAGGAATATACACTGCCCTCAGGGAGAGTACCTTCCCCAGAGACCACAGGAGGATCTGGTGCGCCAGTTTGCAAAGCGGACGCGACCGCAGACCCCCCTGACGGTTCAGATAAGAGACCACTGATGTGTTGTCTGTTCGTACAAGCACATGATGGCCCCTCAGGTCTGGGAGAAACTGTCTCAACGCATTGAAGACAGCCATCATCTCCAGGCAATTGATGTGCCACGAAAGATGATGACTTTTCCACAGACCCTAAACCGAGCGGCCTTCCATTACCGCTCCCCAGCCGGTGAGGGAAGCATCTGTCGAGATCGTAACACGATGGCAAAGAGCTCCCAATACCGGACCCTGGGTTAAGAACCAATGTTTCCTCCATATAATTAAGGCACGAAGGCACCGCCGCGTGACCTTGATCATACGAAATGGGTTTCCCCTCGGGGAGAACCCTCTGGTCCTTAGCCACCACTGTAAAGGTCTCATGTACAGCAGGCCAAAAGGTATCACGTTGGACGCTGCCGCCAAGAGACCCAACAATCTCTCGAACTGTTTCACAGTGCGTGACTGGCCTAGCTTTAGCTCTTTGGTGGCTGACAGGATAGCAGCTACACGAACGGGCGATAGAGTGGCCCGCATCGTCACTGAATCCCATACCACACCAAGGAAAGTGGTTATCTGTACTGGAGAAAGAACACTCTTCTTGGCATTGAGCCTCAACCCCAACATCTGCATATGAGCGAGAACGACACCTCGGTGCCGAACCGCCGACTGCTCTGATTCCGCCAGAATCAGCCAGTCGTCGATGTAGTTCTGAATACGTATGCCCTGAAGCCTGAGAGGGGCTAGAGCTGCATCCACGCATTTCGTGAACGTGCGGGGTGATAAAGCTAGACCGAAAGGAAGAACCCGATATTGGTATTCTTTGCCCCCGAAAGAAAACCTTAGGAACTTCCTGTGCTGAGGGAGGATGGAAAGTAAGTATGGAAGTAAGCGTCCTTCAGATCTATCGTGACAAACCAGTCCTCGGATCTGATTTGAGTCACGATCTGTTTGAGTGTCAGCATCTTGAACTTGAGTTTCTGTACTGAACGATTCAACAGACGAAGATCTAAAATGGGACGCAACCCCCCATCCTTTTTTGGAACAATGAAATAACGGCTGTAAAAACCCGACTCTCTGTCGGGTGAGTACACCTGTTCTATAGCTTTCTTTGCTAACAGGGCCTTTACCTCTTGCTCCATTACCAGAGCCTGCTCGGGATGCACCACTGTGGGCAGCACCCCGTTGTAACGAGGAGGACGAGAACCAAACTGGATTCTGTATCCTTTCTCTACAATCTGCAGGACCCAATGAGAAATATTCGGCAGAAGCTTCCACGCTGCCAGAAAATTTACTAAGGGAACCAGCCTCTCGAGGCTGGTCTCTGGTGTTATCGAGACAGCCAATTCCGGAGCCTGAAACATAATGGCAGGAACTACCTGAACTGGCCGCTCTAAAGCCCCCCTCAGAGGGCGCGAAACCGATGCTGTGCCGCAGCATAGCATCAGCGACTCGCTGGAGACCGCTGCGCCCTGAAGCACCGAGGGTGGCAGGGTTGGCAGAACGGGCTCGTGAGGACCCCGAAATGGAACGGGCTCCGTATAATGAGGTGTACACCGCTCTATTTCGGTCGGGGCTGTCCTCACAGGCCTGATGCATGAACATCAGGACCTTTTTTTTTTCTGAGCCGAAGTCTTCTTCGCCTGAAGAGCGGTCCTCAGATCCGGCTTCGACTTAGAAGACTTCGGCTGAGAGGGTTGCGTCTGTCTCCAGTTTCCACGTGGAGGTGCACGAGACGCAACACTCTCTTTCTGATGCACACGATATGATGAGCTTGATGGCTGGGGCTGCTCACGCCCAGCAGCCCCAGGGGGCTGGACACGGCGAGGGATAAACTTTTTGAAAGCGTCCGCTTGCTTCTTTGATTCCTGAAATCTCTCGACGACCGTGTGGGCTGCGTCACCAAAGAGACCAGAAGGTTCAAGCGGAGCATCTAACAAAAAAGCACGATCTTTTTCTTTAATCTCCGAAAGATTCAACCATAAATGTCTCTCAGTAGCTACCAAAGCTGCCATAGACCGCCCAATTGCTCTGGCGGTCTCTTTAGTAGCCCTGAGAGAAAGATCGGTAGCCCGACGAAGTTCTCGAATATCGTCATGACTAACTCCCTCACTATTATCCAGATCCCCCAGCAGGTCAGCTTGATAAGCCTGAAGCACTGCCATAGTATGCAGACATGCTCCAGCTTGACCTGCTGCCGTATAAGCTTTGCCCACTAACACCGACGTGGCTTTGAGCGGTCTAGTGGGCAAAGCCGAGGCTTTCAGAGACGATGCGGGACCAGGGGAAAGATAGCTGGCTAAATTCTGTTACGCCTGGGGCATCGCCTCATAACCATACTCTTTCAGCCCTCTAATTCTTGAATAAATATTAACTTGAGGGCTGAAAAGTCGTGATGAGTATGGCTCATTCCATGATTTAGAAATCTCATTGTGAAGATCAGGAAAAAATGGAAGCCCTCGTGGTGGAGATGAAGCAGTAGAAGATAAAAAGCGCTCATCTAATTTACTCTTAGGACGAGCGCCCCTATTATCAGATGGCCATTCAATCTTTATCTACAGCCCGCGACATAACATCCACCAGCTCATCATATGCTGGGGAAATAAATTGTGAATCTCTTTCCCCCATGTGTGTGCTTTCACTCTCCAAACTCATAGCATCGACCTCCTCGGAGGAAGAGCAATGAAGTAATGGAGGGCTCTCTCCCCGGGCGGAAGAAACCGCAGAGCGTGCTTCCGACACCGGGGGGGGGGGGGGAGTGGGCGCTGGATCTTTCGGGTAAGGAAGGAGAAAGAGCCCTCGGACCCGTCTCCAACCCCTCCGAAAGATCCTTTTGCGATCCCCAGGAATGCATTCTCCGCGCTGCCTCGGCAGACGCGGGTCCTGATCCCTGCGGATCGCGAGCCTGCCCACTCTCTTTATCAAAGAGTGACAGGCGAGAGCGGAGCATGCGAAGCGGTAACATCTCACAATGCTGGCACTCAGCCCCCTCGAAGGCTGAGACCGCATGCTCCACTCCCAAACAAATGACACAAAGCTCGTGTGTGTCCCCACCTGTTAAATAACGCGGGCAGGGAGAAGCACACTGTTTGTACACTTGTTTAGTTTCCATCCTTTTCCGCAACAGACAACAGTAAATAGACAGAGACAAAATGACACAGATCGCTTGCTGAGACACAGAAGCTAATGCCGCGTTTCACCGGATGTGCTCTTATGCCTTCCTGGTCATGACGTCACCCGCCCGTGACGCTCATTCTTTCCATTGGACTAGTTGACATTGATGCTCAGACGCATTCACGCTGGGGGCGTTCCCAAAGCGTCGATGACGCATCGCGAGTTCCCTCGAAAGGGAAATGGGAATTTGTTCCTCGGCAGCTACCTGAAATAAAATGTTACATTTTTATTAAAAAAACAATGTTTTTTTTTTATGGTTTTAGTTTACTTTAATAACCCTGTTTTTTTGTGACTCATCCACATGCCCTGTCTCTTTTTTCTTTATTCTCTCTGTCTTAGTCAATTTCTATGCAGTTTATATTCTCATCAACATTTGCCTGCTCTCCTCTAGCATCCCCTTCAATTCTCTGTTTGCATATGCATATGATCTATACAGACATAATGGTTTTTATACTGTACAAACTGTATATTCTAATCCCTAATCCTACCCATCACAGAAAACTTTCTGCATTGTTACATTTTCAAAAAAAACATAATTTTATATGATTTGTAAGCTGCTTTCCTCATGGGGCCCAATACATATCCCACAACATAGGGAATACCTGAACCACACACACACACACACACACACACACACACACACACACACACACACACACACACACACACACACACACACACACACACACACACACACACACACACACACACACACACACACACACACACACACACACACATTTTCACAACCATAATTCAACAATATCAGCCAGAACATGTGTGATTGTTCCATCAGGTCTTTCTGGCAGAGGCTTCCCTCCTTTATTTCTCACACATGGCTACTGTAAACACGCAGGCGCCAGTTGTAATTTGTGCCAAGGGTCTCTCTGTCTATAGCTTCAGTCCTCAGTGCCCACACATGCCAATCAATGTTTTGTGCTTGGCTCTTCCATTACAGAATCTTCTAATAAAGTAATAAACATTTATTTTTTATTTCATTGCTTTAAATAATGTGTAGAAGTCTTTTTAATTGATGTATCAGTGCACTTTTTCAATAATGAACTATGGGATTGAAAATTACCAAATTTAAAAGCATTTTAAAAGGTTTAAAAAAAACACGGCTTCTTTAGCTAATAAAATATCATTGTCATTTTCATCTTGCATAGTCAGCTTATTCTGGCTTAAAACTAAAACCACCTATTACAATTTGTGGAGTTTGGTCAAAACTGCTGGACATTTGATAGAAGCCAGCAATCAGATTGAATCTGCTGATTTTCGGATATAGTGCTTTCCGGTTTTGTGTGCAATACACTTTAGATGGTCAGTGAACATGGGCGGTATGTTTAAGGCTAGAGAAACGTGCACTGGCCAGACAGTCTGACAGTAAAACTCGCTCATTAGCAGCTGTTGTATGACAGATTGCAGGCCGACTTTGGACCTACTGGTGCGTCAGTTGCATTTGTTTTGATCTACCAATAAGCTGCTAATAGGCATCACCTACAAATGTTTGCCGCTGCTTCTACGAAATCATTAAAATGTTCAGACAACCCACATTGGGTGTTCAGAAATGTGTTATGTTTTTTTTTTGCAACTTGTTAAAGCACCCAAGAGACGAGTGAATATGCTGCAGAATCAGCAGTTCCTGACTGTGCACATCTCTGCATTTTACTCTTAGTTAGAGTGGTCTCCATTGCTGTCAATTAGGATTGACAGATAGCTTGATTAGCTGGTGTAAATGTGCTGTGTTGGTAGTTCAGGAGGAGTCACCAACAAACGTCTCGATTACGCATGTAACCCTCGTTCCGACTGATCGGGATCACGACCAAGTCGAACGTGAGGGACTGAAAGGGAACAGTCAGCAGTTAGTGCTAGAATACCAGTATTTCTTTCTCCATCCCTCTCCGTCTCTCTCTAGCAGCTCTCAATCCCAAGCTTTCACTAGACTCTAGGGAATGAACGGATGGATGAGTGGATATCAGAGGAGGGGGATGAAGGTGAAAGGGTTTTTAATTTTTTAAAGGAATTCAGTCTTCTTCGCTTCTGGCACTTGTGATCTGACGGATCCACACTTTGCTCAACATGAAGAGCAGTCACGTCATCTGCGAAGGTCTGAGTGGCTGAACAGGAGGGTCAGCACAATTCCCATCTGGCCATGCATCTGGTCGAAGGCTGGCAATATGGCATGAACCGCAGCAAATTTCAGCCACTCAGCTATCTTTCTGTTATCACTCTATGCTCTTCCTTTCTATCCATGATTTTCAAATTCATTCTCATCCATTTAAAGGGGAACACGGCAACTCTAGCCATTTCTTCGCTGATTTTCACTTTTGTTGTGGCATGTTTTCTCATCGAGCTCCCCCTACAGCTGTGGGGCGTATATTTCACAACACTGTCGTAAAAAAACTCACTTGCGGCTCCCTCCTCCCCCTTTCTACCGCTGCTCATGTGCATTTGTTATTATCGGAGCCGGCCAACTTTATCGTGTGGAGCTATGTCTACCGAGGTGGTTAATACATCATACACAGTATCATAGAACATTGACATGTATGTCGAATTGCCGTAAAGCAGTTTGTGTTTCTCGCTGACTTCCTATTTCCAACTTACCGGGACGTTAGTCCCCATGTTGTAAGGTTGGTTTTCCGCCTGGGAACGCTGGAGGGAGCGGGGAAAGTCACCATTTTCACCAGAAAAGGTTATTTACCCGTCCAAATGATTTCTAAATGGTTTTATTAAGTTGAAATAGTTGCCAAGTTCCCCTTTAAATGCCTCATTTCCCCTTCTTTGAGCACACTTTTGACATCTGGAACTTTTGTCTTAAAGGGACAGTTCACTCAAAAATGAAAATTCTGTCATAATTTACTTACCTTTATTTCATTCCAAACCTGTGACTTTCTTCTGTGAACAGATAAGATATTTTGAAGGATGTGTTTGCCGATACAATGAAAGTCAATCAGGTTCACAGCAGCATTGGACCCCACTGACTCACTTTCAATGTATTAGAAAATAAAAATCCAAACAAAAATCCAAAATATCTTATTTTGTGTTATGCAGAAGAAAGTCACATAGTACACAATAAATCATGACAGAATTTGAATTTCTGAATGAACCATCCCCTTTCCTACGATTTTTCCTGTATGTGGGAGTTTTTTTCATTACAAAAAATGAGTCAAAATCACAGACAATTCAATGTCTATTGTATATGTGACTTTAAATATAGTATGCATATTATTGTTAAACCATATTTAACTGTGACATAAGATATATTGAAATATTATGTTTACTATTTGCCTACACACATTTTCTCACGCTCTCTCAGAGCTCTTAAGAGTTGCTCTTGAGCATAAGGTTTGGTCAGAACTACCCTCGGTAGGCCGAGAGAATGTGATTTCAAAATACTGCATGCATCCCCATTGAGGACACTTAAAATGTAGGACGCCCCTCAGGGGACAAAAGACTCTAGTATTTCCAGGTTTTGATAGAAAGCGTGCACAGAATATGATAAACAATCTCCAGTTTGATAAACTAGTTTTTGGGTTAAGATTGTATTTAGCCAAAAACAAAAACAAAACCAAAACAAAATTTGGCTTCATTGAGAGTTTACTTCATTTGGATGGAGTTCCAGATTTTCTATTGACTGGTCCTGGCACTTCTCACCTCTACAAACAAATATGCCAAATTGTGACCTAAAATTTGTAGTCTAATTATGCAGCACACTTTTGTTTTCTCAAATGGGTGGGTGTGGCTACATTTGTCTCTGTAGACTGCTATTGTGTCATTGACAAGACGAAATAAGTTTATTTTTTTTGTTTTTTTGGGGTATTGCACAAATGGCTCAGCTCTGAATTGGTCCAGACACAAAACAGGACCTCAGAACTAAAAGCCTACTTGCAGCATTCCGGAACTGTTTCCATGGCTCTGCACAATTGACAACAGATTGAAGGGTTAGTGGGAAAATGAGGCATTTGTGTCTCAGGCTGAATGTAGTAGTGATTGCAGTTAAATGGTTAGGGCAGGGAGAGGAAACGGGACGCTCAGAGCTCCAGGGGGACCGGTCGCCACTCGACTCAAACCGGCTAAAATTGGAACCTGCATGTTATTTAGTGAGAAAAACTTTTCCTTAAGCATTTCATTTTGTCCCAAATGACATGAGGCAATACATAATGTTTCTCTTTAAAGGATTAATTTAGTTCACACCAATAATGTTTTATTTTCTATAAGACTTTTTGCAAGAGTTACTACTACTCATGCACAAATTCTCATTTTTCTTATCAACTGTAAGCATAACTACATTTATGTGATCCACGACTAGTCGGCATAGACCTTAAGTATCAAATAGTGCTAGAACTAACTGACAGTCTGTAATATAATGCAACGTTCACTTTTGGGGAATTTCTCTGACACTGTACGTTGCAAGAAACTCATTATTCAAAGAAGTTCTACTACAGTCAAACTAAAGTTTCAAAGAATTGCAGTAAAATAAAAAAGAAGTAGCTAACTACATTGAGGCATGATTTGTGTGGCACAAAACCAATGAGAATAAAAATTAAATGCGGTTCTTTTGAACTTTCTATTCATCAAATAATCCTGCAAAAGGCGAATAACATATTCCACAAAAATATTAAGCAGCACAACTTTTTTCAACATTGAAGGATCATTGTGACGAGAGTGAGGGCCAGCTGACTGACGTCATGGTGATGGTGGAAGATTTGATTTCAAAGCGAAATGTAAAAGCTCCTATTTGGCAATATTTTGGATTTAAACCCAATGCTAATAGGTAACCTGCAAACATAATCATAAAGAATAACAATAAACCCACCATTTAAGCAATTGCTGCCCCTGAATAAGTGATTTAAAAGCGAGGTGGAAAAGAGAGAAAAACTCAAACTCCCCCCGGTATTACCGGTGATGTTACGTGTCGGTTAACTGGTGGGAAAATTTCCTCACCGTCACATCCCTAATAATAATAAAAAATATATATATAAAAAAAAAAAAAATATATATATATATATATATATATATATAGAGAGAGAGAGAGAGAGAAACAATGTCTTGATTCAAATGAATCAGTGAATCATGTTTTTATCCAGATCATTAAAATTATTCCTTTAAATGAACCAACTCATTACAATGAACCAGTCTTGTGAAAGCCAGAGAGGACAAATAATTTAATGAAAAATGTAGTTAAATTAGTTTAGTCGCTAACTCCCAACATACTGCTCGAAGAATTTAATCTTGACCTGCTAAGGTTTTCTTTCTCTTTTTTCCTCTAGTGGTGAGAGTGGATGGGGGGGGCTCAGCCTGACTCTCCCCAACCTCAGGGCTAACCAGTGAAGAAGAGGAAGTCACGTTATCAATATAACAATACAGAGGAGAGGAGAGATTGGAGAAGGAAACAATGGAGGAGTGAAGCCATGACAGCCAACCGGCAAGGGACGCCGATACTTAAATGACCAGACCTTTGATCCTTTTGAACCTAGCACAGACAATACGTTGTTAAATGGTTCAACAGCACCACATCAATGGATCCACATCAAAGTTAAGACTCACCGGCCTAAAGTAGCTATTTCTAAACACAAGCCTATTACCCGTAAGAAAGTTCACTATAATGTATACTGAAACCCACCACAAACTTTGATGAATGTTTAACATATACTGGGTTTCTCAGATGTATTAATGTGACCTTGTGACACAAACTCTGGATGTCTTCGGCTTCACAAGAGAACATAAAGAGATGGCCATCACAGGCTTCATGGATATCGCGCAATTTAGCAGCCGCACCATGGTTCGTCTACCTGGAGCCTTCTGCCTGATCTAATAAGGATTTAGTTTTTGCCTTATCTTTGAAGTATTCATAGATTTTGTCTACAACATCAAGGCCCTTTATTTAATCATAATTGTATTTGTACCCATTTTCATTCAGCCATTTCCAGGTGTGTTAAAACTTCGGGGGGTTGTATGCAGTTAGCGCATACCAGTCACCATCTTGTTTCAAAGCAGCTGATCGCAGGTCAGCGTTTATGGGCAACAACTCACGACTGTGACATTTGTTGACCTTTACTAATGTAATGACTCAGATCTAAAAGAGCTACAGAACTATTTTCAAGCCATCATGTACTCTTAGAAACAACCACCATGTTAATGTCCTACCATTATTTCAGCCGTATCATTTGTTTTTTTCAGGTTTGATAGGAATGTCTGGATATATAGTTCTGATTCAGATTTAACAGCCCAGGTTTCTTAAACGTTTACATTAATGATTATTTAAGTACTTTTGAGGAAACCTCATCCATCCCCTCAATAATTTGTCTTAACTATTTACTAAAAAAGAATACTAAACAAAAAAAAACATATTTTGCTAGTATATTTTAAAGTTGTTTTAAGTTGTATACTCCAAATGTGTATCTTTAACTACATATTGTCATATTAATAACCAGTCAGTAACCTCACTGACTTAAGTCTTACAAGCCTTAAATAAACAAGCCAATATTAACGTTTTATTTTAAAAGGTTGTTCCTTGACCATTTATATACCTTCAAGAGAGAATTATCTGATGTGCGGATTTCCCCATCATATTTTCAAGGTGCTTGTCTCAAGGTTCATAAAATCTCTTTGTTTCTCTTTTTTTTTTCTTGCTCAGACTCCACAGTCATTGACGCTTACTGTAGCTCTTGATGAGTCATCCTGTCTAGGTTTTCCTCGTCTTTGTCGCTACATTTGTCGCTCTTTCTTTCCCACTCTCTATCTTGGCTACATGATTCATTCCATAAATGCTGATGCAGATTCAGATGCCATAATGTGGTTTTGAATTACACAACTATCCCAGCAGTCATGTGCTGGAAGCAGTCACGACTAAGGGGGAATAAGAAGTACTTTAACATTATTATATCACCTTTAAAGTAAAAAGGAATGGTCTAACGAAACAAACAAGTCAACACTCAACAAAACAAAAACAGAAATACTAAAAATAGACATTTGCTTCCCGTTTTCTACCCATCCAATGGGATATTGCACTCATAAAAAGATGTTAGGGACCTAATACAGATATTCCATAGCGTGCACACACACAGTATCTAATGGACTGTCTTTCGTTGCATTTCTAATGCGCTCACCATCAGGCTCTGGAATAAACATGAGAGGCATTAGTGAGACATTCCTGTCAGGCAGGTCGTAATTACCCCTGAAGCTTTCCGTTTCTCTTCCCCACAGTCAGTTCATTCTCCTGGGGCTCTGTTCAGCTCAGCTTCCCTTCCCTGTAGCTCTGCCTCTCCATTCTGAGACTCACCATCCAACTTTTCTGCTCTCAGTTCCACTAATCAACGATAAATCTACAGGAAATCCCTTTTTGATACGACAAGATTCCCCCAAAAATCAGGTAGCAGTATTTTGGACCATTTCAGCTGATCTAAGCTGCATGGTCATTAGCTGGTTGACCTGCCACTATTGTTCCAAAGCCAACTTGACCACCTTAAACTGGTATGATTAGCTGGTAGTTTTTTTTCTTCTTGTTTTTTATTTGGTGGCTTGCCAGCTACCAGTTTAAGCTGTACTTTCCAGCAGAGCGATTATTCCAGTACTCAATTCTAGTCACAGACTGGTTTGAACTATTACACTCTAATTCAGTTCCTCCTTGAAGTAATGCATAACCTTAAAGTTTGATATAAGAGTCGGTGGAACATCTCTGCCTCCTACTTTTTTGGCAGGCAGGTTGTCTGCTCCATCAGCTTTTATACGGCTTTAGTATCATGCATCTCCCCAGGCGCTGTACTTTCCATTAAATCAGGCAGCGAAGCATATCCATTGGCTTCTGAAGTTGCTTGCGTACTAGTGTTTAATGCACATCAGGGGTTTAACACTCACCGATGTTTGTTCTGATATGAGAGAATCTGATGAGATCAAGATAAGATCTCTTGGTCTGTGTGTGGGAATGCGCTGAGAACAGAATGGGTTGTGTTTATCCCATGCTCTGCTTCTTAACAAAGAGCAGAGAAGTTAGCATACATCAAATAGCGAGAGTTGTGATGACAATACAAAAGAGATCTGAGCGATTGATGCCCCTCAGGGGGATGGTGGTGTGATGTATTATATGTTGAAAATATGGCTATATTTTCATAGATTGTTAAAGTGATTTGTTGTTCTAAAGTGTTCTGAGAATTTACATATGAGGTAGAGCCATTTACCATTTGTTTCACATATAACCCAGACGACTTGATTGGCATCTACAGGCCGTCTATGCATCAATCAGTCAATCAGTAAGCATTTAAAACAATTGAAGTAAACAAGTGGATTGATTCTTGATTCAGTTCCCTAGAATGTGCCAAAAGTTGCCATAAATAAAACACCTCCACACAAAAATGGTTATAAATCTCCATTTGTCAGCCACAAAAAAGTGTATCAGAGGAAAACAAAACTCTTATTTGCCATATATTCACATATATTAAAAAAAATTCCATCCTTATTTCTACTTCAGTAATTTTTTTATTTTTTTTTTATAAAACTTTTTATTTTAAATTTCAAATAGATATATTCTTTGAGAGCAGTATTTTATAGAGACAGTTTACTTTCGTAGCACTTAAAACAGAATGAATTTGAACACTCAAAGAGTGTCCATCACCAGAAAGTGCCTGTGGACTCTGTCAGGTGTCTTTGAGTAATGTTCAACAAGCTTGATTTTGTGTATTATGTTTGTTTATCTATTTCGCTTGTGTGTTCTGCGTTAATTGTATGTGATAGTTTTTTTTGTGTGCCTTTTTTCTTTAGTTATAAGAAAATGTTGATGAAGATTACAAAACAGTACATCATTATCCAGCTAAAATACAGTACATGCAGGTGAATTTAGGTGATTTATCCAAAAACACTGAAAGCATCATATAAATGTCACTGTTAATTTACATCAGACCAGTCTATGCACTCAACTCAGCGCAACCTATTTTTTCAAAACTTTTAGCTCTTCATCCCTAAGCCTAAAACATGGCAATATTTGATAATTTTGTGTTTCATAAATATGTTGATATGAAAAGGGATTGTACAATAACTATTAGATTAAATAGAGACTATGGTATATCACATTTAAGAGACTCAACTTAGGATGTTAGGAAGAACCTCCACATGATGCTTTAGAAAATCAATTCCCCTGTTCGGCCTATCCCTCTAATAGAGCTGAATGTTCTCTGTATGTAATCCATGCTGTACAATGCATTGTGTAAATTGTTTCCTGGAGTTATGACAGTACACTTATATAAACAAGAAATGAAAGCATTAGAATTCTATTAAATAAAAGCCAAATATGACTGCTACAACACGGTCTGTTTCCATCATTTAGCCATGTTTTTCCCAAAATACAGAATTCAAAAAATGCTTAAGAAAGGCGTTAGACACAATGGGCCCTATTTTAACGATCTAAGTGCATGGTCTAAAGCGCACGGTGCAAGTGCACTCAGGGCGTGTCCGAATCCACTTTTGCTAGTTTAAAGATGGGAAAAATGGTCGGTGCGCCGGTTTAAAAGGGTTGTCTCTATTCTCTTAAAGCTGCAGTTGGCAAGTCTGGCAGATTGAGTGGACTTAGGCAAAATTTTGAATGTTTACAGCTCTCATGCCCCTCCCCCACTATCAACGGAGACCCTCCCACCGAGTTCGTGCTCGTCAGTGCGTGTGCACCAGGTTATCTGTGAACGCGCCCGTCTCATCAGCATCCATCAACACCATGGAGTATTTGGAGGTATGCTGCCCTGGCTAATCTACCGATAGATTGCAATTGCTAACGTCATTTATACTCTAAATGAGCTTACTTGATTTGTTAGTGTTTTGAAAGCGAGATACATCCGCCATCACTCTTCGTTACTGCGCGAACTTCAGGCGTGTGCATGTGATTGTAAAGTGCGTGAGGGGTGGCATGTGCCCGATCTGTGATTGACAGTCAGATCTCACACCCCCCCTGCGCTGATTGGACCCGATGATCCGGGAGCTGTGGATTTTTGCAAAACAAATAACATGCTTGTGCACGACATCTACGGGACAAAGTGTACGCGTGTTGTGGACCCGCTTATAGGCGCATATTACTAACGCGCTCTTTAAATAACAAAACAATATTTCAGTTGCCTCAAAATAGCAACGCGCCAACAATGCGCCTGAACACACCTCGTTTTCAGACCAGCACGCCCTTGGGCACACAAATGGGCGCAAATTCATTTGCTATTTAAACAACGTGGCGCACGACATGAAAATGATAACTGTGTCGGCTGAAACTAGCAAAAAACACTTGCCGCATTGCGCCAGGCGTATGATAGGGCCCAATACCTTGAACAATGATTTCTATAAAACATCAATCACTTACACTTTTATCTAAATGATAATGGCTCCAGGGTGTCACATTAGTGAGTCTGAACTTTATAACTCAGATTGTTCTGATTACAGACATCTTCTGTAGGGAAACAATATACATAATTACATTTTTAGACACCCTGTTTTGATTTGTCATATGAACACCCTGGGAAACACCAAACTCATGATCCATGATTGAGGTTATTCAGTGGTCCAACCTCTATATGGCCCCTAGAGGCTTCACAACTTATATTAGCTCCAAATCCAGACCTCTCTAATACACATTAACCAAAACAAAGCCCTTAAGATCTGCAATCCAGCAACAACATGGGCAGAGCATCAGATTCCTTCTGTAAAACAGTGTAACATTCACTTTGCTGGGAATTTAAGCAAACATGAAGAATTACACTTCACTACTTTATTGGCCTTTGAGCAACATATCTAAAGTTCATTTTTGCATTGTTCTTTCAGTGTGAAGGCAACAAATAAACTGAAAGAAACAATTCCAGATGTATGACTGACTAGTAAAATTGACTAGTCTAAAGAAACTTTTTGACAAAAAAAGTTTGCCATGTCACTTCATCTCAATGGGAAGTGAGAACTGTTTTAAATTATGTAATTTTTTTTAAAGTGGGCAGAAAAGCACAGACCACAAAATATGTTTGGACCAAGTGATTGCCAAACCACAGCATAAAGCACATCCATATGCTTTATTAGATCAGGTCTTTGAGTCGCTGCAATTGTAACTCTGCTTGCATTCATGCTGAAACCCAAAGAAAGCACCGTTTTATTATGAGGAATTTTCACAATAATTGTTATGTGTGTAAGTAGTTACCCACAGTTTATGAAATAACAGTTTCATAAACTGTGGGAACATGGATGTTGACACGCCACCAAAAGTTTGGATATGCATTATTCACAGTAACATTATTATTATTATTATTAATACATATTTTTTTTCTAGTATTGTTAAAGCTGCAGTCCATAGTTTTTCCTCTTTTTTACACCATCTCTGTTCGAAATCTGCAATTGCAGTCATTCGCGGAATTATCAACTTTACGTGGGTTGTGCCTCGGCACGGCACAGCGCGGATGAATCCAGTGTTTGAGGAGAGTGTGCGGCTGTCAGTCGCCGCGCCGGTGTGGATACTGTCATTCAGAATCACAGATTCTACTTTTTGGAAGTATGACCAACATAAGAATTTTCACCGGAAAATGTCATCTGAACAAGTAAGTAACATCCACTTTTGTTCTGACCAACTAAGGGGAAAAAATCATTGCAGTAAAGCGCGCTGATTAAATCGAACGATCGCTTATCATATCACGTCAAACCGTGCAAATTATACTTTGTTCTCAAATTGTTAATGTTAACAACATCAGCATTGCGTGACTATATTTAATGTGTATTAAGCCTACCTGTAGTTCAGTACTCCGTAACTGTATGAATTAAGCGAACAAGTGTGCTACTGTTACATAATTGAACCATTGAAATGTCTTACCTGTCCAGCAGAAAAAAAAGCTGTCTCTGCATTCGCTTTGAACCCCTTCAAAACACGGATTTTTGAAAGCCAGCTTAAAAATAAAATAAATTAATAAACTGGTCCAAATCATGAAGAAAATGTATAACATTAATATTAGTTTTGTACTTTACTAAGCATGCACAATTTATTCTTGTCTACAAAACAAATCTAAAGCATTTAAGTAGTATAAATTCAGTCAAGTGTGTCATAAACTTCTGACTGTTAGTGTATGTTAACATTTCGACGTGCTCATACACCTACTACACACCCACATAAGCACTGTGTGTGAAAACCGCTTGAGAGAACAATGCTTGCACAAGAACCAGCGCTTTACAAAGCCTGTACATCAGAGCCTTTACCCACTGATGCTTGTCAGCAGGTTTGTAGACAGCGATGAGCAGCAGGGTGTAAGAGATAAGCTCCACTGTCACCACATTCACTTTCAATTAGATTAGCCAGACAAACCAACTACCACAGCAAAATGTAGTCACTAATCAAATAATTCATCCATAACTCTCATATACTTAATAAGGACCATGAGTCGGCTAAAACTTAAGATTAAAAGATTAAAAGTTGTCATAAAAAGGGACATTACTGGTGTGTAATTACATTCATTTTGACAAGCAAAGACCTACAAAGTGAAGAATGACGTCACTGCATCTGCCCATGGAAAAGATTTATGCCAGAGTCAAGGACACAGACAAACTACTGCCATTATCACTGACAAGTGAAAGAGAGAAAAGATAGATGCAGACATGCAGAGGAGTGTAAAACAAATGGGGAGAGGGGAATGAAAATGTGATTTTACACAGATTTGTCAATGAATAGTTTTCATTTCTCTTTTAGTCCAGTCAGAGCTCTGTGAGATCACTGCTGTGAGGTCATTGCTCTGTGATGTCACACCTCCAATAATTATTTGGCTTATTGCAAAGAGGCAGGCTAAACGTATATTTTCAGATCCCAACTCTGTGATGCCATAATAGCTCCATAAATGATTTGCAGTCCACTGAATATATGAATTCATAGACAAGACCATAGCTTTGAGAGGATTTTCCATTATTATGGGTAATACATTAATAATTTCATTAAATGGGTCATATACACAACTGCTAAAAAGTTTGGGGTTGGTACGTTTTTTTCTTTTTTCTAAAGAAATATAAATTATTCCGCAATTTGCATTAAATTGATTAAAAGTGACAGTAGTGACATTTATAATGTTACAAAATATTTATATTTCAAATAAATGCTATTCTTTTAAACCTTCTATTCATCAAATAATCATATATTTTTTAACACTTTCTTCAAAAATATTAAGCAGCACAACTGTTTTCAACATTGATAATGATAAGAAATATTTCTTGAGCATCAAGTCATCATATTAGACTGATTTCCGAAGGATCATGTGACACTGAAGACTGGAATAATGATGCTGCTTTGGCATCACAAGAATAAATTATCTATATAAAATAAAAATTGTATACTGTTTTTACTGTATTTTCGATCAAATATAGGTAGTCTTTGTGAACATAAAAAAAAAAAAATCTTCTTTGTACAAAAGACAAAAGACTTTGTACACTGACGCATGTATCATTCCTATTTTGCACCCGCGCAAAGCGGACTTTTCCCTCCACAGACACACGTCGGTTAACTAAGAAATACACTTGCGCTCCCCGGGGCGGTTCAGCGCAAAGAGGAGGCGTGTTCCGGCGCAAACTTTCCCTCATGCTATTTTGCTGTTCTATAAAACAATTGCGCCACTGACCAGAAAAAACTAGTCTAAAGTCAGTGGCGCGTTGCGCGTTGTTCATTATGCTATTTTAAGGGCGCATGTTTGGCCATAATCAATGTAGCGTGTGCACAACGTGCATACACGTTGATTCTCTCATCTAAGCAGCAGTTTTCATTTTTGCAAATCATACATTATTACGATAGATAGATAGATAGATAGATAGATAGATAGATAGATAGATAGATAGATAGATAGATAGATAGATAGATAGATAGATAGATAGATAGATAGACAATTTATTATAAAAGCATACATGTAGCTTACACATTTACCCAAATTATCATACGCCTGTTTAACAGAAGTCAATTTGGGTGGGTTTCTCCATCCCCAATGTCACTTCTCTGTGTTTTACGGCCCTGACGAGAACGTTGCTTTCCTCGGCTGTGAACCGCTCCTGGCGCGCGCCTGGCAAATCCGCCCTTATAATAGGAATCCGCTTTAGAACAACCGCGCCTGCTCTTGAAGGGAATGTGAGATGACGCTCTGATTGGTTTATTTCACGTTACGCCCAAACCACACCTATGAATAATGAAGCTACTTCAGACCAACCCCTTTTAGATTTGCGCCAGGCGCAAGAGGCATTTATCCCGCCGGGAAAATAGCAACAGCGCCGGGATCCGCCCACAAAGTTACTTGCGCTTTGCGCTTTGACACTTGCGTTTCAGATCGTTAAAATAGGGCCCATAATGTTAATGTTAATGCGTGTGTGACGTGTCATGCTTTATTTTTTGACACCCATTTTTTTCCTGCTGGGCCTTTATGATGTCTATGTAAACACCATTTTCACTTGTGGAATAAGCAGTTTTGTTAATTTTTAAACAGACCCATCCTTCATCCATTCTTTGCAAAGTCTACATAACATTGACACATTGTTTCAAACTGGTCTTTTTTTTAACTGAGAAAGGTTTGATTTTTAAAGGTTTAAATGTTTTCATGACAATATTTACTTTTTTTTATTTAAATCACAACTGGAATATCAGAAGTTATTTAGAACAGAGGAAAGACATCCAGCTCACCACAACCATTAACACATCTACAAATCAATACACTCCATCACACACACATATGTAGACCCTAGACCACACCACCTGCTGCCCCTCAAGAGAAATGAGGCAGGACCACCAACGGACAGAATTAGGACAGAGAGAGAGAGAATGACAAAAAGAGAAAAACAGGGGGATTGTCAGATTTAAATACAGTAGGAAGTTCATCACTGTTCCTCTATCTGTAAAACACTTGTGCACAATATTAGCAGTCACATACAGACATGAAGCCCTGCATGTTAACACAGTCTTTGCCCACCCACGCAAAGATGACTGACCACACACACACACACACACACACACACACACACACACACACACACACACACACACACACACACACACACACACACACACACACACACACACACACACACACACACACACACACACACACACACACACACACACACACACACACACACACACACACACACACACACACACACACCAGGCTACTACTCTGACATTGTCTCAATCAGAGCATTCCATTGGCACACTTTAAACAGTGACTGCAATGACATGATTCCACCATCTGTTCATGTGAAAGCAACACCCAGCAAATAATGAACACACGCAAACACATACTGTCCCACAGATTCTCTTCTTGTCTGTACAGACATTGAAGAATGTTTATGTTCACATATCGCTCAATAGATCTATAGTGCAAATACAGAACAGTCAAATCGATAAAGAAATATATGTAGATGTAGAATATAGATCTTTTTGTAGTTCAACCAGTATTTTTTTCTTTTTGAAGGAAAGTATTTTTATTGAAAGAAAATTGATGCATAAAATGTATAAAAACTGATAGTAAATATTTTTAAACATTGTTAAATAAATGCTGTTTTAAAAAAAACTTTTAAATCAACAAAGAATCCTGAATTTTTTTTTTATATTTTCCACAAACATGAATTTAACAGGTCAATTTCAATGAGTTAAGTGTGTGTGTGTGTACACTGCAGTATTCCTATTGGCTACATGCCACACGAATACCAAAACACCATCAGCTTGAGAGTGAGTCACTAGCCTGGTCTCACTGTATGTGTTTGTGTGTGTGCGAGACTAACAGCAGATGGAGAAAAAATGCATTTCTTTCCAATCTCCCCATTGATAATGTCTGGCCTCTGCGGGCCTGTTCTGCATTACACTCATTGTGTATGGCCAGCCTTGCTTAAACCGTTTTATTCAGATGGAGTTAATCTAGGCATCATCCATGCTGACACAATCAATATTTATGTGAGATATGGAAATTTATGGTAAGTTATTATTCATCTCATTATACTTTTAGTTGTGCCTATCATTGGGTGCAGCTGCGTGAGGAAGAGGCTCACTGAAGTGAAACGGAAGAAAATGGAAGGGTTCAAATCATCTATTCTTAAGCTTTATTTGTTTGTTTGAATTTAAAGGGTTTAGGAATTTCATTCACTCCCATTTTGATGAATAGCTCTGGCTGGAGAAATGGAACAACAGATGTTGAATTCATCGCGCGCACACACACACACACACACACACACACACACACACACACACACACACACACACACACACACACACACACACACACACACACACACACACACACACACACACACACACACACACACACACACACACACACACACACACACACACACACACACACACACACACACACACACACACACACACACACACACACACACACACACACACACACACACACACACAAAGTAGACAGATACCAACCCAGGCTCATTGGAAAAACGTGCCTGTGGCAAAATTTTAGCTTTTTTTTGCAAATTTCATGACACTTTCAAGGTGCAATGTCCAGTAAGTGCCCCTAAAAGCATGATAGGTTTTATCCAAACAGAATCTAGCAATGATATTGTTGTGCATATTGTGGCAGTTGGGAAATGAAATGCCCGGTGAGTGTCGCTAAACGATTAATGCTCTCTCTTGTTTGAAAATAATGTACCACCTACACTAAACCTAACCAATAGTGTTAACAAAAGCAAATATGAATAAAAAAAAGCAATCATGCCATTGTAGCTATAAGCTTCCACAAGTCTTTGAGGTCTTTTATCGTAACTTTGGTTTCACAGGACTCATACCCGAGCACTTTGCATCACAAATGCAATGCTGTACCAGCTGAACTACCGAGCAAGTTTACTTCGTCAGAAAAGCCATACATATGGAGCTGGTTATGAGATGCAAATTTCAAAATGCATTATGTTAAAAGTGTTTTGAGGTCAAACAGTATTGTGCAAGTAACAATGTGAAAATACGTTTTTATTAATCAATAATCTGTCCCGTAATCATTAATTTGTGTGAAAAGGAATAAAAGTTATTGGTGTTTTACTGCCACTAGGAAACTGCAGTGAATTGTATGTAGGCTATGTAGGCACTTTTTTGGAGTATTGCAAAAGTGTAGGTAGAAACACAGTTCCCTTTCAGTCGAGAACGTCAGATGTAGTCGACGTCGACTGAATGGGTACAGCCAGGGAGCCAATCATCTTCTATTGGCTCTATTGAACGAGCCAATGGGAATTGGCGTGTGTGATGATATCACACACTCCGCCCCCGCGGCGCGGGTAAAAAATACGGAAGTGGATGCACGCACTAGTTGCCTTTCGCTTCGGAGCCGATCGTTTGATGTCTCTGAAAAGTGCTGTTGTTTACAACGAGCGAGTGTGTCAGTGTTCTTCTGGAAGACTCTCCCAGTGCTGGTGGTTTCTACAGTGTGAGTGCCGCGGTGACCGTGAGCTTTGAGCTCTCAACTGCTGTTTTAACAGCAACAAAATTCTAAATGTTTGTGTGTGTTGACGGCTGGTTAGAGGGTGGAAAAGTGAGTGCTTCACTGTACCAGTTCACTGTTTAGTGTTGCCGTGGTCATTCCCCTGTGTGCTCCGGCACTGGTGATGGGTCCGATTTCCTGAAAGAGCAACACGGGTGCGTTTGCGCCTTTTTCAAGATGTCATTCCACCCGTGCGTTTCTGGATGGGGTCGTTCCCTATTCCTCTCTGACGGTCACAATTGTTGCATCATGTGTTTGGGCTTACAGCACGCTGAAGCAGCTTTTTTGGATGGTTCATGTTACCATGCCCCACCCCCCGGGTGCCGTGTGGGATGGGTGATCGGAGGATAGTGATGGATGTCTCGCCCGGTAACCATTCCCTGTGGGCTCCTCACTCCTCCATCACACCGCAGCCGATGGAATTCCTGTTAGACGTGCTGGTCCCTCTTTAATGGCCCGATCAGCCGTTTCAATTGGTGTTCCCCCAGAGGATAAGATGTCGATAGCAGCATCGGAGGGTGAGCTGGCCACTGGAGATGACGACTCGGCTGTGTTATCTCCCTCTGGGAGTGTAACGTTGCCTGAGCCAGATCCAGAAATGTCAGCTATGCTGAAACGGGCCGCCCAGGCTGCCGGGCTCCTGTGGAAACCTTCACCGTGTCCCGTTCAGTCTCGGTTGGAGGATTGGTATCTCAGGGCGGGCCGCGCTGGTTCTCAGCTCGCCGCCCCAAGTGCTTTTCTTTCCCTAAGTGCATGGAGAGCTTACCAGGTTGTGGATGGCACCTTTCTCTGACAGAAACTGCCTGAATAGCTTTTCCCCCTCACTACCCTTGATGGAGGAGCGATGAAGGGTTGCGAGGCTATCCCTCCAGTGGAGCGGTCTGTTGCGACACAGGTGCACACTCAGACCCTGCTTCGGGCCGCCTCCGAGCCTTCCGAGCCGGGTCCCTGTCCTCCACCTCGCTGCCCCACCTGGGGTACGTCTGTGGTTCCCTGGCCCCTGGCCTTGTGTGTTTAAGCCTTAAGATGCTTCATTTCGCTTGGCTGTCGCCCTGGCTCAGTGATATTTATCACACCCACGTGTTGAGCGTTGCTCCTGTCCTGCGTGCGCACGTCGCAGTCCTACTGGCGAAGGAAGCGATGTAGCCTCTTCCTCCAGCCGATATGAAGACCGGTTTTATTGTACCCTAGATATGTGGTGGGTTATGGCCTTCTTGGACCTGTGTCAATTGAAACGGGCCCTTTTTCGAAAGCCTCCATTCAATTACTAACACAGACGCATTTTCAAATGCTCCGTCCCCAAGGTTGGCCTGCAGCGTTCGACCTGAAGGACAGTACTTCAGATCTCTATCCTTCCGCTCCACAGACCATTCTGTGTTCTTGCATTCGATGGTGTGAAGTATCAGTACAAGTCCTACCCTTTGAGTGCTCCATAGCCAGTTGGGTCTGCAGGTCAACTGGGAGAGAGTAATCTCGCCCACGGGCTGAGTATCTTTTTTTCAGTTCAGGAGAAGGACTCAGTCCAACACGTCTCTTCAAGAAGAGTGTGTTCGGCTGGTGCTTGAAGTGAAACAAGGGTCCCACTGAAAGATTTTTCAGAGGCTCCTGGGGCATATGGCAGATGCAGCCGCTTTGGATTCCTCCATGTGAAGACCGTTTCAGCACTAGCTTTATGATCGAGTCTGTTGGTTATGGCCTGCTGCCAAACCCTCAGCCCGTGTTCAGTACCTTCATTTCTCCAGACCAAACCGCTCCTAGAACGAGGTCCACTAACACCGACTGAGGGGCCATGTACAAAGGGCATGTTTTAACGGAGGCCTGGGCGACCTTCGACTGCATTGGCATTCGTTACCTCAAGTTGGCAGTTCACCTCACTTTGAACCACCGCTGCTCAGCGAGCTGGTACTGGTCTGAAAAGACAACATTGCGACCAATGCACTAAGCTTCCCTTGCATGTCACAACTCGCCCGTCACCTCCTCCTTGGAGTCAGAAGCTTCTGAGGTCACTTCATTCCACTATAAATTTCTTCCGGCCTACTCAATTGTGCCGTCAACGAGCCTCACGACAGCTATGGCCAGGGAGAGTGGAGACTCCATCCCCTGGCGGTCCAGTTGGACAGGGACCACTTCAGGGCCGCACAGTTACATCTGTTGCATCTCCGGACTCGTCCCTCTGCCAGTTGTGTTTTCTGTCTGAGCGGACATCCCTTGGACAGACACTGGCTCTCAGCTGACCCCCGGGGCCCAGCAGAAATGCATTCTCCTGTGAGCCTTATAAGAAGCGGCTATGTGATTCATTATCGCTTGGCGCTGCTCAAGTTCAGTGATTTTCATCACATTCAGGTGTTGAGCAGAAATGCTCCTGAAGCTCAGTGAATGTCATCACACTCAGGCTCAGGTATTGAGCAGAAATGCTCCTGAAGCTCAGTGAAATTATCACACTTAGGTGTTGAGCAGAAATGCTCCTGAGCTCAGTGAAATTATCACACTCAAGTGTTGAGCAGAGATGTTCCTGAAGCTCAGTGATCTTCACATCTAGTGTTGAGCAGTGCTCCTGTCTTGTGCGCGCATGTCGCTTGCACCTACTGTGCTAAGTCAGGAGTGGAACAGGTCTTGATAGTTGCCCCTTATTGGCCCAACCAGACCTAGTTCCCTCGACAGCCTTCCTGACTTCCCCTGAATACATTTCAGGGACGGGGCATGATGGTACCCACGTTCAAAAAACTGGATGAGGAGTTTCAGGTGGCTACCACAAGGATATGTGGTAGTGACCATCACTTCTGCAAGCACCCCCTTTAAGATAAGGTAGCTGTGCTTCGCTAAGTAAGAAGTGGAACCTATTTGTTGAATGAGTCTTCTCTCTGTGAGGAGATCCTGAGAGCGTTCGGTCATTTCATTGCTCTCTTTCCTGCAAGTTGGGTTGGAGTAGGCTGTTCCTTCACCCTCAATATGATGACGAACATCATATGCAGAAGCATGGGAGGCACGTCCTGATCGTCAGGTTCCTGAGGGAGCAAGGGCCATCCCTGCGGCCCTCTTTATCCTCTTGGGCCTATCTCTGGTGCTACTGCACTGCAGAGACCGCCCCTGAGCCACTGCAGGCAGTGAGTTAAAAATTCTGTTTTTAACCCTCTGGGGACCAGAAACGCGCCCGCGCGTTTTGCCGTTTTTTTTTCACATAGCAGAAAAATAGACTTAAAATACTCTGTTGATTTTGATCGTACATATAAGTGTTATACATCAATCGATCCTGTTAATTGTCTATTATTTTTCTGTATACTCACAATAAAAACAAAGTTTTGTGCTTTTTGTCAAATAAAGAAAAATAAACATGATGCGAGTTTTGCCTTCTCTCTGTCAGTGCAGTCCATTCTGAAACACGTCCGAAAAATTAACTCTAACTCTGCAAATACTTGTCATACAGGCACGAGAGGTTTTTCTTTATGAAGCTTGAATTCTCTTCTTTTTAATGATGTAATTTATATAAAAAACAAATATTCTCAGTTTATGTAATCTGTATGAAAAGAGAGTGCTGTCAGATTTTTTTTCCCCAGCTCATTACACTTCATTACGCGTTAATCTGACACGCCCACGGAGGACGCGCGCTATTCAAACGCAAATGTCGAGGCAAGCCATGACAATGCCCACATCAGCCGTTCCACCGCGGCGGTAAAATGTGGGGTGTATTTGCTGCCTTTTACCGCCAAGAGGCGCTACAATCATAGACTCTGAAAAGTGTTCGTTTATTCCGGTTTATTCTCTCTAATGCGTAATCTGCTGCCGCACCGCACTGATTCAGAGCGTTTGAAAGCTGGTAGCAGATGAATTCAACAAGTGAAACGTAGTTAAAATAATTCATAATCACAATACTGAAATTAGGCTACTGAAATGAAATTGAATAAATAATGAAAAAGTAAAACATTGCAATAAAAACAGTCACAGACGTATAGACGATAGCTCAGTGGTTAACGCAACAACACGAGCTTCGAGGAGCTTCAATCGACTCGGATCGAATCTCAATGTAGCATACATGTTGTTAACCGATGTTGCCCTACAGCGTTTATGTTTAACCTTCTTGATGCTTAAATAGCTAACTGTTTATAACTGTTTACTTATTTAAAGTCAAGAGTTTTGTTTAATTATTATTACAACATAAATTTGCTACATTCCTGGAACCGCAGCCGCTGCACAAAGGACAAAAACTGATGAAGGAAGATTGTCAGCCGATTGCATCAGAAAATGAAAATGAAGAAGCACGTCTTTAGTCTGCTAAATTATTGTGTAATGTAAAAGAACACTAAAATTACTTAAGTTTGAAACCAAGTTCGAACATTTCAAGGTTTAAATAAAGTGTCGGGACAGTTTTTTTTATTTAAAACAGGGTTGCATCGGGTTTAGAGTTTATTTCTTTTGCGATGCAAAATAAGAAACACTAGGCTAATCTTATTCTTGCGACATTTTAAATTTGTATTGCCAAAGAAATGACA